>NC_044383.1:20446853-20746853 GCF_006542625.1 Nomascus leucogenys
TAGCCACTGATGTCATCTCTGCCACACACCCCATAATGTTTATGCTTATCCCGTCAGAAGGACCCCAGTAAAATCGCTGAAAACAAAGAAAAATCTCAAACATACATACAAACATCCTATCTTGCCCCAACTTTTCTTCTTCTCTCTTTCAGTGCTCTTTATATCCAACAAGTTTTTGGAATAGGTCCTAAAAATATATCACTTTCTAAACGGGAAGACTTGAGACAAAATCGGTTAAGAGGATGAGGTAAGAATACAAGAAAGCAATAAAGAATCCCATTTGTTCACACGCACGTCAAGGTACGCTACAAAGAAGGAAAGGGATTTGGGGCTAAGACTTCTCCTCTAGCACTCCTTTTTAAAAAAATGGATCAAAATGGACTTGTATCAAATTATTATTGCCTAGATATGATTCACTTAAGGATATATTCCCAATGCCACTTAAAAAAAAATCAACATAATCCCTATGATGAAAGCACACATTCAATGCTCCCTTCAAAAATCACAGTTTTCCTACCTTTTCCCCCACATCATCCCATAACCTACAATAGTCCTTATGCAGATATGTTCCTTTATTTTAGAAAGGCATGTGCAGACATTTCCCCCATCACCTGTTTATCTAGACCAAAACTCAGACATGTGTAAACACACATACTTATGTGTATCCGACCAAAGATTTTTCAAGCATAGACTGGCTTCCAAATAACCTGAGATGTCTAAATTAAGGAGACTTTGCTTTATCAATCCAGAGCTTCCCCATTCCTGGCCAGAGCCTGTCTTTTCAGGGCCATGGATATATCCTTAATCTGCATCTTTGTGCGCTCTGAACCGGAGTTGTTAATAGGCAGCTTTCTCTGCCTCTCTCTCGGCTTCCCCAGCACGACCGCATCAGCACTAGTATCAAATTAACTCTCCGACTTTGAAACTTATTGATCTGCTATTAAGACACCAGTGAACTTGATGAAATGAGTGCTGTAGGTGCAGTCATGACTTCAAAGTCTAGCACAGCCACATAAAGCAAGCGCCTTTGATCCTAACTCCGATCTACTGAGGGTTTAAAGCCCAGTTCTCCCTAAGCTGCCCTTCACTCTCGTCATGTCTGATGTCTTACCAACTAGTGACTTGATAATGTTAATAATGCAAATTTTACAAATGATTTTTATAATGGCAAAATTAATTATATGAATTGATGCTTCTTTCAATCGGGGTTTCTGGTTTCTACACTTCTCTTCCCTATAACGGTTGCAGCAATTGTGATGGCCAAGGAGGGATACCGGGCCCAGGTAATTCCAGACCACACTTTCCCATTTTCTTTCCATTTTGTACCTAAAACTACAGTAATTTACTAGAAATTCCGCTAATAATCTTAGTAACTTTTATTGCCATAATTCTCCTTTCCTAGTAAATACCTATTGCTAAATAGAAGTAGCCTCTTTTTTACATGTGGTTGCTATTTTTAGATGATGGGCCAGTACAAAATCTTTATTCCTGCATACAATTTCTTCTTGATAGTCACAAACCCACGGTTAAGTTGTAGGGTTTCATACTCTCTGTTACTTTCTTACCAATTTGGAATTACCTGAAATGGTATATAGATAAGAATGAGAATGTACTACACAGATTCTGTGACATGAAAAATGTAAATACACATATTCTGTCTCAATCTGGCTAAACAATGCTTTTAATCTAACAAGTTTTTTAATCATCAAGGAATACATGTTTAAGCAAAGATTAATTTTACAAATTCCTTCAGTAAACGTTTTGAATCATAGAATATTAAAAATAGGTTTCCAATTCAAATTCTGTCTAAATAGAAAGATAAACCCTATTAACTCTCAGTTTCACAGAGAAGTTTGGATTTAAATCATTTAAGAAAGGTTGTTATGTTCTAGGTTAAAAAATAATCTTATGTATAAACTAGAATATCAGAATTTAAGCAGAAGTGTATCTTGATACTTCAGGAGAAGAATTAATGTCTGAGGACATATCCCTTGCCAAGAGGTTTGATTCTTTGTATGCTGATTTTGGACAGAAGAATGTCATTAAGTTTAGAGTAAAATGTGCTCGACTAATAGAAGCTTTATATATTCCTTTGATTTACAGTGTGTTATGTAATGATTGTGTTACTGTTGTTCCGAATCCGTGTATTATAGGAAGAAACTAATGGATGTATTTTCTTCAATCAATATGGCAACGTGTTTTCCCCATTGCAAATGTCAGGGCTGCCTCAGCACCCCCATGACAAAACATAATGGAAGTTTTAAAGGACCGTGATTTTAATAAATACTTGCCTTCATTTGTATGTGTGTGTGTGTGTTGTGTGTATGTGTGCGTGCGCACACGCGTACATGTGCATTTCCCCCCCACAATATATATATTGAGAGAAGGGGGTAAATCCAATTAGTTTGCTTTCCAACACTACTCTAATCATAAAATTTAGGTAGTAGTAACTTTGTGTTAGTGTTTTCCCTCCTCCCATTCACCCCCCAATGTTGATACTCACTTAACCTACTTGCAATTCTAAAGAAGTCAACACTTGATTGTGACAACGTTCAAAAGAATTTCCTCTGCCACTAGCACAGTAAAAAAACTTTCACCAATTAGTGCAGGAAAAAAGGAGGGAAAAGCCACAGTGCTGGCGCTCAAAGAGCCAGGCCTTGCGGCAAATCTGTCATGTCGAGAGGATTGATCAACAGGACGGCAATTTCTAATGGCATGTTGTCATGAAAAGTCAGCCACAGGGAGCCACCTGCTTTGCTCCTCACAGACAGCTAGGAGAGGAAGGAAGGAAGAGGGCGGGAGAGGGAGAAGAGGGGCAAGGCTCTCTCCATTCCTACCCCTGCCAGTTCCCTTTTGCTAACAATTTTGGTAAAGGCATCATGATTTTTCATTCAGTTGAAATATGTCAAGTCTCCAATCATGTTACTCTTCCTCTAAGATTACAGTGGTTTGAGGGCTGACTCTTCCTTTTGCCTCAATCCCTTTTCCCCCCATTTTGCGAAGGGATAGAGATACCTTCATTTGACCATACTCCCTCTTTGCTTTTGTCTACAATACTCCTTAGATCAGAAGACATCTATCATGCCTTTAAATCAACAAGAAGCATCCTGATTTAATAAAATCCAAGTTTGGAAGAGTCTGGAAGATGAAAGAGATGCAGGTGACACCATCAGACATTATTTTTCTGAGCCAAGCATTTAGCCAATTGAATGCATGTGTAACTGCTCTTGGCCTCATACTTCCTGGGGCTTTGTCTAGTTGAGAAACAGTTGTGAAACTCAGGGTTTGTAGGCCATTATCTAATCCACCACAATCTACTCCGACATCAGTATCCTCCTGTGACACTGGTGCTGTTAGTTTATTTGTTGTAAATTTTCTTGCGCTCAGAGCAACTCAGTATTTCACAACACCCTCCTACGTCCCCTTGAAAACAGAAGACATTCTGCCTCTGAATACTCCTCTAGAAGGTATGATTTTCTCGGTACTCAAGACTCTGATTACCAGCCACTCCAAAGAAAAGAATAGTCCTTCCTCCTCCTGATGTCCTACTCAATGGCTCCTTTGTCATTTCAAATGATGCTGTATTTGATTATTAGTACTACAAGATACGCTACCAGTACCAATCCCCAAAATGTCAAGCTATTGAAGGACCCAACACTAAATTGCAACATCTGAAAAACTGCTTCCCATTGACCTGATCTTAGAAAGTTGATGTGGTTGCTCTCCATAAAAGCCACTAACACAAAGGCCATCTTCTCCGTCTGTGTGAGGATGGTCCAAAATACAGTTGTGACCTCCTGTCCCTGGTAATTGTCATACTTTAAACACTCACAAATATACTACCCCTCAATCTACTTTGAACAAAAGAAAAAGAGTCAAATAAAAGTTAAAGAACTTTTAAGTTCATGAAACCAAACCCCACTTGGCATGCAAATCACGTACTGTAACCTTTTATTGGCGGAGCCTCTGGTCTCATCAGTCGATGAAATTCTCAGCCCGCGGCAACAGCTTAGCCGAGGGACACAGACCAATGAGAAAATATTCATTGTGTTAGCATTTCAAATGGCGAGAAAGGAAGAAGAAGCGCTAACTGATCACTGCCCGTGGAATTAATTGGATATTCCAAGAATAATGTCTCTCACTGAAGATCCTTGGAGGCCAAGCGCTGGTAGAGACCACATTTTGTGCGGCGCCTTCAAAAAGAGACCGCTTGGGGGTAGTGGACATATTAGGGTTTTAGCGCATTTCCCTAAAGGCCAGAAGATAATCAGATGCACTGAACCAAACTCAACTAATCCAATCCATAATTATACACACAAATCCAATAAACTTTGCCACATAACTGGAAAATTAATCTATTATATTGAAACCTTCGATAAGAAAAAAAAAAAAAAAACACCTTAAGGGGCACCATGGCTAAAATGTTTCTTTTGGGGGTGGAGACATGTGGCCAAGAACTTTATTATTTTTTGCTTGCAAGTTATAACCTTCTGTTATGTTCAAGGACTGATCTTAGTGCCAACATGGTTTCTTTATTCAGGGAGGGATTTGTGTTTCGGCTTTATTGCACATAACCTAAGCATCTGCAATGACCCTGACCGATATTAGTATATCTTTCCTTAAGACACATCTTAATCTAACCTTTTTAAGACTCTTTTGCTTTCAAACTCAAAACAGCATAAAAAATAAGCATTGTTGGTGGCACCAGGAGTCTGAACTAAGGGCCTGGCGTGGTCCGCAGCAATAGCCCCCTGGATAAACAGCTGCCGGTGAAACTAAATCACCATCGGAGACCAAAAGGTAAGGGGGGAAAAATGAGATTAGGAACTTTCCCAAATGTTCCATCTCTCCTATCGACCACTGGCCTAGCGTGAGGTGTCAATTTTGACTCCAAAGAGAGCACACGAATTCGCAGCGGTCCCATTATGCGGTCTCTGCTCTCATTGTAAATTCTGTCAACGAAGTCAATCTTATTAACTTCCGCACTGGTTCACACATGACATTTTCTTCAATTTTCTTGCTGACATCAAAAACATCAATTAGCAGCCCGAAAATAGGAAGGAACGAATGACAGCGCCTGATAACGTCGACTATTTGAAGCCAAGGGTAAATCTATTCTCCAGTTCTGAATGCGTTCATTACAATTGCATTTTCAAAGAAGACCTCCAAATAGCAAAGAAAATTAAATTTATCATCTAGAAATGCCTAGAAATTGTTTTTTTAATCCTATGTCTATCTCTCAATCCCAGAGCATAATACAAAGTATCGCAATTGAGTTTTATGATAACATGCCACAACTTTAATAGAAAGTTTATAAAATATGCAGCCTGGACCACACTTACTATCAAATAGCAACCAAGGCTTGGGAATAAAAAAAAAAAAAAAAAAAAAAAAAAAAAACTTCCCCAACAGATTGCAGCCTCTCCTGGTAGGGCCCATCCATTTTCCTGGGTTCTCACTATACTCCAGGCAAATGTGTAGGTGAGCAAAAACAAACACGCACACACACACACACCCCAGATGACCAGCTGGTTGAAAACTTTAAAAAAGGAAAAAGAAAAGGCAACAAAGTCTGTCATTCAAAACCCAAATGTTTTTATGGAGAAAAACCAACACTCTCCCTCCCTATAAAACTAAATAAGTCTTACTATCCACATACCCCTTTCTCTTCTTTAAGAAACAAGTTTCCAACAAAATTTTCCCTCTTCCCACTGATCACCTCAAGACAGACATATAAGCCTCGTCCAAATAGTCCAAGCCAGAGACAAAACCATTATTCATCTGCCCAATGTGCTTCCCCTAATTATCACCCATTTGCTTTTAATTGACTTTTTCTCTCCAAAATCAAACAAATAAATAATAAAAAACATCAAGGGTTCTCCCCTGGCCAGAAAATTAAAACGCCACCAGTAAATCCTCGAACCTGTCTGCTGGGCTGAGCCCAGTGAGTCCTGGAAATGGTTGGAAATGGACCGAAAAACATAGCACCAAAAAAAACTCGGTTTTTGCAGTCTTAAGAGAAAAGCTTGTATTTATTTTATTATTTATTTATGGGGGCGGGGGGTGGGGGCGAGCAAGCTAATGTGCCCGCTTTGTGTGCCGTATCACAGCTCCCAGGGAGGGAGGCGACGCAACTTCGGTGCCTGCCCCAGACACCGCATCGGACTTGTGGCGGAGCAGAAACAGCAGCTACACCCCGGTAAACAGATTGCATTCCTGCGGCCCATTGATTTTTTGATCTTTTGACATTTTTTAGTTGCTTCCATTCCCTTCCTTGTCTTTTCTTCAATGTCACAAAAGACAAAAAATGTCTAAACAATTGAGGGCAGAGATATCTATTAGCTGTCAGACCGCCGTTTCCCGGCATTGACTAAGCATGTACCACAAAGAATGCCGAGAACTGGTAAGATGACAAATTATATCATTTTTTTCCTTAAATAGGGATAATCATATTCCAATACCTTGCCTTCTCCTGGCCAACCAAAACGTGCTGTGAGAGACGGGAAAGAAATCTCATTGTATCCTGTTCTGTAATTTCTATTACATTAGCTATATTTGTTGGGGGGAGAAGAGAGAGAGAAAGAGAGAGAGAGAGAGAGAGAAAATCCCTTCAAGGAAGGTAGCAACATATTTCAGGTTGTAGCATCTAGGAGAAGCAAAGCATAGCTTCCTGATTATTTTCCCCGAAGAACTGCTTCCATAGCGCAAGTACCACATTAATAAAAGAAACAATTTGTTATACTTAGGGATGAAAGACTGTTAGAGAATGAACTGATGTCCCCTAAGTTATTTGTTTCCCCCTGAAGACAAGCAAAGCCGTTCTTTCAAAGCAGTTAAATCGTAGATTTGATGTACGGCCAACCTCAACTTTCTAAAACCTAAAATCTGAAACTTATCATTCCCATTAAATAATGCCCCGACAGGAATGCTTTAAATATTGTTTCAAATGGGTTCTCTCTGCTTGTGATTTGACTGCAATGAACATGTTGTACATCTATGATTTCAATGTTAAAATTCAAACCACACTCATACTGCATTTTCCTTCAAAACCAATAATCAACAATTTATGGACAAGAAAGCTAAAATGGATCAACTTTACACTTGCATTTGAGAAGATTAATGATTTTCTTTCAAGAAAGCAGTGTGTTAGGAACATTAGCTTTCAACATTTATTTCTGTATGTAATAAAAAACATTAAAATGTATGATTTAAAATCTATTTACCTAGATTATCTATGGATCTATTTTATAAGGAAAGACTATTTAACCCTTTTTAAAAAATAGGCCCAAATGGGTAGGATGCACTTAGGGGGAAAAAAAAAGGAGCAAAAAAAGAAATGTTTCAATTTACTGTATGTAACTCCCTTGTAATCTTATAAACAACGATTTCAGAAATAAGCAAAGGATCCCCAGGCTTAATCTGCACTTTTATTTCTATTTTATTTACATAGACTCCTACTTGACATTTAACATATAATGTTTATTTTTCTGTTTTCAAATATGCTTTTAACAGAGACTACATATTTTAAGATACTGGCAATGTTTGCACTATTACACTACAAGGGAAAATATTAATTAGGTCTAATTTAGATTATAAGTGATAAAATATAACTAATTCAAATTCAGAGGGAACAAAGCCCTATTATGCTTTTAGGAATTGTATGCAATAACACCACAATACTTGAGAGTATCAAATCTATGATTTTCAAACATAAGTTCAAACTGGCAAATCTAAGAACATATTTATAACCTACAAAAGGGGAAGGGGAAGGGAAAAGAGGGAGAAAATGATAAATTTAATTTTTCATCAGATTATCCAGATAACCTATACACAACCAATCCAGTTTTTCTGCTCCTAAGACAAACATTTCTGCATTGTTGTCAGCTACATACATCTATCTTTTCTTAGAGAGCATACGATAGTCAAATAGGCTCATTCACACATTGAGTAAAATAGGACTGAAGTTCCTTAAATCATTCCATAATGTTAGAAGACAGGTAAGGAGCTATATCGATATATATCTTTATGTTGTTTGAGGTTTCTATTTTTAAGTTTATGAAATCAAATATGACGTGACAGCAGCCTGTTTAAGGGGGAAGGGTGCTAAGGAATTAGAGGAGGCAAGCAGAGACACACGCACACACGTTCACAAAACTGACCACAGGTTGCGGACGGGATGGTCGGTAGTTGTGGTTTTTAAAACCGTGCGCTGTCCTTGAAACGGAGGCCGCACACAGCTCCATTAGATACAGATCCAGTGCTCTTGATCTATTATTTACAAAGAAAAACCCTTCACTGCTTAAGTGCCCCTTCTACTTCAGCCTTCCATTTCAACAGCATCAAACAACTTGGTGGGGGGAAAAACACAAGACACAACAACTTGTGTTCATCACAACGTTCTGTGCAATTCAAAATTCTACTTGGATGGGAAAAAAAATTAGAATAACCTGAACACAGGATGTTGGCTAAATGACAAACAAATAAGAGGTTTGTCATTTTCTAACAAGCGATACAAGATTTGATCATCTTTCTGTAAGAGAAATTTCTATTTGAAAAGAAGGGAAAAAATTCAGGAAAACTCATTTTACCTCAAGGATGTGAAAAGAAATGTTTTCAAAATGTATATTTGGTATGAAATTCTTTAATTATCAAGTCTGCTCTTTAAGTCAAACTGCATTCGATCTAATTAGTAAGCTTAGATCTCACCTTCATGCTGAACTTTAAACTCTCTGAAGCCAATTAAAAACTATTTAAATGAATATTAAAAGGATTCCTGTGATCATTTCTGACATGAGAGAAAACATGCTTTTCAGCAAAAAATAGGTTTACACAGCATGCCTGCATTTCACAAAACATTTGAGTTGAGTTTTGCATTTAATCTGTGTATTACCCTTTTTTGATTCTGCCATCCATCGCTCTTCCTCAGCTCTTCTATCATCCTTCTTCAAGCATATCTGCTGCCAATATAGTTTTAACTGCAATTAGAACTGCTTTATTATTCAGTGCTCTTCAATTTTCAATAACTTAATTAAGATTTACTGGATGGTACCTACTTCCTACTTTCATTTCAATACACTATTGAATTGGGCACACATGGAAATGTAGCAATAACAAGTTGGAATCTGGAAAAAAATTCTTAGCAATTTTCGATCCGATAAGCCAAAGCAAACTGAGACTACAGTAAAACACATACTCTTTCCATCTCAGTCTAGGCCTTAAAATCGCTTTTTGAGAATTAATAAATTATTCTGTTTGCTTAGGAAATTAAGTGCTCCCATGCAAAGCCGTTACAATTAACACTACTAAATGTGTTAGGTTACACTAAAGAAATCCTCGCAGTGTAATTATATCAATGAGTCACTTAACTCACATATATTAATTCAATTTATCTTCATTTTGAACCATGGGGACTGATAGATTGTCATCATTAGAAATGACAAACCTCCATGCTGGAGGAAAATACAGACCTGCTAATGCCCTGACTTCTCCTTAAGCCCACACACCATTGCCTCCACTAAGTGCGCCTCCAAGTTATCAAGGGATGTATTCTCTGCTAAGGACCAAAAAGTCAGAGCTTCTGATCGAGATGCAAAAAAATATCAGTTGGACTCTCCGGAACCTACAAACCGGTATCAATAAAGAAAATTCCAACACAGAAATCTCAATGCTAGTAAGTTCTTAAGACAAAGACCATTATACATTTAGTCCTAAAGAAACATTCACCCAATATTCCTTGGGAAAATGCTACAAAATAAATGCCATTTTCCCCAACCATGCAACCTACTGATAAGCATTTCTGATTAAAAAGGAACTACAGTGCCAGAGCAAACATATTAACCAAGAGAGCTCAGTTGGGGATATTGTCAGTAAATAAGATGTTACCAGGCAAAGCAATTCCAGGATTGTTCACAGGGATTTCCTTCTGAAAACTCCCAGGATTAGAGGGGGCCTTATTAAGATTTTAACAATCATGAAACTATGATTTGACCTGTAACAACTGATAGTCCAACTAAACCCATCATGATGGTCATCCTGGGTTTTGAAAAGTGGAATCACAGTGGGAAATTCAAGGCTAAGTGACTGGCTTTGCATTTGATTCTTAAAAGGCTGATTTTTATATTTAACATCTTAAAACATCTGACCCCAATATTTTTATTCCCCTCTCTCTTAAAAAAAGGTCCTTGGAAAACTAACATAGAAATCCTTGGGTTTATGATGCCCCAAATGTCATTATTTATCTCTAATGGGAAACAAATTAGATGGTGAGGAGCCCAGGAAAACTAATTTAATTTCTTTAAATGCTGCAGAAATAAGAGAAACCACACAGTTCTTTGGGGCTTGGAGAACTGGAAGCCACCAAGACTAACAAGGACAAAGGGTCACAAATTCTAAAGGGGGTGAATGCTGCTCTAAGAAATGCCTCACATCTCCTTCTAGGTGAAGGTGCCAGCAACACAGAACCCCCCCTTTCCAGAGAAGTCATCAACCTGGCCAGTGTGTCCAGCCCAGGTAGCTCATCCTATGAGGATGTCCTATGCCCTGTGATTCATGTCTAAATAGCCACTGACCAGTTTGTTAATCAAGCACTGGTGGGGAGGTGCAGGGGAAGAATTAAGTAAGGACATCAAGTTGCTTTGGTAAGTTATAAGTTGTTGATGCAGTCAAAATGACAATATTTCCAATTCACCTGCTTATGGGTGTTTGTGCTCTTATTAGCGATCAGGACTATTACTGGGCTGCTCCTGTACTGAAGTGCAGGGAGGGAGGCTGAAGAAACTGCAAGCTGTCAGGATTTTACCGACTTGACAAGGCAGACCTGGATGGCCAGTGTTTGGGTTTTCGGTTACAGAACCCAAAAACTCCTGTCACTCATGGGGTCCCTAATTAACTACTGCTACTACATCAATATGACAAAAATAACGGAATTTGCTTTTCAGATAACGGTGACTCTCTGCTACAACCAAGAGTTAATATTAACAAATGAATTGGAAGCAGAGGAGAAGCAGCCATTTTATAAACCGCAATGACAAATAGAAACCCACCAGAAAAGCATAATCAGGGAAAAGCCTTCTACCTTTTGTTTTATTCTTTTTAAAAGGAGGAGGATCTGAATACACAGAAACACTGGCCAAACTCGCCTCCCATGATTGCCTCATAAGCTTAAAATACAATACTGCTTGCCTCTGGAGAAAGACAACATGCCTCCATAACATCAGAGAGAAGGTGACAGTACAGGACAGTACGATCCCATTCTGAAATTGCTTGGTTTTCATTAACAAATAAATGATGTTTTGGTGGACTTTGAACTTTTGCTGTTCACATGAAGTTTAGGAATGTTGGCAAGGAAAGGCACCCAAATCCAGTAAGTTGATTTAAACACTATTATGTAAGCACGGGAAATTGCTGTGCCCTTTACAACACGTATGTGTTCTTAGAGAAATTCGGTGTGCACACACCCAAGCCCCAAGCTGCTACAGGGAATTATGAGGCCAGGGGAAGAGATTTTGGGAGAGCAAGTCCTTCCGAGCCTTGCCAGTCGCTAGCCGGGTGGTGATTTCACCTCTGCCCCAAGATTGGTGCTGCATGCCAGGGAAGAAAAGTGTGCATGTGTGTGTGTGAACATGCCTGGCCCCTTCTGCTGACAGCACAGCTTCTACAGACAACACAGCCTCTACCTCTTTCCTAAGCTCCTTGTAAACATACCCAGAGGCTAACATACAATGGGCACATCCAGTGAATAATAAAGTAAAATTGAATTATGTCATGCCTCCACCATAGCAACGCCTATTGGCTCTCTCTTCTCTCCAGGAGAGCCTTGCCAATGTTCCTGCTGCCATGTGGAGCTGGGAGTGCGCTCCCATTAGGCACAGATGGAAAGCATGTCGCAATCACCTGCCCAAAGCAGACTGTGAAACTGGTTTCAAATGCAACCAGGCATCTTAGTACAGTCTGGACAGTGGTGTTATTTTTTTCAAAACCATCTTGTTTTTGTCTAGCATCTCTTCAAGGAAGTTTAGGCGTGACTATTTCTCATAATCTAAGTCTCACATGAAAACAGCCCCATTTTACAGACAGAAAAACAGGCTCAGAGGATTTAGACGAACTGATTTGAGATTAGCTGGTTAATAATTTTATTTATTTATTTATTTAAAGACAAGGTGTCACTCTGTTGCCCAGGCTGCAGTGCAGTGGCATGATCACAGCTCATTACAGCCCCCACCTCCTGGACTCAGGTGATCCTCCCATCTCAGCCTCCCGAGTAGCTGAGATGATGGGCACATGCCACCACGCCTGGCTAATTTTTGCATTTTGTGTAGAAATGAGGTTTCGCCATGCTGCCCAGGCTGGTCTCAAAATCCTGGGCTCAAGTGATCCTCCTGCTTTGGCCTCTGAAAGGGCTGAGATTACAGCCGTGAGCCACCGCACCCAGTTGGTTAGTGATTTTAGCAAATGAAAATGAGGAGGAGGAATTATTGCTGCTGTTTCCATAAACATAGTAGAGTCTTCCTGGTATCCTTCCCTTAGGTGCACTAGGAGATTCATTCACTGATTCAATAAATACTGATTCAGCGCCTATTTCATGCCTGGCTCTGTTCTAGGCACTAGGGATAGAAAGATATATCAGTGAATCAAAGTCCTGCCCTCAGGGAATTAATAATCTAGAGAGGGAGATAATTATTTACAACTGTCAAAAAGCTGAGAGATACACCCCTGGAGTACCTTGATGGTATAATTTCCTCAAAGTCCATTAAACTCTAACAGAAACCAGTTCTATGACCATCCAGCCCAATGTTCAATTCACTTCAATTATTCTATGCCCCGGAAAATATAACTGAAAAGCTTGATTTATATGCTAGAGAAGAAGCACAGGTTTTTAATCACCACTTAGAAAAAAAAAAAAAAAAAAGGAATCCCAAATGCTAAATTATGCTGTCAAATCATCTAAAGATGAACAGCTATTTGCACTGGAGGTCAGAGAACATTACAGACTTGGGGAATATGGTGTTAACAGTCAGATCCCCTTTTTTCATACCAATCTAAACTCAGAGCTGTTGGCTATTTTGTTTGACCCATACAATTGGCCAGATTAGTCTATGATTGGGACAGAAGCATTACGGGCACTCAGGGATTGCTCATGAATACCAATTAATATTAATTTGGATTTCTTCTCTTTGACCAAGTACATAGTATAGGCTTTCTTGTACTTCCATACTTAATTTTAGCGCTTTATAAACTACAACAACTCAAACTACTGGCATGAACTCTTTTAACATTTTTAGCTGCTTTTCCAACTATAAATTAGGTAAAATATATAGATGTGGGGTCAAAAGCCAGCAATTAGAATCGACATTGTCCTTCACTATAATTTTGGGGCAGCCAGGCTTGTGAGAAGAAGAGCTTCCTTTACCAAAGACATGTGTATACTACATGTTTATTGCTGTGTCCTAAGTATAAATATATAGAACCAATTAAGGACTGGTTAAGTGCTGTTTGTTGCAGATATTTACATGTGAAAACACTGCTTCTGAAAAATCTTTCAGGAAAAAATTCTTAAAAAAAAAAAAAAAATCCAGTAAACAATCTCAAACATTTCAAAGAAAATGTTAGAATTGGAAATTCTTTAAACAGTTTCTAAAATTCACTTTTTTACAATTATTCAGATTGTGATGGCCTGATGAAAAAGTTATTAGAACCCAGTATAACAGCTAAAAGTTCATTATTATCTACAAAGATAACATTTTTTAAAATGCAACTTTATTCAGGCATCAGGGAGGAAAAAAATTGATTTCTCTAACAGAAGAGCTTCCCAAATTCAGAGGAAGAAGTCAAGAATTATCATGCTTGTTTTAAACCAAAAATATAACTGACGTGTTTAACATTTGCTAAACATGTTTCTTTAGAGGCTTCAACAGGTGTTTTCAAAGTGTAAGCATAGCAAAGCTATTTTCTGTATGAAATGATGTTGTAATCTTCAAACAAGTCACTTTTTAAAAGATCTATAAAATATTATACATTCTGATATAAGCCATGATTTAATTAGAATATTTAAGTTATCAAAGAGGCAGGTAAAACAGCAAAATGAACTATATGCACATTATGTTTCAAAAAACAACTGAGGCCATTGCATCTAAGCCTGTTGCTTATAAAAGCTGTATGGGGCTTCACTTTCTAACCCTTGAACATCAGATGTCAGGATGCTTAACACATCCGCCAGCCTTTCATAATATCTCACTTAAATCCCACACCCAGCCAGCGCAGTGGCTTATGCCTGTAATCCCAGCAGTTTGGGAGGCTTGGGCAGGTGGTTGACCTGAGGTCAGGAGTTCGAGACCAGGCTGGCCAACATGCAGAAACCCCGTTTCTACTAAAAACACAAAAATTAGCTGGGCGTGGTGGCAGGCGCCTGTAATCCCATTTACTCGGGAGGCTGAGGCAAAAGAATCGCTTGAACCCAGGAGGGGAGGTTGCTGTGAGCCTTGATTGCGCCATTGCACTCCAGCCTGGGTGACAGAGCCAGAGCCTATCTCAAAAAAATAAAAAATAAAAAAAATACATCCCACACCCTTACTGGGACATTGATAGCACTATCCCTATTTTATAGATAGCAAAACTGAGACTCCAGGAATAAAATAGTTTCCCCAAGATAACACCGTAAGTGGCAGAGTCAGGATTTGAGCTCAGGTCTTCTGACCCTAACTCCCTGCTCTTCCCAATCCCATGGCTAAATCCCCTTCAAGTCAACACTACATGGCAGGGGTTCATGATGGAAAATGCCAGTGCGGTAATTCTAAAGCTGGAAATATGCTCCTTTCTGATCAACACATTACATTATGTGGCGCATGTGTGCACGCGCGTGTGTTTGTGTATACACACTGTCGGCAGGGATTGTAGTGGTTAAGGGGACAGTTGGCAGGTATGGTGGTACAATTAGTATAGATAAACCCTCAATAGCCTATCTGCCTTCTGATTTTTAAATAAACAAAGGCTGAATACTATAATTAAGATCAGAGTGCCTCTGAAAGACCATATGGCAAAACGAAAATTAAATGAAAAAGTCACCGGCAGGGAATGGGAGAATATGTTATTCCTAAAGTGGAAGAAGTGATTTTTGAACAAATGCTTTTTAACTCCGATGCCTGGAGGAAAACAGCAACCTCCCTGCAGAAATGATGGCCACGACCAGGGCAGGCAGTCCTGGGAAGAAATGGAGCGCCCTGGCCCTGCAGAGGCTGGAAAGGGAATACCACGTCCATACTGCAGGGGGCGCTCCGCAGTGCTGCCAGCCTAGGCTGACCTTGCCCAACCTCTCGGGTTAGGGGGTTCCTCCGGGATAATGCAAACCTAGAAAAGCAGTCAGTGCAGTGGTCGGCTACACTGATGCCTGGAGGTCCCTAGAGTCCTACTCCTTTTCTTAATACTGAGAAAACAATGGCATCTCTATGCCCACAATGGCTTCAGTGTGCACCCCTCCCCCCTACAATGGCCCCATTCAATCCCCCACCATGAGCGATTGCCCCAAGTTTAACGGCCTGTGTTAGGAGAGCACCGGACACAAAAGGACGTGTTTCCAGGTTCAGTGAACACTTTACACCCATTCATCAGAGAAGGGACAAAAGCGATTCCCCACTTCACCTCAGGCAGAGCAGAGGCTGGGGGCTCTGCCATCCCCACCAAAATGCAACCTTTGCCTGGTGGGGTGGGGGTCCACATTGTGTTTAAGGATCACTGTGCAAACATGGTTCCTGATTATTCTACCTCCAGCTAAAAACATTTGCATAAAAACGGGATTCTTTTGTCCCCTAAGAAGAGCCAAGAGGAAGCTTGGTGGGGAAGTATGGGGGCAAAGGGGGCTGGAGGGTCTCAAAGGAAGACCAAGAAGGTCAGCCAACAGACCCTAAATTATACTTTGGAATCTTTATTAGGAAAATAGCCCACCTCTTTCCTTACATTCAGTTTTTACTAGGGTTCACTGCTATTTTTATTAAGGAAACTAATGTTTACTTTGTGTAATTGCTTTAATTACTAAGTGCCCCTGCCAGCAACACTTGACCGATATAGGCTGCTTTAAGAAATACCATTATTTCACAGGACCCAAAAGCATTATTTCCCTAATTGCAAGTGATGTACCTTGATTTTTTTTTTTTTTTTTTTTTTTTTTTTTTTTTTAGACGGAGTCTTGTTCGGTCGCCCAGGCTGGAGTGCAGTGGTGTGATCTCCGTTCACTGCAAGCTCGGCTCGCTGTAAGCTCCGCCTCCCGGGTTCACGCCATTCTCCTGCCTCAGCCTCCCAAGTAGCTGGGACTACAGGTACTGGCCACCACGCCTGGCTAATTTTTTGTATTTTTAGTAGAGACAAGGTTTCACTGTGTTAGCCAGGATGGTCTTGATCTCCTGACCTCGTGATCCACCCGCCTCGGCCTCCCAAAGTGCTGAGATTACAGGTATGAGCCACCGTGCCCGGCCGCACCTTGATGTCTTGACCACAAATTTGTACATCAAGGCTTAGGTATCAGTCAACAGCCCCTGACTGTACTGGTTGGTCAGTAAGGCTCAACTTCTTTTGTGGGAGGGGAAGTGGGTGAGGGGAGGGACTACAGAGTTTATACAAAGTGCTAAGATTTGAAATAGCTCAAGTCATACCTCCCTCCTCAGAGAGCCACCCACCCACCCAGTACCCAGCCGAGCTGGATTAGTCACACTAAACATAGTCCATTCCCAACCAACCCTTCAAGCTTTGGCAGGCCAAGCTCTGCTGACATTCCAGGCCCAGTTTAACATTACATAATGAGAGTTTCACTCCCATCATGGGCTGCAAGTCAAAACAAACTTGCTGAACTCAACCCAGGGCACCAGCTTGTTTCCTGGTTACAGGACATGGAAGTGCTAAGGGCAGAAGACAGCTCTTCGCAAAAATTATAAAACCAGTGAACTCTTGCATCCATCCTGATCATGGTCAACTCAGTCTGGTGGTTCTGAGTTCAAGAACTGGTGATCCACACCCTATATACTTTTCAAGTTTTCTCACATAGTGTTGGTGCCAAACTTGTTTTCAAAGAATCATTTTCATACATTTCTATGTTTGAGCTTTTAATGAAAGCCCAGAAAGCAACACTTTATAAAAAGATTCCCAAATACAAGTCCTCTGGGAAAGACCAGTTAGTTATTCATTCATCATTCAAAATACACACATAAATGGTAAGATCTGACGGTCTATGTATCGCTAAAGCACATTCACTGCTTGAAAAGTTTTCAGTATTTTTTATGTATCAATTCCAGCTCACTGCTTTCCAGTTAACCTTTAGCAGAGATGATTATATTAATCCATCCTCATCACCATCACGAGCCTCCTGATCATCACATCAACAACCCGGGCACCTGAGAAAAATCAGGATTTCAAGTGGAAAATCAGTGAATTCATACTGAACACACTGAATTTCACACACTAATCCAGAAAGACCTTGAAATTAATGGCACTTAACAGGAATGGTTCACAAAATTAAACTCTCCCTTGAATCGGAGGTGGCCGAGGGGAAAGAGGAAAACCAAGAGATCTGGATTCTAGTCTTGATTCTCCCACTGTCTGGCTACACACGAATGCTTGAGCTTACAGCAGTCTTCTTTCTCTGAGCCTCTGCTTCCTCACTCTTCAAGAGAGGATTTGAAGAGTGGTCAGGTTAGAGTTATCAGTCTGCTCTCACAATTCCAAGATTCTGTAACAGATTCTACAAACCCACCCACCCCAACCATAGTGAACACATTACTCTGGTTGGGGTCTGTTTGCATTAATATTCTCAGTGCACTCAGGTCCATTTCCCTGACCTGAGTTATTTTACTTTTCCTGTGTCAGAAGCCCAGGTCCAAGGGAATACCTCAGAGCCCATTTGCACCTTACCTGTTAGGTAACATTCCACTTACTGCTATCTTCTTACTATCTCCTTACCCACAGGACAGTCCCAATTAATCTCCCTAGAGAATCTATTTTTTTTGTTTTGTTTTGTTTTAATCCTGGAGACAACAAACTCTTCTTAATAAATCAGGATACTAATTACAAACATCGATTGCCAGAGCCCCAAGGGCTGTTTGCTCTATTCTAAACAGCTCCAGCTTACGGTGCTTTTAAGATTGTCTTGCTCTCTCCTCTTTCTAAACTGTAAGACCCTGCAATGCTCAGAGACTCTCGTCTGCCTGGAACCTGGACAGGATGCTTTTGGCAGACAGGATCTTCGTGATTCGAAGAAAGGCAGAGCAAAGACTTGATGTTGCATGAGCAAGAATTGGAAGTGTGGTGGGAAACCCCACTAGACGGGTGAGGTGCGGGGCACCTCCCTGGTCACCAGGCAGAACTGAAGAGTGAAAAAGGAGAGAAATGGGCCTGGGAGCATCTAGACTGCAGTCAGAACAACAGCCATGGTAACTCCCAAAACTTTGAAAATGGACCTGCCCACCAAATGTCCCTGTGTTATGGCTTTCCTGGGCAGCCTCATTACCAAGACAATTCGCATGAAGATGGAAGGGATCCAACCATGCAGGGAGTTCCAAATCCCAGAAGCTCTCAAGGTGATTTCTTCCCAGAGAGGAGCAGGCCTCAGAGCAAACTGGGACTCCCTAAGAGGCCCAATGGGAGCCGACTTCGACTCAAGCCATCACTCCTGGCTAGACAGTACACTTCCTAAAGGCAACAACTCAGTCCTCTCACTCACACCCTTGTCCCCAACACCAGAACCCTGCCTGGCACAGAAGTCCTCAATAACATTTTACTAAATGGACTCAAGCTGTCCCAAAAGCTGGAGTCCCTGTCATGTCACTCTGGAAGTTAACGAGACCTATTGTGCAGGCTTTCCCATAATTTGTGTCCAGAAGCAGTAAAGAGAGACCAACATGTCTGTCCCACAAAGTCAAGTTAATGGCCTTTGCAACAGTTATTTTCACAATCTTCGCTTCTTTTCTGCTTCCTGCCAACACTGCAGGGAGGGAGGCTATCAGCCAGCAATCTGATGTTTGAATAAGCGGGGGCTGAGTTAACTGTGCCCTCCTTCACCCCATGACTTCGAGGAACTGTTCAACCCTCATGTACCAAGCTAATGGGATGGTACTGTCTTGTCTGCCTTAGACCCTAGCCTGGGACCCAAGCCCCCAGACAGCCAGAAGAGTAGAATTGTGTTCCTTGAGTGTCACCTGATGTTACAGCAGTGGGTACAGATCTTCAGGCTTTGTAAACATCCAGGTGTAGAGCTCAGTAATGCTGAGATATTTGAGATCAAATTAAATAAGTGGCTTACCATATGTATTTTAGGCCATCTGCAAGACCATTAGGACACTGTGTCCTTTGTCCTAGAATTGTAGAGTATGGTATACGACACTGTGGTACCACCAAAAAAAATCACAGGCTGCATTGCCCTGAAAAGGATAAATAAGAGGCTGGGAGATGGCGTTAGGGGTAAAATCTCACTTCTAAGACTTTTCCCCCACTGCTTCTCAATGCCCCTCCCTGGTGTCCAGATGACATCTATTAAATTCAGGCACTGCTCCACAAGGGATCTTGGCCTCTGGCTATGAGAAGAATAGCATCAAAAAATTGCTTGCCAACAACCCATAAATTTAAACAAGTCAGGATGGCAAGAGGAGGCTGCCTGGGAATCATCACAGAGGGGAAGTCAAAAGCAGTGCGGTTTAAGTGGGACACATAGCCAGACAACCCTACAGCGTGGTGTTCCTCCTTTAACAAAGGCGAATCCTTCAAGCTCCCACGAGGATTAGGAAATCATCTCTTTGCCCATGTGACCACTTACAGTCTTGAAACTATGGGGGAAGGATCGCCAATGAATAGCACATCTTATTGGACCAAAGGCATCCAACTCAGATCTTGGCCCATCCTAATTCTCAGGAGGGGGCTGGGAGTGAGGGGAACAACTTATACGCAAAGGCACTGATTTTATTCCCACAAAAGAGGGGGCGTAGCTTTGATAATCGGAGCACAGTGCTAAGAAACCAAGAGCCCCAGCTACACTGACCCAGTTCCCTTGACCTGGAAAAGGGCCTGGCTTGCTCCTGCCTCAGTGACTCCATCCGTACAATGGAAACTGTCAAGCTATGCTAAGGCTTGCTTCTCCTCCTAGTGTAGCCCACCATCATGGGGAGTAGAACACAGCAGCGAGGACCACACACTGTGCAAATATACACTTGATGCTCTCAGTACTCACAGCCACTCGCACAAAGGACATACCATTAATAAGTACGAAAAAATGTGGGTTTCCTCCCAGAGCCATCTCATGCCTTGTAACCCCTCCTATCACTGGCAACCACCGTTCACATTTGATTCTCAATGCAGGCAAATGGGGGACTTGAAAAACACGAGGGTCCCAGCATCTGTACATCCAAAGCTCACCCTCCAAAGCAGACTTTCCTCTTTAAAGCCCCCTGTTAATCATTCTACCAAATGGCCTATTTTTTTTTTCTTTCTTACTTCGCGGGATCCAAGCAATTTTTTACTGTGGGTGGTAACAATTGTAGAACTGTTTCTAATTATTTAAAAAACAAAACCACACACACAAAACAAAACAAAACAAAACAAAAATCTATGTTGCCAATCGCAGAGAGGCTCAGAAGCCACAACTTCCGGTAATAAAAGATTTTTTTCTCTGCAAGGATCATAAGCCAGCGTATCTGGACAGCATCTGTGTGCTCTGAGCTTCTCATACAGCTGGGCCCACTTCCACATTACAGGACAGAAGGTTGTCACTGATGGGGAGGTGGGCAGCCTGGTTTGGACAACATTTGAAGACCCAGCCTTCAAATCCCAGTCCTGACAATTACTTTCAGTGGAACCAAGGACAAATTGTTAAAAAGGAAAAAAAAAAAAAAGTCTGCACCAGTTTTCCTCTCTATAAAATGAGAAAAAATGTTTCCTACAAATTGAGCGGATTAAATGAGTTAATATATGAAAACCACTTAAGGCAGAGCCTGGTATACAGTAAGTGCTGAGTACATGTTAGCAACTAGCTTATTTATACATAAACTTTAAATAATATTGGTTTTTCTCTCTTGTGGTAGCTGTAAGGGTGAAACAATAATACTTATGAAAAGCTTAATCCAGTGCCAGAAGGATAGTGGATTTTTAATACATGGTGCATAGTAGTAACATTAAAGCCTATCCCACTCCCACTAAGAAGAGGGTTCAGGTTTCTTTCCTCCCAAATCAAAGAAGTGAATTAAAAAATACAGATATGGCCAGGTGCTCATGCCTGTAATCCCAGTACTTAGAGAGGCTGAGGAAGACAGATCACCTGAGGTCGGGAGTTCAAGACCACCCTCGCCAACACGGTGAAATGCCATCTCTACTAAAAATACAAAAAATTAGCTGGGCATGATGGCGGGCATGTGTAATCCTAGCTACTCAGGAGGCTGAGGCAGGAGAATCGCTTGAACCCAGGAGGTGGAGGTTGCAGTGAGCACCAGTGCACCAATGCACTCCAGCCTGGGTGACAGAGCCGAGATTCAGTCTTAAAAAAAATAAAAATAAAATTAAAAAAGCAGATGTTTGCCAGTTTCCATGTATGTCACTTGCCTTATATACTGTAATTCATTCAAATCTACTGATAAGTAAAGATAGGCATAATAATGTCCTGGTTTTATGATGTGAAAACTTAAGCATAAACAGTGAGTTGCACATGGTCATTCAGCTGGTCAGAGGCAAAGCCAAGGTTTGAGCTCAGAGTATGGGGCACATGTTCCTAACCATCCCACTAAACAGACGTCCTCGACACTGAGTACCAAAACCACATTCTTTCTCACTTTTTTTTTTTTTTTTTTTTTGGATGGAGTCACGCTCTGTCACCCAGGCTGGAGTGCAGTGGTCCAATCTTGCCTCACTGCAACCTCCGCCTCCTGCCTCCCAAGTAGCTGGGACTACAGGCGTACACCACCACACCCGGCTAATATTTTGTATTTTAGTAGAGATGGGGTTTCACCATGTTTCCCAGGCTGTTCTCAAACTCCTGAGCTCAGGCAATCCACCCACCTTGGCCTCCCAAAGTGCTGGGATTATAGGCATGAGACACCACACCTCTTTTTTTTTTTTTTTTTTTTTTTTTTTTGAGACAGAGTCTCGCTCTGTTGCCCAGGCTGGAGTGCAGTGGCGCAATCTCGGCTCACTGCAAGCTCCGCCTCCTGGGTTCATGCCATTCTCCTGCCTCAGCCTCCCAAGTAGCTGGGAATACAGGTGGCCACCACCATGCCCAGCTAATTTTTTATATTTTTTAATAGAGACAGAGTTTCACCGTGTTAGCCAGGATGGTCTCAATCTCCTGACCTTGTGATCCGCCCGCCTTGGCCTCCCAAAGTGCTGGGATTACAGGCGTGAGCCACCGTGCCCGGCCCCTCTCTTCTTTTTTTAAGAGGCAAGGTTTCGTTCTGCCGCCCAAGCTGGAGTGCAGTGGCTCAATTAGAGCTCACTGCAGCCTCGAACTCCTAGACTCAAGAAATTCTCTTGCCTCAGCCTCCCAAGTAGCTGGGACTACAGGCAGGCACCACCATGCCTGGCTAACTTTTTAATTTTTTGTAGAGATGGTGTCTTGCTATGTAGCCCAAGCTGGTCTCAAACTCCTGCCCCCAAGTGATCCTTGAGGCCTCCCAACCCAAAGCCCTGACAATATAGGTGTGAACAACTGTGCCCAGCTGTCTTATGAGATAAGACATATCCTCCTCAAAGGCTTGCAGGAATTATGACTTTATCATTAAATCTGAAAGGGGGAATAACAAAATGCTCCTTTTTATAGGGAGGAGACAAATCCATTGAGTAGAACGTCCTATTAAACACTGAGAAGGATAAGATACACATTGAAGATGGAGGGATTTTTTTTCCCCCCTTGAGATGGAGTTTCGCTCTTGTCACTCAGGCTGGAGTGCAATGGTGCGATCTCAGCTCACCACAACCTCCTCCTCCCTGGTTCAAGCGATTCTCCTGCCTCATCCTCCCGAGTAGCTGGGATTACAGGCATGCGCCACCACACCTGGCTAATTTTGCATTTTTAGTGGAAACGAGGTTTCTCCATGTTGGTCAGGCTGGTCTCAAACTCCCGACCTCAGGTGATCCACCTGCGTCAGCCTCCCAAAATGCTGGGATTACAGGCGCGAGCCACCACGCCTGGCCGAATGATGGAATTTCTTTTGGCTAACTTGAACCTCAATTTCAACTAAAGTGCCCTATTCCACACAACATGAAAAAAGAATCCCATATACTCCTCCACCTTCCCTTTCCACCTGATTTGTTAATCATGCCCAGAGGGTCGCAATAAGTTTAACTGCAGACATTTATTTTGGTTAATGGAATTCTAAGCCCATAAGTTTTCAGCAGGGAAGATGAGATAATCTTCCACTGTGTTTTTCTAAAGCAAATATTTAGTGCTTTCATCTTTTAGTGCCCTAACATGCAATCTGTCACCCAAATAAGAAAAAAAAATATATACCTTCTCACGTGGGTGTTTGCAGAAGTGACATCATGTTTCCAACTTCGATCAGACAAATGGCAAACACGTCCAGAGCAGAGCTGATCATTCTGCCTTCTGCCTTCCAGAGGCAGATTCGAGAGAATTAAGACCCCACAGTGAAACTTGCTGTACTTGTGGAAAGAATGCCACCACCCGCTTTCTAAAGTACCCTATCATTTCAATGGGGATGCTGAAAAGCAACTTGTTTCCTGGCTACTTTGTTCTTCTGCTAGTACCTGGGGTCTCGGGATGCTTTGTTTATAGTGTGTGGTTGTTAAAAATGAAAGCCATTCTTCTCCCACCTGGAAGACATACCTCTACAGAAACCTGTTGCCAGACAATGGGAGTTTCTTATCAGTAAAAGTCCTTCCTCTCAGCTAAGTCACGGATGACCTGACTCTACCACACGTGCTGACAATTCCTCCAGCCCGCTGAGAGAGAGGTAGAGGGAGCAGGAACTTGGGACAGAAAAGCTGGGGTACCTGCGTGGAGGGCAGTTACAATGTTTTTGCTTTTTCCTGATCCTGAAGTGATTTTAGATGCTGTAAAGCCAGGAGAGCTACAACTGTATTCTGGATGCCACCTCCCCGCCCCTCCCCTCCCCTCCAATTTCTGCTTTCTGCCCAGGGTCACTGCTCCCACTTCTCAATTGGCTGCGATGGCAAGTCTCCAAGTAATTACAAAGACAGGAATTGGATTACACAAGAATTTACATGTGTGCAATGGCTGTTACCTTCCCCAGCGAAACGCATGGCAGAAGCATCATCTACTGTTCACTCGAGTGTGACACTCTGAGCTGGGACCTCGGGGGTCACCTCTCATCATTTCCCAGGGGGAGGACAAGCACACACAAAAGATCCCCACCACACACATAGCCCTACATTGCACTTTTCCCTAAGAAAGCATAAGCTCTGAACAACAGCCAGGAAGACGGCAGCTCTGGTCTTCCCGTGCGTGTAGCAGCTCGTTCCAGAGCCTGGGTGGGGATGCACTGAGGGTTGGTGCAGGCGGCTTGGATGCTCTCCTCTTGCCATTCCTGGTTTCATCTAAGTAGTGGGGCAGGTGAGGACAGCCTGGGAGGACCAAGTTGGGTCAATAAAATCTACAGACATACCATCTTCATTTTAAACATTATGCCCCAATCTTGAAAATCTGTCCCGACATCTGAGAAAGAGTAAAATAAATAATTCAAAGCAGAACACTCCAAAAGCCGTTTTCACTCTGAGGCCTATATGGTCAGCAATAACATATTTCCCTCGCTATTTTTTCTTTGGCCACTGTTGGAATTAGCTTGAATTCTCATAAATCCACAAAGGGGCCCAGAGCATGCTAGGTGTACAGGCAAGGACAGCCCACAATGAAGAATAGAAAATCCAACCAAAACTTGCTAATAACTAACAAGCTGACAACCATGGCACTGCAGTTACATCTCTTTCGCAGGAGAGGGCTGGAGAAACAGCAGAGCAGAGCCCCTGACAATCAACAATGAAAAATTAGCCCTGGAATGGGTGAAGTGAATCAAGTCGGCACTATCTATCACATGGAGAAAATAATAAAACCCACATCTCCAGTGACTACACAAAGGCAGCAACTAGACATGTGCAGGGCGATGGATCCATTCTGTGTCCTATGTGGTGGCAATAATACGAATTTATATTATAATTCATAGAACTGGAGACCAAAAGAAAAAGTCAATGATCATAATATATTTTAAAATACATTTTTGTTTTTTGTTTTTTGTTTTGTTTTGAGACAGAGTCTCACTTTGTCACCCAGGCTAGAGTGCAGTGGCATGATCTCGGCTCACTGCAACCACTGCCTCCCGGGTTCAAGCGATTCTCCTGCCTCAGCCTCCCGAGTAGCTGGGACTACAGGCACCCACCACCACGGCTGGCTAATTTTTGTATTTTTAGTAGAGATGGGTTTCACCATATTGGCCAGGCTGGTCTCGAACTCCTGACCTTGTGATCCATCCTCCTCGGCCTCCCAAAGTGCTGGGATTACAGGTGTGAGCCACCGAGCCCAGCCTAAAATACAATTTTTTTAATAAAAATCCCACGTCTCGCACTTGACCCTCATACCTTAAATCAGGGCACAGAACTGCATGCCATTGAGTGCAGATTTGAAAAACAGCTGCAAGTGACCTGACCAAGGAAGATCCCAGTGCGGAAAGCCCCAACAGAGACCTGGATCTTGTAGATTTTGCTGTCCCAAACTGGAAAGGTCCAAGAAGAAACAAACATCCCCAACATATCACTACATCATGAGGGTCAGGAGCCTGTGCCAGACACTGCTGCCGCTACCAAGGAAATGGGGAAGGGCAGGGAAAGGACCTATCTTCCCTTCAGGTAGGACATGTGTTCCTTCTTCTTCTTCTTTTTTTTTTGAGACAGAGTCTCACTCTGTCACCCAGACTGGAGTGCAGTGGCATTATCTTGGCTCACTGCAACCTCCACCTCCCAGGTTCAAGCGATTCTCCTGCCTCAGCCTCCCGAGTAGCTGGAATTACAGGCGCACTACCACACCCGGCTAATTTCTGTGTTTTTAGCAAAGATAGGGTTTCACCATGTTGGCCAGGCTGGTCTCTGACTCCTGACCTCAGGCGATCCACCCGCCTCAGCCTCCCAAAGTGCTGGGATTACAGGTGTGAGCCACTGCGTCTGGCCATGACATGTGTTTCTGAAGCCAGTAAAAGATGCCATAAGCAATCCCTCCAGGGTACACCTTTCCCTCTCACCTCCATATATCTTTCTCATGGGTTGTTTTTTTTTTTTTTTTTTTTTTTTTTTTTTTTTTTTTGAGACAGAGTCTCACTCTGTCACCCTGGCTGGAGTGCAGTGGTGCAATCTTGGCTCACTGCAACTTCCACCTCCCAGGTTCAGGTGATTCTCCTGCCTTGGCCTCCCAAGGAGCTGGGATTACAGGTGCCTGCCACTGTGTCTGGCTAATTTTTTTATTTTTAGTAGAGATGGGGTTTCACCATGTTGGCCAGGCTGGTCTTGAACTCCTGACCTCAGGTGATCCACCCGCCTCGGCTTCCCAAAGTGCTGGGATTATAGGCGTGAGCCACCGCGCCTGGCCTCCTCATGGGTTCTTTTACAACTGGCAAGAGGAAAGAAATTTGTCCTGAGAGAGAGTTGTGACAACCTACACACTGGACTTCCCCCTGGTTGTTACAAGTTGCTCCTACTTTCTAATGGAGCTCATTTCTCAGGAACAAGTAGACTTCTCATCTGTCACCCTGGCCCCTGGCGAACCACAAGGCTTACCACAAATGCTGCCACAAACCCAGCAGGCAGGGGCTGGGATGAGCACTAAGTGACAGAGTGTGCAGGACCCCTCCCAACCTGCCCTGTGTGTAGATCACAGGCAAGCTACTGTCATCTCCCCCAACTCTGTTTTTCTAAACAGCAAGAGGCTACCACCAGGACAAGGATGGTGATGCGGGGCTCAGGCTAAGCTTGTCTGACCCAGTGACCGGTGGAGTGGGAGCAGAAGCCAAGCAGGGGGGTCCCATGTCCTGCAGTCACTACATGCCTCCTCACTTCTCCCTCTTATTTCTTCTTTCTCTGGTGTCTTCGTTGCTTTCTCATCCCCACCCTCCCCTCTGGACGGAGCTGGCTTTTCCAAAACAGAAACTTTCACTCTGAGCACAAACAGGCCTCTAATTTAGATCTTCCCAGCCAAGAGCTTTTCCCCCTGCTGCACTGGCCTCTGAAGCTGGCGGTGAGTGTGCTGTGACATGGCCAGAATCTAAAAGGGTGTGGCTGCTCCTCTTTCATTTTTGGCCCCCATAGAAGAGGCCAGACATTGATCAGGAAAAGCAAATCTGGCCTCCTACGGCACTTCCACCACACTGAAAAAAAAGAAACTACTGATTTTTCTTAATGCAAACCGGTTTGAAATGGCCTTTCAGAGACGTGACAGAGAACACTGGATGGGTGTGAAGTAAAAGGTGAAAGATGATGGCGCTCCTGGCTAAACCAGCAGCAGCTGATGCAATAAATACCTTTCCAATAAGGTCCATAGGACAGGCCTTATAAGGAAGAATAAGAACTCAGATCTGCTATTTTGCTTGCCTAGTAATCACTGCCCTTAATAAAAATGAGTAAATTAAGTTACAGAGTCTGGGCTGAAATATGGTTCCTCTCCATTTCCAAATTCCAAACGTCTACCTTGCTGACGTCATAGAAGGGATTGATATCTGAGAAACAGGTACATCAACAGAGACGCTGACTGATAGGCAGATAAGTCAAAACCACCCCTGCAGCGTCTACCCCTCTCCCTAAGTGCTAACCGCATATTCTCATATGGGAGACCCTATATGGAATACAAAGTCTTAAGGCTAATTTATACTCTCCCTTGACTCAGACTGGCGCATTAAAAAACTGACCTGTCACCTCACAGCATTACAAAAGGGGAGGAGCCAAAAAAATCAACTGTAGGGATGATATGTCACACACTAAAGGCCCAAATCTTGTCTACGAATGACCTCTGCCACACGAGACGCAAAGAAAATACGTGACTCACGACGAAAGGGGAAAAGGGAGGTAGCCACTAACGTGGAGAGACACAGGCACAGCTTGCGGCACCCTGGGGGTTGTCAAGTGGGCTCACTGAGGCTAGGATGCAGGATGCAGGAACACTCCTGTCTTCTGCATGGATGAGCTCCTTGGAAGACCTCCACGGAGAGTGCCTGGGCTTCCTGCTTAGTATACAAAATGAAAAGGATAGCGTTTACAATGACATCTCTTTGCAGTCCAAGGAATGGTGAACAATGAGGGAAATGGGGCCAGAAATGATCCCGGCTTCTCTGCGTCTGTTTTCCTGGTGGCAAGCTCTGCAAGCTCTGCATCTGATAAGTAGAGTGGGACTACTTCGTGTTCCCTCTACACTGGGAATATGACCTCACTGAGGCATTAAAAATTCCCAGGGAGGCACTGCAGTGTCCACTGATGCTACCACGACAGTTGATCAGCAGAGAAAATTTGTCCGCTCATTTAGCCTAAAAGATTTCAACAAAAAAATATTGGCAGATAGAGAATGTGGGAAAGGAAAAAATAAAAATAATCTGGCAGTCCCACCTCCCATCCTACCCAGTGAGCATGAACTGGGGTAGAGAGGGGGTGATGAGGAGTTGAATTTGCTGGCCCACTTGCACAGATCGATCCGGGGCTATACATGCGAAGCGATGATGGGTCACATACATCAAGGGGGCATTATGGAATGTTCCAGAATCACTCTCTCTTCACTATTTGCAACTTCCACCCTCTGCCACATGAGATGCAGTTGCACTATCAATAGTGGAACTTTGTTTTTTGTTTTTTTATTTTTTGAGATGGAGTCTTGCTCTGTCACCCAGGCTGTAGTGCAGTGGTGCAATCTCGGCTTACTGCAACCTCTGCCTCCCGGGTTCAAGCGATTCTCCTGCCTCAGCCTCCCGAGTAGCTGGAACCACGTACCCAGCTAATTTTTGTATTTTTTAGTAGAGACAGTGTTTTGCCATGTTGGCCAGGCTGGTCTCAAACTCCTGGCCTCAAGTGACCCACCTGCCTCAGCCTCTCAAAGTGTTGGGATTTCAGGCATGAGCCACAGTGCCCGGCCAACAGTAGAACTTTGGAAACAGTCTGTGTTCATTGGGGCAACAGCTAAGCATATTAAGGGACAGGAGGGATAATCAGTACTTTCACAGTTTTTGTGGCATACATAGGGAAGTGTTTCTAGTATAGAGAGATGTAAAATAAACAGAAAACAAGTGCATGTACAGTATGATCCCAGCTATGATTTTTAAATCACATTTTTTAAAAGACTGAGAGGAAGTATTTCAAAATATTCACTTTGTCTTGGAGGGGTATTTCTTTGGTTGTCTCATCTGCTTCTTTATATAATCAGGGGTAGGAGATAAATGAAAATATTTAGTTAGCAGAATGCTTGCTAATCCAAAGTTATAATGTAGAGAGTTCTAAATTAGAAAATACTTCCCTTCTAGTGCACTTCATTGTGTAAATCCAAATTTTCCATACATACCACGTACTGAAAAATACAGTACCCAGGAAATGAAGCAATATCTATATTTGTTTCAAATGACTAACAAGCAAAAATAAAACTCTGACCGTGATGACATGCTTTTTAGAAATCAGACATATAATAAGCCACATAGGATGTGGTCTAATAAACCCAAGAAAAGTTTCATTTCCTCTCACCAAAATGGCTAACTCCTTGCTTATGTGTCTAGCTTGGCAAATTTAGCGGAAGTCTCTTCTTCCCTGAAATTTCTAGATTGAGAGGTTAATAAGCAAGTAGCAGCAATAATGTGCCCCCTCCTGAAAATACACACATGCGCAGGCACGCACACCCCCCCCCCTCAAAAATGCAATAAAAACAGGCTGAACACCAGCAAAAGGGTAGGTCAACCACAAAATCAGAAGGACAGAGTGCACCATCTCGCTAATCCCCGGCCACTGATCAGGAAAAGTTTATAGAACCCCTGAAGAGGAAGGAAACAAGGAATCAGGGAAGGGTTTGGACAAAGAACTTTTTTAAAGTTTGTTTGCAAGTATTTCCGTGAAAATGGTATTGACTGAGCAATTACAGGAAGAAAAAAAAGAAAACTCTTTCTTCTTATCTGAATGCAGTTATATGCCATGGGTCACACCCTATTATTGTCACTATTAAACATGTTAATAGCCTCAATGTAATGACTTTGTGTGGTGAGCTTTACAATGTACATGAATAGCTAACTAGAAAGAAATGACTCATCTCTGCCCAGGTGGATATTGACTTTCTGAGTCACATTTACTCAGCTGGTCTACCAACCTTAATTCCCTAGAGGAAGGGATCTAAAGGGTTCAAATCCGGCTGAATTACATGGAAAGAAAGAGAAGGGACAATGAATTTAAAATGTGGATGGGACAGAAAGTACAATTGTTGAGACTTGTAAGAACTTAGGTATCCTGAACCAAAATTTCCTCCCACCTCCTAAGGCGGCTGAGTGAAGAAAAGGATCAAACACCTTCTCCCTGAACAAGTGGAAGATGGTTGGTATCACAGCTCTGAACCATGGCCAAGAACCATGGCCAAGAACCATGGCCCTTCATTACCAGCAATTTTATAGCTCTCACCCTTCAGCTGTGTGATCTTAGGGATGTTGCTTTCTCTCTCTCTGGCTCAGTTACCTTAATTGCAAAATGGGAATAATCACAGCACCTCCCTCATAAGGTTGCTATCAAGGTTTGGAAAAGTTAATATAGGAGGTAGTTACAGTAGTTCTTACAGTAGTTCCTGGATCACAGGAAGTCTGTGTTAAATGTCAAGGGATCTCTGTAGGTACCCAGTGGAGCAGACTGCGGGAATATCCCACGACCACCCCATTACATCACAGAGCGGGGAAGCACCTTGCCAAAACAGTGAGTGTTGGACTCAAACTTAGTTCTGATGACCAGTCACAAGAGGTTCCCACCACACTCTGCAGAGCCATTTCTATCACATCCAGGCTGTGGGATCAGGATTTTCAGACATCACCAAAATCCTTACCCTGCCCCCACACCCCCCTTGCCCTGTGGCCCAGGCTGGAGAGCAGTGGTGCTATCTTGGCTCACTGCAACCTCCGCACCCTGGGGTTCAAGAAATTCTCCTGCCTCAGCCTCCCAAGTAGCTGGGATTACAGGCATGTGCCACCACGCCTGGCTAATTTTTGTATTTTTAGTAGAGACGGGGTTTCACCATGTTGGCCAGGCTGGTCTCGAACTCCTGACCTCGTGATCTGCCCACCTTGGCCTCCCAAAGTGCTGGGGATTACAGGCACGACCCACCACGCCCAGCCACCACCAAAATTCTTGAAGTAGGTACTAGGAATGTTACATGTGAATTTCCACGGAAACCTACATGGAACACATAACTGAGCTACTCCAGCAGCAACTGGCCCATCACACAGACACACCATCAGGGTGTGATTCCTCAAGAATCTTGCTAATTGCCTGCACCAGTCTGAGCCCACCAGCTCTCTCACCAAGCACCCCCTTTATATACAGCCCGTATGTGAACCTTTATCACTGATGGAGAAATTGAAGCACAGATCAGTCGAGTAACTTGCTCAAGTTGGCACAGCCCATAAGTGTCATCTTTGTACCTCACCTATTCACAGTTTACAGATTTAGATGACATCCTGGAAACGTGGCATTTTGGCGCATCCCTGGGAGATGCTTCTGGGTTCTGACGACAAGGCTGAGAAATGCTCAGTCACTGGCGCCAGGGATCTAATCAGCTCCTGCGGATCTTGAGTTATAAGGAAGAAACTCAGTCTTTCTGTTTCATTTTCCTCATACTTAAAATGGGTGCCTGGTTCCTTTATCTACCTTCTGCCGCCAGCCAAAGATTAATGAGTTACCATGTGCCAGGCTCTGATGGGAGAATAGCTATATTCATATCATCTTATCATAAATATCCAGAATGAACAGCTATGCTTATTGAAAGCTGAACCAATGAGAGGCTACTGAAAAAAATCTTCTACCAGGCCATGGCTAATGCAGAGAAAAGGGGTCCTCCCTGCTCTATCAGACCCAGGCCAGTTAAAGGGAATGCTCCTTACACACACAGACAGCAGCTCCAGGTAATCAAGACATAGGCGTGGCCCAAGAACATGCAAGATCAGAGGCAAGAATGCAAGACAGTGAAAAGTCCGAAAGATTCCAGAAACATTTTGAGACGGAGTCTCGCTCTGTCGCCCAGGCTGGAGTGCAGTGGTGCGATCTCAGCTCACTGAAATCTCTGTCTTCCTTCCGGGTTCAAGCGATTCTCCTGCCTCAGCCTCCTGAGTAGCTGGGATTACAGGTGCGTGCCACCACGCCCAGCTAATTTTTGTATTTTTAGTAGAGACGGGGTTTCACTGGTCTCGAACTCCTGATATCGTGATCTGCCCGCTTCAACCTTCCAAAGTGCTGGGATTACAGGCGTTGAGCCACTGCACCCAGCCACATCTTCAGTTTTATGCACATCTGGCTAACACGGAATAGGTGGACCAGAGGATTTCCACTTTGGTACATGAAGTTACTAAAGAGACTTAGGCACACGTTATAGTGTCAAAAAGTGTTCCTAGAATTAAAAGTAGAAAGAAATTGCAAAACCGTATGAGGTGTAATACCAATTTTGCAAAACACTTTTAAGGTTTGTGCACATGAATGACTAGAAATTTGGAAATGTATCCAAATATTAAGAGATTATTGGCCAGACATGGTGGCTCACGCCTGTAATCCTAGCACTTTGGGAGGCCAAGTCAGGCGGATCACCTGAGGTCAGGAGTTCAAGAACAGTCTGACCAACATGGCAAAACCCCGTCTCTATCAAAAATACAAAAATTAGCCGGGTATGGTGGCAGGTGCCTGTAATCCCAGCTACTCGGGAGGCTGAGGCAGGAGAATTTCTTGAACCTGGCAGGCGGAGGACACAGTGAGCCAAGATCACACACTCCAGCCTGGAAGACAGAGTGAGACTCCATCTCAAAATAAAAAATAAAAAAGGCCAGCCACAGTGGCTCACGCCTGCAATCCCAGCAGTTTGGGAGGCCGAGGCGGGAGGATCACGAGGTCAGGAGATCGAGACCATCCTGGCTAACACTGTGAAACGCTGTCTTTACTAAAAGTACAAAAAATTAGCTGGGCTTGGTGGCGCGCACCTGTAGTCCAGCTACTCGGGAGGCTGAGGCAGGAGAATCGCTTGAAACCCGGAGGCAGAAGTTGCAGCGAGCTGAGATCGTGCCGCTGCACACCAGCCTGGGCAACAGAGCGAGATTCTATCTCAAAAAAGAGAGAGAGATTATCAATAGGTAATGAGTATAGGTATTTTACATTTTCTTTATATATTTTTACAGTTTCTAGTTCTCTTATATGGCTATTCATCACTTCCTACGCCAGAACAAACTTTTAAAGATGACTTATTCCACGTTTTCTCTCTCCAACGGCAAGACTTATATACATATGTATTACTCCAGGTCTCTGCCTGCTGGAGGCACTGCTTTCTGTTCCTATGGCTCCAACACATAGCACAGCACCCAGTAGGTATACAAGAAATGTTTTTAAAGACAGAGGCTTTATTAATTGGTTCATAAATATTCACTTTTCTTTTTTTAAAAGCTAACATTAGTACTAAATCATTTGCTGTTTAAACCTAAGAGTTCCTTGAAAATGTTTCATCTGCATTGACTTTTGCTTTTCTGAAGATAAAAGCATGTTCTAGATGTTATTTTTTCTTCAGGACTATTAATTTGAAGAGAACTGTCACTCCCAAGCACTGAGCAGTGTGGGGTGTTGACACTGTATTGAATTATTTAAAGGAAATTAACAATGCTTCCTGTCCTTGGAGAGCAACATTTGCGAGTAAAGCCATTCACGGCTGCCTCGGTAGGTATTGTCGAGGCAAAGTGGGCATTTTCCAGCACCCTGAATTTTAAAAGAAAATCTTTTAGTAACGAAGGCAAAGTTGAGGTGGTAACTTCTCCTCCATTGTGAACTGTGAAGAGTCCCAAGAGACACTTCCTGGGACCAAGTTTAACGGGATAATGTTGTGCTCCTCATTTTCACGGAAGTTACGTGTGGCACTGGATCACGAGGCCTTCACTGGGAGCCAGGCATCCTGGAGTCATGGGAGCACCACCCTCCACCCTCTCCTTGTAAACAGGCGTTTTTATGGCTGTGATATCCCTATCAGTGGTCAGCATACCCAGACATCATGGCACCCAAAATGACAGTGACCCAACAAGAATTCAGGGATCGCAGTGGATGGGCCCTGCCCTAGAGAGAGGTAAACTTTGGATGGGCGGCTTCATTTTAGAGCTAGCTCATCTCATACCGTCATTCTGCTCCGAGACCTACCTCAATACACCAGGGCTCCCCAACTTTTTGTAAGGAGTGGCTCCTTTTCATGTCCCTGAAGACTTGAGTGCTGACAGTGAAGTCTGAGGGGGGGTAGAAGTGCTGACAGTCATGTCCCTGAGTGCAGCAAGGGAAGGGGCTCTGCTGCCAGGAAGAAAGCGGAACAGAGTAAGGCTCGGGAGCGAGGGGGACACATCACCAAGGCACACACAGCCCCCAGCCTTCCTTTCTGCCCTAACCCACATTTCTATAGAAGCTCCATGCCAGAAGGATTACAGTCCCCAGCACGAATCAGAACTCTCCTGTTTCCCTGCCATCCAGCTCAGGGTCCCTTCTAGGAACATCTGAAATGCAACCTCCTCCAGGCAGCCTTCCTGTTGTGTATTCCCACCCCTACCCACCATTCTCCTAATGGGCATGGCCTCCCCTTCCTCTGAGCCTCTCAAGAACCAGCTAGCTAGCATTTTCTCTCTCAACTTACCTTACTGAATCTATTAGTTATGTGAAATTGCTGATATTTCTGTCCTACAAAAATACAATTACATATGGTTCCACTTAATACTTCGGCTGTTTGGGGAGCTGATCTTTTTTTTTTTTTAAGAGATGGGGTGTTGCTATGTTGCCCGGACTGGACTTAAACTCCTGGGCTCAAGCAATCCTCCTGTCTCAGCCTCCCAAACGGTTAGGACTACAGGTGCACGCCACCACACTCAGCTAATCTTTTTATTTTTGTGTGTGTGTGGAGGCAGAATCTTGCTATGTTGCCCAGGCTGGTCTTGAACTCCTGGGCTCAGGCAATCCTCCTATCTTGGCCTCCCAAAGTGTTGAGATCTCAGGCAAGCAGCACCACGCCTGGCTGATCTGTCTTCACTCATACCTTAACAGCTTTTCCTCTGCCAGGCGACAGTCTTTTGAGAAAAGCAACTATACTACCAATTCTGGACCCCTTGAAAGATCCGGCAGCACACACCTTGGGTGCTCAAGAAATATGTGTTAATTTGAATTTCAAACCCTATCACAATAGCTGCTACAGTTTACTGACAGTCTACTCTGTCTGGGGCCCTAGACAGGAGCATGCCTCTTACTCCATTAATCCTCACCCCTACCTTATGAGGTAGGTAGTATCATGCCCATTTCACAGAGGAGGAAACTGACTCAGAGACTGTAAGGAGCATGCCCAAGGTCACACAGCTAGTAAATGGCAGAGGGGGAATATAGCCCAGGTCCCAGTCAACTCATGCAAAGTGCCTGCTGTAGAGACCCACTGGCCTGTCTATGGCTCTATAAACAGGCTCTATAAACAAGAGAATTTAGGGCTGTAAAAAACAACTTGTGGTCCAAGAAGGGTGATTTTGCAACCAAGAAATAATATTCTACCTTTCTTTTTTAAAAAAGAGAAATAGCTATGCCCTTTATGTTCATTGTAAAAAGTTTTATATGAAGAAAAACTCCATGAACCATTTTTTCACGTAATTTGTTCAGGATTAAGAATAAGAGATTGAGGATAACACCATCATCTTGTACATTTTTACATTCACTATCACAGTAGACATAGTGGGTATGTAAGACTCTGGAAAATAGGAAATTGATAAAAATAAGGAAAAATTTATACAACAGCAGCCACATCTTTAGAGCAGTGTGTACATAGTATACGGTATTCCCATGGGCCTCAAGTTTATCCAGATGGATTAAAACCATCCACAGGCAAAGCGAGCTCTCAAAAAGAGAGGGGGCCATTGCTGCCCCATAACTGGAGCTACTCCAGGGCCCATGCTGGCTGCAGCTGACCTTGTGTCTGGATTTTGAGAGCCACCAACCAGAAGCTGAGAGATCTGCCCCCAGGAAGGGAAGCCGAGCACCAGAGGAAGTACTTGGTTCTCCACCCCTGGAGGTCTAAGGTCTCCGTCTGGGAAGCAGAGCCTCCCACTCCGCATTTCTTCACAGAGCTGATTTGTAAACAGGAGCGTGAGTCATTAGGCAAGCATGAGTCCATTTGAAAGATCAGCCCAATTTTACAGCTAAGGCTATCCTATTCAGTCCAGCCACAGCAATGACTCACCTGACTGCCTTCCACCAAACGTGACTTGATTAGCCCTCCAATTGTTTCTAGAAGGAACCCAGCAACATGAGGGTTTAATCCTTGTCTGCTTGCTTTATTTTCTAACACAATGCTGAGAGCAAAGAGGCAGAGTTGCCAAAGTGCCCCAGAGAATGCGTTAGGAAAGAAATGCATCCATGGTTGCCACAGGCTACATGGTCTCCTTTATCTTCCACGGGCATTTCCTCATGGCCTTTACTCTTAGAGGAAATTGTACATTATGGAAATGTTAAACACACACACAACCTCTCTGTACAGATCTAGATATTCTTTCGTGCCTGGGAACCTCAGAGCCAAATTTATAGTTCACGTCCAACATCGCATCAAGGGCTACCGGCTTTGAACTTGTAGAATTAACCTTACCCCTAACCTTATTCCCCACCTTATCTTACTGGGCTACACTTATTTCCCTTTTTTTTTTTTCTTATGTGTGTGTGGCCTGAAGGAGGTTTATTACCCCCTCAAGACCACACTTCACCACCGCCCTCTGCTTTCCTCTTTAATGTTCTTAATTATTCATTTCCAATCCTCTTACAGAATACAAAGGCTTAATAAATGACTTCCAATTTTAGGGGGGTAGGAGATGTCTTATAAAAAGTTCAAATGTATATACAACTACAAAATCTCTTTATACCATGAGAAAATGACTACAGTTTCTTTTTTTTTTCCTTTTGAGTCTTTCTTAAAAAGCAAACAAATAAAAAACTCTTCAACAAATCCTAAAGACCAGGAAATAAACATCTGCTGAGTTTTCTGCTCAGTGTCCGTTCATGATTTTTCTGGTAACACTATTGCCAGTTACTTAGGGGGCAACCCCCTGACTCTAGAGCCATGTAGCTTAGTGGAGTGAACCCCACCCCCAGCTTCATAAGTGGGTAAGTTTACACAGTCCAAGCTCACTCAGACACTGCAACCCCTTTCCATAGACGCAGGTCCAGAATCAAGGTCACAGACTTGTAGGGAAAGATAAGATCTCTCTGGACTTGAACAAGCCTCTGTGCAGTAAAACCAACTGGGAGGCAGGCAGAGCCCAGAACTGGAAGGAGATGGTTCTAATACATGGGCCCCTGGATCCAGCCATGCCTGATGCCTGATCATTCTGGACTTTCCAGTTATGGATCAATACATTCATTTTGCTCAGGCCAGTCTGAATTGGGTTTGAGGAGAGAGGAATTTAGACTCAAGCAGTCCTCACCTCAGCCAGACTGGCCTCCATAGTTGTCCATCCACGAATCAAGGGAGGATATGGGAAAAATTGAAGGTGTTACAGGATAAAAGTAAATGAAGGCCTCGTGAGTTTCATGCTCCTGACATGATGAGTGGGCAAAGTACTGAAGTAGGGATTTGGTGCTTCTTGAAAGAATGAAGCAGGTGGCCAGTCTCTACAGAAAGAAGACTAGGACCTTCAGCCACCACCCACCTGCTGGAATTGCCCCGAGGGCCCTCCTTCACCTCTAGTGTCCCTGTCACCGCCACTGGCAGCACTGAGCTATTTCATGTCATTTCATGGTCTCCATAATGTACCAGATCCAGAAAGTAGAGACCACAGATGCTAAACAGCACTAAAATCTGCCTCCTGGCTTTCTCCAGAAACAATGCCTATTTGTGACAGAGGACCTCAAGAGGCGTGTTTCTCCTGCAGAAACTGAAGTTATAAGGCTGGATCAAGTCAAGAGAGAAGGTAGACTGACAGGGCTGCTGGGTTTGAGTCTCACTGGTGGCTCAGCCCCTGATGTCAACGTGTGCTAACCAGATCTGAACACAGCCACATGGATCAAGAATCAAGGTGTGCCACCCATAAAGTCACAGTAATATTTGTGTATTCCACTATCTTGCTTCTTTATGAGCTTACTGCCCCACTCCACAACTAGCTGGGTAATATTCAAATGCTAATGCAATCGAATAGCACCTAGTAAGCCAGAAAATACTAACTGCTCTGCCAGGAAACATTTAAAAACGAACAAGTATAGGCAGAGGTGAGAGGCATTTGAAAAACAAAACCCCTAAAAATACAAAGGCCTCCAGAGATGAGAATTTTGTATGAAATAATGTCACTCAGGCTGGGTGTGGTGGCTCATGCCTATAATCCCAGCACTTTCAGAGGCCAAGGCTGGAGGACTGCTTGAGCTCAAGAGTTCAAGACTAGACTGGGCAACATAGCAAGACCTCGTCTCTACTAAAAATTTAAAAAAAAAAAAAAAATTAGCCAGATGTGGTGGTGCAGGCCTGTAGCTACTCAGAAGGCCAAGGTGAAAGGTTTGGTTAAGCCTGGAAGATCAAGGCTACGGTGAGCCATGATTGTGCCCCCACGTTCCAGCCTGGGTGACAGAGGGAAACCTGAATAAAAAAAAAAGAAAGGTGTCATTGAGAGTAAAATTGGCCAACACCTGTTGGCTGTTAGAAGAATCTGAACCAACCTCACAGGCAAGAAGAAAAAGGCAACAGCTTTACTCCTCTTTGCCTCAGAAAACTCTGGTGGTAATTAATTTTATGTGTCAGGGTTTGTTTTTTTTGGGGGGGAGAGGGGGTAGGGCAGGGTTTGAGACAGAGTCTTGCTTTGTCACCCAGGCTGGAGTGCAGGGGTGCAATCTCGACTCACTGCAACCTCCGCCTCCCAGGTTGAAGCGATTCTCGTGACAGCCTCCCAAGTAGCCGGAAATACAGGCACGCATCACCACTCCTGGCTAATGTTTGTATTTTTTTGGTAGAGACGGGGTTTCACCATGTTGGCCAGGCTGGTCTCCAACTCCTGGTCTCAAGTGATCCGCCCACCTCGGCCTCCCAAAGTGCTGGGATTACTACAGGCGTGAGCCACCATGCCTGGCCTCATGTGTCAGTTTGACTAAGTCACAGAGTGCCCGGATATTTGGTTATACACTATTCTGGATGTTTCTCTGAGGATATTTTTAGATAAGTTTAACATTCACTGAGTAAGGCGGATGGTCCTCCTTGATGTGAGCAGGCCTCAGCCAATCAGCTGAAGGCCTGAATAGAATACAAGGCTGATCTTCCTCCAAATCAGGGGGCATCCTCCTGAGTAACTGCCTTTGGGCTTGAGCTAAAGCAGCATCTCTGGGCTCGAGCCCACTGGCCTTCGAACAGGAATTACACCGTCAGTTCTACCAGTCCTCCATCCTTTAGACTCAGACTAGAGCTGCACCATGGACTCTCCTGGGTCTCCAGCTTCCCAGCTACAGATCATGACACTTGATGATACAGATTATGCAATTCCATGACTGGGTGAGCCAGTTCCTTATTGCAAATCTCTCTACATAAACACATACATCCTATCGGTTTTGTGTCTCTGGAGAACCCTGCCAAATGCATGTGAATTTGGATTTTCATGTATTTTCTCCTCCACAGCAAGAGGGAATGGATTTGTGCTTCTCTGAAAGATCAGAGTTTTAAAATGAAGTGAGTCTTAGAAATCATCTCATCTAATTCTTTATGATTTTCTTTACATCTCCAAGTCTAGATGTAAAAGGGCCTGTCCAGGACCACACAGCTAAAAAAGAGCTGAAACTAAAGTCTAGCTTTTTAAAGACTAGGGTTCAAGGTTCTATGCATAAATGGAAGAATTTTCTTCTGGAAATGCCACATCTTTGGAACAATAAGAAATCCATTTAAAAGAAGGATATTGCTAAGGGCCATTCCACCAAAAAAGCAAAGTACTGAACTGACAATTTTTAAAAATTGGTGAGAAGGTAATATCCTCATATTTCTTATCATGTATTCACACACAAGGATGCCAAAAAACAAAGAGCAACCATCCAAACAAACCAGCCAACCCCACGTACACACACGTAACCTTGGAGAGAGGCTAGGTCTTTACAGGTCACACTGATCCAGCTTTATGCACCATCGATAATTCTCACCTCTGAAGATGAGGTAACTTTGAAGGGAACTAATTACATCTGAAATACACTGTCAACTTACTGCAAAGGCGAAGAAACTGCCATCAGGGGTCCAGATAAGCTACCATTTTTATCATAAAGACAAGCCCAGTTCCTCCCCAGACCGGGATATCATCACTCACATGGCAGATGTATGCAATCCTTTTTTCTCATTATTATTTTCTTTAATGTGAGCGTGTGTGAGTGGCAAGGTGTGAGTATGGGCCCACACTTGCACGTGTGTGTGTGTGTGTGTGTGTGTGTCTATCAGTATATGTGGAGGGCAATGTCCTAGAGTCACGAATGGCCAAGTGTCCAGGTCACACATGGCACCTCCCTCTTCCCTTACTACCTCCATACCACACAGCCACTCTGCTCAAAGTTGGCACGAGTTGGAATGAAATCACCATCTCTGTACTCAAGGCATGCAGAAATGAAGTCTACCTCAGCCCTCAAAGACCTCACCTGAGAAAAAGACAAGGCTCCAAACAGAAGGCAAAACAGAATGAGCATAGAAAGAGACCACTTTTTCACATACCTTTACAAAGCACTGCTCACCCCTCCTCAACCTCAGCACAGACAGAGCGTGGGGCCTCAGTGTCACTGCCACTGACACCCTCCCACTGACTAGCTGTACTCTCTGAATTTCTGGGGCTCAGCTTGACACAGCATATGCGGATGCTGGCTGCTGGATGACTTCTAAGGGTCGTGTCCATCTCCAACACACTCCAGTTCTGTATGGCTAGCAGAACACAGAGGAGCGGGTTTGTTAGGGCCTTGACTCTCTACATACAGAAGCAATGCACCTCGATTTCTGGACATGGTCATTATATAATAAGAGGGTAAATTTATTAAAATAAGTCACATTCAAGGAGAAAAGACCACAAGCATGTGCACGTGCACACACACGCACACACACACATGCGCACACACACAGAATGAAATGAATGAAAGTTCATTCATGACCAAAAAAAGTATTTTAGAAATATGGCATCATGAATAGGAATTCGCAGCATCATTTCAAAAGGTGCTTGCTGGTTAAAACAAAGTTTTGTCAACTGTTTCTTTTTTCCTGTGGGGGGGAAAGTGTACCTATCAAATATTGAGAAATTGGAAATAAGATTTTTTTGTATTATTGTATCATAAACAGTACAGGGAAAATGGGTAAAAATAATTTTTTTCAAGTTTGGAATAAAGTTATTTAAAAAAGATGTTATATGGGTAATTCTGAATAAAGGAGACATTTTGACTTTTTAACTGTATCAACACTAAATTAGTTTTATACGTGAAGGTCGAGGCTTTACTGGAATGAAAGGTAATAAGATGAAGTAGTTAACCTTAACATTATCTGAACTTGAGATATTAACCAAGACATGCAAAAAAAAAAAGTGGCTCACACCTATAATCCCAGCACTTTGGGAGGTCAAGGCAGGCAGACCACTTGAGGTCAGGAGTTCGAGACCAGCCTGGCCAACATGGTGAAACCCTGTGTCTGCTAAAAATACAAAAATTAGCCAGATGTGGTGGCAGGTGCCTGTAATCCCACATACTCAGGAGGCTGAGGCAGGAGAATTGCTTGAAACCGGGAAGCAGAGGTTGCAGTGAGCCAAGATCATGCCACTGCACTCCAGCCTGGGTGACAGAGCAAGACTCCATCTCAAAATAATAATAACAAGAATAATAATAATAATAATAATAATAATAATAATAATGATGATGATGAAGTTCAAACAGACCCGGCTAACATTAAATCACGTCTTTTTGAAGGCACATCTAATTTTGAGGACATCCATACACTAGCTGGCACCAGCTATCACTCCCATTTGTTTGCCGCAACAGGGATGAGGTTCAATGTGACTTCAAGCAGGTGGAAAATGAAGCTTCTCCTTGCGACCTTTATATCCATTATTTCCATATGCAACTGAGAGAGTCTCTGTCCTTAACAGTATAATCTTTCCAGACAAGTCAATAGCAAGCAAGCATGAAAAACCATGCTCATCAATGACTTTGAGAGAATAGGAGTTGATTTCACATGTTTAAGTGTAACACAGAAGCCCATCTACCTTACTCAGCAATGACTGGCTATGGAAGAACATTAAGCAGAAGCTCGGGTTCAAGCAGCACAGGCTGCAGAAAGCTTTGTGAATCTAGCTAATGAAGTAAGCATTATACTGTGCTTATAATGAGATTCTTGCTAAAGGGATGCTCCTTCTCCCAAGCAGCCTTTGGGAAGTAGTATTGGTGTGTGTTGTGTACTGTGAACATGGCTGGGCAGAATCAAGGGGCCAAGAGGGAGAAGAAGGTCTGATCAGGACTTGTCATGTATACTAGGTAATCCTCTCTTTAAAAGCCAACGTATCTCTTACAAAAAGAAAGTTAGTAGCCTAAAATGGGACTGCAAAGTCAAGACAACATAGGGGCTAGGTGTGTTGGGAGATTTAGCTACCACTCAGGAAATTTAGATGGACTTGCTCTGAAAAAGAAAGCAGTGTTGGTAAACAGCGCTCTCCTCCCCTTTCAATGGGAATCAAATGTTTTAAAATGTAAATAACAGGTTCCTGGAATACCCCTGGAATTTCTCCTGGAAATGCTTTCATAATTCACATCTTGTTAGCCACAGGAACCCCAATTACATATCCTCTTTTCTCATTTCCACTAACCAATTATTAGCATTAGATAATAACACACTATTTTCTGCTAATATGTTTACTGACAACATCAAACTCCAGAGGGTCTTCATGATGCAATAACTGAATAATTGTGCAAACGAGGGCTAATTTATGAGAAAATGTTATTTAAACCTTCTCGGGTGTTTATGAAAACAAGCCATGTTGGTTAAGAGACACCATAAACACTAAATTATTGCATAAAAGTGTACGAAATTGAAATGGTTTTAATGAAAACAAGTTCTTTTCAGACATTATGAAAGGAGAAATCCCAATGGGAGCATATAAAGATATAAATATTCAAGAACAGTGCATTCCCACAGGCAGGATCAACTTGACACCACCTTGTTCAGAATGGGAACACACAAGAAAACTCAAAAAAAGACTTGCCAGCCCCATTCACTGGCAACCTTGGTTCCAATACTTGCCCCAGTATATGAATTCCAAAAACGATCACCCTGTCGCAAATCTGACTGCTTAGGCAGTCACCTCTGTGTCAGAGAGTATATACCCAGGGCATCCACAATGCCTTCTGCTTGGCCTATGGTGATGTGGCAGCTGCCCTGTAATGTATTTGTAGTGTATTTGGGGTTTCCCAGCTTGAAAAGGAGAGGTGAAGTTTTCATGACATAAGGGGTGTGGAGTCTGGGATGAATTATCTGTTGCGCCACCCAAAACTTTGGCTATCTTCTAACTCCAGACATTTATAACTTTATTAGTAAAAAATCACGTTAAAGAGGATTTTTGTGAGAAGGGGGAAAACCCTAAATTGTGTGTGCATGTATGTGGGCTGTGTGTGTGGGCTGTGTGTGTGTGGTGTGTCTGTGGTGCATGTGTGTGTGTACAGAGGCAGAGACAGTACACACATAAGTTGCAGGGGTCAACCTCATCTTGCTCCCTTTTCTTCTCACCAATAAAAAGATGGGGATCAGGCACAGTGCCCACACCTGTAATCCCAGCATTTTGGGAGGCGGAGGGGGGCGGATCACCTGAGGTCAGGAGTCCAAGACCAGCCTGGCCAACATGGTGAAACTTCATCTCTACTAAAAATACAAAAATTAGCCGGGCGTGGTGGCGGGCACCTGTAATCCCAGCTACTTGGGTAACTGAGGCACGAAAATCGTTTGAACCCGAGGGGTGGAGTTTGCAGTGAGCCGAGATTACACCATTGCACTCCAGCCTGGGCGATGGAGACTCTGCCTCAGAAAAAAAAGGGATGGGCCCATCTGCCAGAATAAGCATAATAGGTCCAATGTTCTTGGATTTAGATGGCTCTGAGACAATCCTCAGTTTTTAGGGCTCTCTTAAAGATTGTTGAGGGTTCCCCCTGCTTTGTAAAGTGAAAGACATCTTCATATGTCTAACGTGTGCAGCCAATAAAGAACAAATTCAGGTTTTCCTTGAAAACTTTCTCCTGAAGGTACTTAAGGGACATTAATGCCAAGAAGCAGCCCTGCAGGGTGGTGATCAGAACTGATTATAAAGCTGCTGGCCCGGGCTGGATCTCCTGAGCAGAGCAGCTCTCCGTGTGGCTGCACCAACCCAGATGCAGGCAAGAGTCTGTGTGGCAAATCGGGACAAAACAAATTTTCCTGTCTTCAGAGCATCATTGTGCCTAGGCTTCTTAATATTTACAACAGGTAAAAACAACCACCAAAACAGTAACAAATTTAAAAACCAAACCCAAAACCAAAAGGCTCCCCAGGCTGGCAAGGGCATCACCTGATCAGAATCTGCTGTGGCTGGCCCAGCGCACTGGCTCACGCCTGTAATCCCAACACTTTGGGAGGCCAAGATGGGTGGATCACTTAAGGTCAGGAGTTTGAGACCAGCCTGGCCAACATGATGAAACACCCATCTCTATTAAAAATACAAAAATTAGCCAGGCATTGTGGTAGGCACCTGTAATCCCAGCTACTCGGGAGGCTGAGGCAGAAGAATCACTTGAACCCAGGAGGCGGAGGTTGCAGTGAGATGAAATCACACCACTGCACTCCAGCCTGGGTGACAGAGCAAAATTCCATCTCAAAAAAAAAAAAAAAAAAAAAAAATCTGCTGTTGCCATCTGACTGATCCCTGCGGCTTCCAGGATAACCACCAGAGTGAAAAATGAAGACAAGGGAGACAGCAACTATCAGAGGCATGTTTCAGCCACTGCAGATAACATCTTAATCCTTAGCCAACCTACAGAAAGAGCAACAAACTGGGTGTGTGTGGTGGCTCATGCCTGTAATCCCAGCACTTTGAGAGGCTGAGGGAGGAGGATCCCTTGAGGCCAGGAATTCAAGACCAGCCTATAGTGAGACCCCATCTCTGCAAAAAAAAATTTTTTAAAGAGCTGGATGTGGTGGCACATGACTGTAGTCTCAGCCATCACTTGATCCCAGGAGGTCAAGGCCGCAGTGAGCTGTGAATGGGCCATTGCACTTCAGCCTGGGCAACAGAGTGAGATCCTGCTCAAAAAATAAAATAAAATAAAAAGAGTAACAGTAACTAGAAAGTTACTAATTGCATTGATTAAAAAGTCTTTAGTGTTTCAGGGAGATCATGAATTCTAAAGTTATCTTTACCCAATGTCTGGTTCCAGGTAATCTGCTGAGGTACATATTTGTTGAAATGTGTGGACCACTCATAGACTTGATCATCTTTGCCCCATAACAGTCATTACCATAGGAACACTTAACTTGCAATAAAAGGAAAGGGATCATTTGGAAAATTAAAGCAAATATGAACTAGCTTAATTTTTTTTTTAATTCTGAAGCTTACCATCAACTGATGAATGGGTCAACAAAATATGGTATATCCATATAATAAAATATTATTCAGCCATAAAAGGAATAAAGTCCTGGCCTGGCACAGTGGCTCACGCCTGTAATCCCAGCACTTTGGGAGGCCAAGGAGGGCAGATCACTTGAGGTCAGGAGTTCCAGACCAGCCTAGCCAACATGGTGAAACCCCATCTCTACTAAAAATACAATAAATAAATAAATAAATGAATGAATAAATAAATAAATAAGCAAGCCAGGCGTGGTAGCACGGGCCTGCTACACAAGAGGCTGAGGCAGGTGAATCACCTGAACCTGGGAGGCAGAGGTTGCAGTGAGCTGAGATCATACCACTGCACTCCAGCCTGGGTGACAGAGCAAGACTCTATCTCAAAAAAAAAAAAGAAAAAGAAAAAGAAATGATGTCCTGATACATGCAGCAACATGGATGAACCCTGAAAACATTTAAGTTAAGTGAAAGAAGCAGTCACAAAGGACCACAAATTTTATGATTTCATGTATATACCTAATGCCAGAACAGGCAAATCCATAGAAACAGAAAGTAGATTGATGGTTGCCTTGGGCATGGGGGAGAGGGCAGAGTGGGGGAAATGGGGAGTGAGAGCTAATGGGTACAGTTTCTTTCAGGGGGTGAGGAAAATGTTCTACAATGGCGATATGGGTTGCATAGTTCTGTAAATATACGAAAAACCACTGAATTATATACCTTAAATGGGTGAACTGCATGGTATGTGACTAAACTTATTTTTTAATTCTGGAGTTTAAATCGGCATAATTACCACTATCTTATCTCTGTGTGACTGCTTTGTATTTTAATTTTGAGTATCTTTTATTGGAAAAGAATACACAACTCTGGGGAACAGGCAGGATAAGAATTATTATTCCCATTTTACAGGAAGCAGAGGTCCACAGAGCTTCTGTTTTCTTTCCACTGCCTGGCTGAGTTTCTGCAGGACTCAGGGAAGAATGTAAATTATGGTGGAAGAAGGGGGCCACAGGTCTTAGCACCCCAAATCAGGAAGGGATGATAACTAGCTCTTGCCAGATGTCTAGAAATGTTATGCAGGTGGATCATACAGACATGCTACTAAACAAAAGGCATTGAAAAATGGCAGGGGGATTACTGAAATGTAATTCTTAATAGCATGAAACTCAGGTTAAACAATTTAGCTAAAAACGCAGGGGATGGGGAAGAGTCACCTCTTTAGTTGGTATCTGGTGGGGTGAAAATACACCCAATTAGATGTGTCCATATAATTTTCACATCAAACATCCTGTGCTCCCAAAGGCAACTAATGGCACAGCTTGCTATGGATTTTCCCAAGTTTTCAAGAACAGTGACAGCCCTCTTCAACAAAGCCACTTAACATAACACAAGGTTAAAGTGGGAACCGCAAACACTTGCTTTTCTTAATTTACACCTTTCATTTACTTCCCCAGAAATGTCATAAAGGAACCATGGAATTTCTGATGTACTGTCAATACATGGTTCCTTTCAAGAACAGCATTTAGAAAGCAAAATGTGAATAATCCTAGAAGGTAATCTGGAGCTATAACTTAAAACAAATAATAATTGGCATTTTGGGAGAAGAAAGATGATTTTGGTCTGGGTCTCTCACTTTAACAACAACAAAAAGACTAGTTCAGGTGTGGTGTTTCACGTGTGTAATCCCAGCACTTTGGGAGGCAAAGGCAAGAGGATCACTTGAGGCCAGGAGTTCCTGGCCTAGGCAACATGGTAAGACCCTGTCTCTACAAAAAACAAAAAAGTTAGCCAGGCATGGTAGTGCACGCCTGTAGTCCCAGCTGCTCAGGAGGCTGACGCTGGAGGATTGCTTGAGCCCGGGAGCTCAAGGTTGCAGTGAGCTATGATCAAGCCAGTATATCCCAGCCTGGGTGACAGAGCAAGATCCTGTCTTTTTTTTTTTTTTTTGGAGATGGAGTCTCACTCCGTTGCCTAGGCTGGAGTGCAGGGGCGTGATTTCGGCTCTCTACAACCTTCGCCTCCTGGGTTTCAGTGATTCTCCTGCCTTAGCCTCCCCAGTAGCTGGGATTACAGGCACGTGCCACCACGCCTGGCTAATTTTTGTATTTTTAGTGGAGACAGGGTTTCACCATGTTGGCCAGGCTGGTCTCGAACTCCTGACCTCAGGTGATCAACTCGCCTCAGCCTCCCAGAGTGCTAGGATTACAGGCCCCGGCTGTAAGATCCTGTCTTTAAAAACAAAACAAAACAAATAAACAAAAAAAACTATTAGGTAAGTCGAAAACTAGGATTTTGACAAATGCAAATGCAATGACTTCACATTATCTCTTTCACGAACCAGGCAGGATATAAACCCATGCTGGACCACAGCAAACAAAATTCAGCTCACAGGGAGTTATTCTCTGCATCACAGACCTTTCACAGCTTGAGGAGCTACTAGCTTTTACATCATCACGTTTGTGCAGTTTTAATCTTTTTTTTTTTTTAAAGAATACCCTAGTAAACCAGGAAGATATTTTTTAAACACATAAAGTAATTGGCAACATTGAAAAAAAATACATTTGCAAATCGCGTTGCCATTCATTTAAAGATACTTTTTTTTTTTTTTTTTTTTTTTTTTTTTTTTTTTTTTTTTTTTTTTTTTTTTTTTTTTTTTTTTTTTTTTTTTTTTTTTTTTTTTTGACACAGAGTTTCAGTCTTGTCGTCCAGGCTAGAGTGCAATGGCACGATCTCAGCTCATTGCAACCTCCGCCTCCCAGGTTCAAGCAATTCTCCTGCCTCAGCCTCCAGAAAAGCTTGGATTACAGGTGCCCATCACCACTGCCGGCTAATTTTTGTATTTTTAGTAGAGACAGGGTTTCACCAAGTTGGCCAGGCTGGTCTCGAACTCCTGACCTCAGGTGATCTGCCTGCCTCTGCCTCCCAAAGTGCTGGGATTACAGGCATGAGCCACCATACCCCATCCATTTAAAGTATTCTTTTCAGGCTGGGCACAGTGGCTAATACCTGTAATCCCAGCATGCTTTGGGAGACTAAGATGAGAAGATTGCTTCAGCCCAGGAGATCAAGGTTACAGTGAGTTATGAACTGGACAACAGAGCCAGACCCTGTCTCTAAATAAATAAATACTTTCCTATATCTGAGTCTATTCTTTAGTTGCTCAATGAACACATTAAAGCAGGGCTTCTCAGCTTTGGTACTATTGATGTTTTTGACAATTCTTTGGGAGGGAGAGGGGTTGCCTTAGCAGCATCCCTGGCCTCTGCCCATGAGATGATGACAGAAGTACCCCCTGCCCAGCTGTTAACAACCAACACTGTATCCAGATGTCTTCTGGGGAACAAAATTGCCCCAGCTGAAAACCACTGAGGTAAAGGCAACTGGCATGAAAATTTGCCTATGGTGTGGAGGCCCCAGCTTTAGAGGTTATTTGGATCACTGCAGTAGCCAGCAGCAACATTAAAATCATCCCATTCAAATCCAAGTACTCAACAGAGATCAGGAAACCCAGCAAAATATGGTGCTGGTGTCAATGTGTGATGAGCCCCGCAGTGATGAGTGTGCAGCCGTCAGCAGTGTGCCAAGGTCCCGCACAGTCCGACAACTCTTTTAAGTGTCCCTAATATTTATAAATGTATGAATTGACAGGATTGACATTAGCAAGATTAATATGTCTAAAGATATGGAAGGAGGGGTTCCCATATGTGTTTACATCTTGTTAAAATCACACAGTTTTAGTAATCTGCTAATCATAATAGACAGCCCAGTCACTCAAGAAAACTCTAACCACCCCCTTTTTGGACAAGGGGAAGAGGGGTGTGGGCTGGTGGTAGCAAACTGGCAAAACAATGATATTTTTATCTCTGATCTCCTTAAAGAAAGAATCCAAAGTACAAAATAATAAAGAGTCCATCTAATTCACAAATCCAGAATGTTCTGCATAAAGTAAGTCCAAGTGTCTAAAAGATCCAAGATGACGTCTGTGCTCCAGGAAGAAATGTGCCAGCTTCAACACCCTGGCTGACCTTTGGTGTGTTAGTCAGCCTGCAACCGCCCCAGAAACCACCCAGAGGTGACCAGCTACAGCCAGCTCACCAGCGGCCGACACCAGAGTCAACAGCAGCACCGGATGTGGAACGGACAAACCCCAGACCCAGCACACGACCCTGGTGCCTCTCTTACAGAGCAGAGAAATGCTATAACGTATCATCATTCCTGGGGTGTGGTCTGTTTTCTGGGCACTGCAACAGCAACTCGCACATGGAGTCGTCCAGGCCGCAAGGATGGGCGGCAGGCAGCAGGGCCAGGCAGTCTGGTGCGGTGAGTCACACTGAGGCCCGCAGGTTGGGAAGCAAATACAAAGGAGATCGGGAAGCAGCTCTGCAGGGCGGGGCCAAGAATGTCTTGTGACCTTTTTTTTTTTTCTTTCTTCTTAAAGATGGGGTGTCACAGTCACCCAGGCTGGAGTGCAGTGGTGCAATCACAGCTCACTGCAGCTGCAAACCCCTGGGCTCAAGTGATCCTCCCGCCTCAGCCTCCTGAGTAGCTGGAGCTATAGGAGCACACCACCTTCCCCAGCTAATTTTTTTGATTTTTTTTTTTTGGTAGAGACTGGGTCTTGCTTTGTTGCCCAGCCTAGTCTGAAACTCCTGGGCTCAAGTGATCCTTCTGCCTCAGCCTCCCAAAGTGCTGGAATTACAGGAGTGAGCCACCCTTTTAAATCCAAACACTTTGGTGATCATGAAAATTTAGGCTTTCAGAGTTGACCATCACCAAGATGATAATTCAACATTTCTTTTTCTGGAGGACCCAAGCAGGACAGGGAACAGAGCTTATGAATTCCACCTGTGGTCAACGAGTTGTAGGCTGGAAAGACACCTGCTTGAGAAGCGAGGTGGACCACACAGGATGTCTGAGTGCCGATCACCTCCATGTCTCTCTCTGTCTCTCTCTCTCTCTCTCTCTCTCACACACACACACACACACACACACACACACACACACGACCTGGCCCTGCCCTAGGTACACATGGCTGGCCACCAGCACCTAACTAGGGTCCACTTCCATTCCTGGGGACATGAACAGCATAGTTGCTCTAGCTCAGGGGCTGGGAGCGTCACTTAGCACTTAACACCTGAATTTATTAAGAAACCTCAAGAACCATGGTCTTCACACTTTTACCTGGACAGCAAAAAAGGTCTCAGGCCCAGTCCCATCACAACCATGATGTATGGAGACTCATGCTGCTTCTTTTTTCACTTCTTCCCAAAAGGCAGGCAAGAAACAACAGATTTCTTGCTACAGATCGAGGCAAGAACCAATACACAGCACCCTGAGTCACCTGTGTGCACCACAAATAAAAACTCATATTCCACTGCCAGTTTCCCAAGCATGAACAAGATTTTGGGTTGGCTCTTTTTATTTAAGTAGTTTAAAAGCAAGTGATTGGCTGGGCATAGTGGCTCACGCCTATAATCCCAGCACTTTGGGAGGCCAAGGCAGGAGGCTCACCTGAGGTCAGGAGTTCAAGACCAGCCTGGCCAACATGGTGAAGTGCGGTCTCTACTAAAAATACAAAAATTAGCTGGAGGCGGTAGTACACACCTGTAATCCCAGCTACGCAGGAGGCTGAGGCTGGAGAACCACTTCAACCTGGGAGATGGAGGTTGCAGTGAGCCGAGATCACCCCACCGTACTCCAGCCTGGGCGACAGAGCAAAACTCCATCTCAAAAGAAATAAAAAATAAGGGCCGGGCGCGGTGACTCACGCCTGTAATCCCTCCCTTTGGAAGGCTGAGGTGGGAGGATCACGAGGTCAGGGGATCTACACCATCCTGGCTAACACAGTGAAACCCTGTCTCTAATAAAAATCCAAAAAATTAGTCGGGCATGGTGGCGGGTGCCTCTAGTCCCAGCTACTCTGGAGGCTGAGGCAGGAGAATGGCGTGAATCCAGGAGGCAGAGGTTGCAGTGAGCCGAGATCATGCCACTGCACTCCAGCCTGGGCGACAGAGCAAGACTCCGTCTCAAAAAATAAATAAATAAATTAATTAATTAATTAAAATAAAAAAATTTTAAAAAGCAAGTGATTAAAAAGCTCCCCCACCTCCTTTATTAAAACAGTAATTTATTAAAATAATCATTCTCCTTGGAGAGTATTGCTGAAGCCGAGTGCACCCACAATTCCACTTACTCCAGCATCCACAGTCCCAGCCAGCCCCTGACCTGGAGAAATCCACTCATGGGGGGTGGGGGGAAGTCCTCCAAGGATCTGCACCAATGTGACCTGCCTGATAGTGTCTGTGCCATCTCCATTGACAGGGTCTCTACTGTGCCAGGCCTATGAGCCTAGGGGCAGCCAACTCACACACAACCCGCCCTGCCATGTCAGCTCTCAGCTTGGTTGCAGTCCAGGCACCAGGAAGGCTTGGTCCCGTGCCCAGTCCCAACACTGATAACATTCCCTACAGCTGCTGCCCAGAACGGAAAAGGTAAAAGATTCCTCCCTCCTGAGTGTGAACTTGGGGAGAGAGGTGGCGGGGGGACGGGGTGAGAATAAAGACGAGAAAAGGAGGGGTTTCCTGAAATTCCCCTGGAGTTCCTTTTAGCACCAAGGGAATCGGTGCCGTATCTTCACGTCTGTTCTGGGATCTCGGAGACAGACCCTCAAAGCTTCTCTTGCTCCAGTGGACCCTCAAAGCAGAAACTCTCCAATGTCCTCCTGCAGCATTTAACCCTCTGCTTGCCAACGCAGCAGTCACAAGGTATTAAAAAGGAGGAAGCTCTCCATCTGAAGTCCTGGGCTAACCCAGCAAACATTCTACCACTAAATAGAACATGGCTCATTTCTACTCAAAAAGTCAACTGGGGGTTTCTACCTTCTGTCTTCTTGTAGCAAAGCGGGTAGGGAGGCAGGGTGGAAGGAAGCAAGAGAACAGTGAGTTCCAGAAGGCCAAGGCTAGGGCGACATCTGAGCTAAGTTTTCATCAAAAACCCTTCCATTCGCTAAGTGAAAGAAGTCAGTTACAAAAGACTATGTGTCTATGATTTCATTTATATGAAATGTCCAGAATAGGCAAATCCATAGATGTAGAAAATATATTAGTTGTTGCCTAGGACTGTGGGACTTAGGGAAAATGGGGAGTGGCTACTAGGAGACACGGGGGTTTTGTGGAAGGTGATGCAAATGTTCTAAAATTGACTGTGGCGATGCTCGCGCAACTCCTGAATATACTACAACCACTGAACTGCATGCTTTAAATGGACGAATTGTAAGGTATGTGAATTATATCTCAATAACTCTCTAATTTTTTAAGAAGGGGGGTTCCTTGTTTTAACTATAGCAAATAGAGCTTTCACTCTCCCCTGGCTGAAAATTTCCTAAAGGTCATCTGGAAGACCCTTAGGAATATTTACGTAAGCTATTAATGTGCTTGAGACTTCAGTACCTTCTGTGGGGATGATAGTATCTACTCCAAAATGTCACGAGGATTAAATTTCAAGATGCACCTAAAGAGCCTAGCACAGTGCCTGGCACATGGCGATTCCCGCAGGGCTCTCCTTTGTGGGAAGGCCTTGATATGGGTCCAGCAGATGGGCCACAGCAAGCAGCTAGGATCTGTTTGGGATTACATGAGATTCTATAGGAAAGTCGTGCCCCCAAACAGTTATTAGCTCAAAATATGCAGGGAAAGCGAGGAAACGGATATTGAACACCCAGCAGATACCAGACAAAGGGCTAAGAACCTTACACCGCTCATTAATGCAACATTAAATTAATTAATTCATATATATATATATATATATATTTTTTTTTTTTAAAGACGGAGTCTCACTCTGTCGCCAGGCTGGAGTGCAGTGGCGCCATCTTGGCTCACTGCAACCTCCGACTCGCTGGTTCAAGGGATTCTCCTGCCTCAGCCTCCCGAGTAGCTGGTATTACAGTCACGTGCCACCACACTCAGCTAATTTTTGTATTTTTAGTAGAGATGGGGTTTCGCCATGTTGGCCAGGCTGGTCTTGATCTCCTGACCTCATGATCCACCCGCCTTGGCCTCCCAAAGTGCTGGGATTACAGGTGTGAGCCACCATGCCCGGCTCAATAATTTTTTTAAAGACTGACTCCTGCTACCTCCCACAGTGATCTCCCTGACACCGACCAGCCATGTGATCCAGTGGGAGCTGCTATCTTAGGCTCACCAAAGCATTCTTGCCACTAGTATTCCTGAATATCTGGTTTTATGAAGGAATCTCAATCAGGCCGATGAATCAGCTCTTGCAGATCTCAACTGTACCAAGCAGACACGAGAATCTTTGAGGGAGTGGCTGAAACATCCAGCGAGGGGCCCTCAATGAATACACTATACACTGACTACATACACAGTCTCTGAACGGGTAGAAGGCCAGACTGGTCTACGCCTTTTAAACACTTCCCAATTCCATTTCTAAATAATGTCTGAATGTCAATGGTTGTTCAGATGGCCCCAGCACATCCTCCTGGACGGGTTAGGCAAGCAGAAATAAACAGCCTTCAGTTATAGATACTGGCCAGGCACGGCAGCTCACGCCTGTAATCCCAGCACTTTGAGAGGTCAAGGCGGGCGGATCACTCGAGGTCAGGAGTTCGAGACCAGCCTGGCCAACATGGTGAAACCCTGTCTCTACTAAAAATACAAAAATTAGCCAGGTGTGGTGGTTGGGCGCCTGTAATCTCAGCTACCCAGGAGGCTGAGGCAGGAGAATTGCTTGAACCCAGGAGGTTAGGCTGCAGTGAGCTGAGACTGCACCACTGCACTCCAGCCTGGGTGTTGTAAGAGCGAGACTCTGTCTCAAAAAAAAAAGAATATGAGTTATAGACACTGTTGCACCCTCTGACCTGGACACAACATTTACAGTGCCCACCGCACCCACTATCCCCTTCCAAGGGGGCCTACCCCATCCCAGGCCCCTCCAAGAGATGGCCAGCCCTGGGCCTTCCTTTCTAAACCATGTGACATTCCTCCCTGCTAACTGGGCCAGAGGAAACACCTGACCCAAGGACACCCATGTCAAGGATGGACAGCAGTTGGTGATGCTACTTGGCACAAACACCCCATCCAAAGAAGGGTAGGCAAGGCCGAATTCTTGTTCTTGGTGGTGGTTGTTGTTTTGATTGGGAAATAAAAAAAAAAAAAAAAAAAGAATTGGGAGCCAAAGGTAAAGGGATGTAAGGAGGAGTCCAAGAGTTGGAAGGGGTCTGGCAGCATGCGAATGGCCAAAGTTCAGAGTGCGCAGAAGCTGAGAGATGGAGAGTGAAGGTACAAGTACAGCGAGGCGGCCTGCGGATGGGACGAGCTGCCAGAAAAGACAGCCCAAGGGAAGAGCCAAGCACATCATGTCTGAGCCTGAAAGAGAAGGGTAGTCAATTCCTGCCACGGAGGTCCCTGAAACAGCCCGAGGTCCAGGACAGTGCTCCACGTCCGGGCCTCCCAGGGCCAATGTCCAGCTGCCCGTGTTTAGTGTTTGAACTCCGGTGCCGTGAATTCTGGTGTCCATCTCTGCGAGGCCCAGCTGCCATGGCATGGCAGGGTAGAGGTGTATCATACTCTCCACATGACTTACAAGAACCCAGCCATGTCCCCTTGTTCCCAAAAGGCCACCTGCCATCCCTCTCCCAGCATCCTGGCTCACTCACGAGGGCTTCTGGGTAACTGCCTTTTGGATGGGCCAATCATTGGCTAAATGTCACTAACAAAGTGTCCTCACACATGGGCTGTCAACAGCAAGCAGTGCAAGAATAGAGATGGCAGCGGCTCCAGCAGCCCTTTTGTCCAAAAAGTTGTTCTATTTTGTCCAGTCATAGCACTTTGTTCAAAATAGGAAGGTGGTATATGCTTCATTAGCCACTCTTTTGAAAGGAGAGTTATATCTAGAGTGTTTTCACGTGTGATCAATGGCCTCCCTAGGACTGCAACTCCTAAGCGGGTTTAATAAGCACTTCATACTTTAAGAAACAACACTGTTTTGAAAAGGACATCAGAGTCTAACTGAGGTCCATAAAGTCATATTAAGTGTCACGAAGAAGACTCACACCCAGGTAAAGAGGTTTTTTAAAGGGTACCAGGAGATTCAAAAGAGAGCAATTTAAGGAAAATCCTGGTTCTCAAAGATTATGAGGCCCTATCTACTTATTTTCTTTTCCATTTTGTACTCATAGCCCCCCCCCCCCCCGCCAAAAATACAAACAAACAAAAACAAACAAAAAAAGCCCACAGATCGCTAAACGGACAAAAAGAAGGTCATATATAACCCTCCCCACTTAAAAAAAAATGTTCAACCATGAGGTAGAGCATGCCAAGTACTTGCTCAAGGTCACATGGCAAGTTTCTAACTGGGCTAAGGACTCGGGCTGTCTGGGTCTGAGCCGAGGACTCCTTCCCCTTTATGCCTTAGAATGTATTTTTCAACACACTGAAAGTTTCCTTGAAATCTAAACATAATTATATCAAAAGCCTAGAACTACTTCTTATGAAATCTAACAGAAAGATTCACTGCTTCTCAGAAGCTTCGCAAGAGAATCTCAGCAACAGGGGAAAATTATGGCTGAATCTTTCTGGGCGGTGGGGAAGAGGGGTACGCAGAAGTTTCTGGATAATAAAATCACTTCCAACCCAAACTGACCCACATTTAGAAGTCCAAATTCAATTAATCTGGCATTAGTCAATTCTGTGCTGCAGTCCAAGCATTTGAAAATTGACTTTGGGTTGAGTATTACCAGAAAATTCTTCTGCCAGTGGTCTGCTGTTCATTTCTTTGTATGACAACCTCAACACCCAGAACTCCGGTCCTTCTGGGGCCTCTCCTACAGGCTGCTCTTAGCTGGTGGATTTAGTTCAAGGTCCTCAAAGTATATATCATTGTCCAATTCACATAACGTGTTAATAACCATGGGCTATTATGTTGATTTATTCAAAACCACTCACAGCAGAAATGCATATTCTTTGAGCTGTTCTTAACTGTATGTTCAAATGCATCACACTTACAGTAAGGTTAATGTGCGGTTGCCCATTCTTCCCAATAGAATACACAAGAACAGCAGTACATTAAATGCTCTAATATCGCCTTCTGAAGAAACCTCCGTACTCATTGTTCCCATTCATGCTGCAGCCTAACTCCTCCCAATGAGGAGATGGGCTAAGGTGAGGCTGGAATGTGGACATGTTTTTGATGGTGTGCTTATGGAGAAACAAGCTGCAGGGCAGCCCAGCCTCCTCACCTGTCAATACCGGCAACTCTCCTTAATGGTCAGAAACAACATGGAAACAGATATGCAGAATCTTCATGAATAGAATCCTGTAAAATGTGACTGGTATGGTCTTCTAAGCGCTGATCGTTGGCACAACCACGCCCAATGACTCTGGTTTGCTGTTACTCTTTCAGCACAGCTGAAAAATCTGGTCCACATAGGTTCCACCTATTTTTGATCAAAAGTGGGTTTGGAAGCTTTTAACATGTCATCCATTTGAAGTTTAGGGCTCCCAACAGCACAGCTTTTATTCAAATTATATAAGCACACAGGCATTATTTCCTGCATTTGAAGACTCGCATTGTTTCTACATTTTTACACATCTGAAATTTAGATGCATATGGTAAGTAGATACATTTTAGAGAGCTGTGCTCTTTTTCTCCCTGAAAATTTGCTATTAGATTAAAAGCATTTCTTTTTTTTTTTTTTTTGAGACGGAGTTTTGCTCTTGTTGCCCAACCTAGAGTGCAATGGCGCAATCTCAGCTCAGTGCAACCTCTGCCTCCCAGGTTCAAGCAATTCTCCTGCCTCAGCCTCCCCAATAGCTGGGATTACAGGCATGCACCACCAAGCCCAGCTAAATTTTTTTTATTTTCAGTAGAGACAGGGTTTCACCATGTTAGCCAGGCTGGTCTCGTACTCCTGATCTCAAGTGATCCACCCTCCTCGGCCTCCCAAAGTGCTGGGATTACAGGCATGAGCCACCGCGCCCAACCTTAAGCATATCTTACAACTGATGGCATACTGGAATTCAGAAAACATGGTGTTGCAAACAGTAATTCTCATGCTCCTTGAATCATGGACTCCTCTGGCTGCTTTCTGCTTTCATGCACGGACACAAACCAAATAATAAGAATTATCACAGCCTTATACTGATCCAAAAGACTTCCTTGCAAAACACTTCAACTATTAACCGCAACTCCCTCCTTAAGCATCGGGCAAAGGAACACATCATGTTTGAGAGGCAATTCTATATCCCTCAGACCACCTGAGCCTCACAACATCTTTTTCCTAACTACAACCTATGAGGGAGGTAGTTATTATTTTCCTTACTTTACAGATAAGGAAACTTGGAGATTAGTAACTTCTTAAGCCGATAAAGCAAGGAGGCAGCTGAGCCAGAGCCCAAACCAAAACCTGTCCATCTCTAAAGCCAGAGCTCCTAACCACCAGGCTACATGGCCCTACCCCTTCAGAAGCCCCGGTTATCCCGATTCTTAATAGATAAAGAAACCGAGGCTGCGTATTCAGCTCTTCATAAGTAATTCCACAGCTGCAGGTGGATAAGCCAGACAGCCGGGGCCACATAAATACTGTGTGAGTTTGGAAGCAGGAATTACATTCTCCAATATACTGAACAAAAATAAGGTCCTATTCCAAATAGCACCCGTAAGGTATACTCACACCACGGGTAGCTGGAACAAAGTCTCCATCTGCAACTGCAGATCTATGAATGTCTTCTGGTCTCTGCCCTTGACTCCATCCAAAATGTTTCCAAACTGTCTGGATGTGACATTTCAGACTTCTAAACAGGAGGCATTCAAAACAGGCCTTTTGCCTATTCATGAGGTTGCTGCCTGGTAAACAGCATCCTCATAGGCCACACTGGGTTCTAGGAGTAGCTGGTACCAGAGTGGCCACAGTGTCTGGCAACTGGAGCTCTGCCTGGCCCAGCTTCCCAGCTTGTAATTCAATGAGAGGTGGAGTCAGGGAACCTGGCCCTTTTTTCCCTGTGGAATGGGATGATCCCACCATCCTCTACACAAAGGTCTCTGGGTGAATATGCACGGAAATATGAAGGCTGAGCATTATTTATATCAATGGTCATTAGAGGTGACAATGGCAATTGACAAGTTTAGTTCCAAGGCCTACTGTTCACCAAGTCTGGCTAGACACTTGTGCTTCAGCTGAAAAATCAATGGGCAGGCCCAGATAGGGGAAGAAATTTCATTTTGGGAATGACAAAATATTTTCCCAGGCCCTCAGCTGCTTCATTAATGCTTGCCTTATTTGGAGAAAAAGAAACCCGGCTGAAGCATCCGTGGTTGTTTTATATGCCGTGAACTGGCAATGTTTTGGAACGAAAAACAACTTTTGCACAAGGGTACTTATGGCATCATTATCGCATTTTCCAAGACCAGCTACAGTGCATGCCAGGTAAAAAAGGGAAAAGCTGATGAACAGTAGTACCTTCACCAGCAGCACGGCTGAGACAAGAGGGCTTTAGAATAAATCTTGGTCCATGTGCACGTTTATGGCAAAATAACCCATGTGCATTTGCCTTATAAAAGTGTTACAGGTAGGCATACTTATATAATTTATTTAATGTTCTTTAACATCCATGCTTACTTGGGTTTTGTACAATTTATTAAGCTTTCAGCCTGGCCTACAGAAAAAGGAAAAACAGAAGCAGATGTGAGCCTACTACCCACATTTCCATGTTCACCAACCTCCTGCAGAGCACGGAACCAGCTGGTAAATACCTCTGCAGCCACCATTTGGGCCTGGCCCCTCCCTCTCCCAGAGGAGGCAGTTCCTGACAGGTATTAGGGTCCTTGTGGCTAGCTTGAATGAAAGAATAAACACCTCAAGCAAGAAAATTGTGATGCCTGACTGGAGCCTGTTAGATATCCCAAAAGAAACAGTCCTTCTTCAGGAGATGAGAGGCAAAATGGCAGGGACTCCGCCTGACTCCAGCAAGCTCTTAACAATCTCCCCAAATACCAATAAACGCCTCCCCTTCCTCGCAGGAGTTCCCTAGACTTGTCTATTTCAGGAACCTCACTGCCTTTTAGGAACCTCCTTGAATCTGCTTGGATGACAAATCATCCATCCATCCAACAAAACACACACACACACACGCCACATCCATGTGCACACACACATACACTCTTCTCCCACTGCCTACTCTTCCTCATGCCTGGCCCTTCAGTTTAACATTTACCAGATCTCTCGGGACCTTCCCCTTTTCCTAAAGAAGAACTCTTTCATTGCTCTTTTCTTGGCTCCTTTTTCTTGTTACTTTCTCCACCCTCTGGCTCCTTGGGAGAGGCAAGGAATCAGCCGAGTGTGGGGGTTTCAACAGGAGCATGCCAGGAGGACAGGGAAGACTGGTGACAGCCTCAGATAACAGAATCAGATTAATGTCCCATCCGGTGTCAAGTTTCCTTTGGCCCTCAGAACTCACACTCCCTCCTGTGTCCACCAGGTTCCCATCTCCCGCTCTCCTCTCCTCTCCATCCCTCCCTCTCATCTTCCCTCCAGCCAGAGCAGTGCCACATTCCAGGGCCACCACAATCTTAATCCATTCACCAGCACTGTAAAATGCCATGACTTCATTGTTTAAGAAACTGGGAGGACACAAGGAGCCTGTCTTTTGGCCCAACATAAAAGCAGCCACATAGTTTGGTTGGGGGCTCCCCGAAGCCCATGGCCATCAAAAAGGAAGTTTATTAGTAAATACAAGCATTAGCCTATCATCAGAGAGTATGTCTCCCTAAAGTCAAGTTTACAACCCCAAACACTACTCCAAGGATCGGGCGGGGCGGGTGTCATGAGCTTAGAGCTATTTCTTGAAGTAGGGCTTAGGAGGGCCACCCGCAGAGAGATTACAGGCATGGTATAACTTCACAACAAAAACACTGTACTGTTTGCAAGCACTCTAGTAAAACTAGGAGACAGAGAATTGAAATTCAGAGTTTGCAGGTCCAGAATTCATTCCGTGCATTGCTTCCTCAAATGTAAAATGAAAGACTTGATGCACAGTCCCCAACTAATTATTCATGATACATGTGTATCTATAAACACACACACTCTCTACCTTTTGTGGCTGTTAATGTTTAGGACAAAACCATCATGCCCAATGTATTATTCAGTCTTTGGTAGTAAAGGCCTCAAAATGAAACCTCCAGTCATTTATTAAGACCCTGGAGTGTCCCTTGGGCTGGAGACCCCAGGGGGACTGTAAAAGACCACGGAGCCCTGACCTCCAGGTTCAACTCCTTCTCCAGCTTATATTAAAACACTTAACGGATGCTTAATTGGACCGAATTTTACCTAGATGGCAAAAACTAAATAATCTGGCCTAGAAAGACTAAACTATCTCTTAACCATTATCTGTTTAGATTTTCACCTGCCACCCTATCCCCAAAAGGTGGTGTGTGGGGGAAGGAGGAGAGAGTAAGAAAAAAAAAAAAAAGTGCAGTAGCCGTAGAAGAACCACACAAGAAAGAAATGTGACCAAAGGCAGCAAGAGAAACTTCTACATCAGGAAAACATTAACTTCTGTTCCTACTGTGTTAGACCTAAGGGCTAAGGTTTTCACGGAAACCTTATGTGGTCCATTTCCTCGTAGCTAACATGGACGTATTTTGTGAGCACTTGGGAATCTAGAGACAAGAACTAAGCAGGCACTAGGAACTTCTAGTTGAGGAAGGAAGCAGCCAGCTCTCCAAAATGATGTGGCAACAGCGGGGGTAGGCAAAGAACACAGGGCTTTGAGGAGGGCCTTCTGCAAGTGGCTCCAAACTTTAGCCTTGGAAGAGGTGATAAAGGTCTGGTTCAGTGGCTTCATTCTATCAGTCATCTTCATGAAACTCATTTCTTCCATAGTCACACGATGTCTGCTGAAGAGTATGTCCAAGCGATTCCAGTCATGGTGTACAACTCGCACTTTTGCTCTCTACACCCTCACCCCCAACCCCAGCAAAACTTTAGTGAAAATCGCCTTGCCTTTTGTTAATAACAAAATAAACAGATGTAGAACGACGGTGTTTGCCTCCTTCCTTTTATTTGTGCCATGCTTCTAAAGCTCTCTTCACTTCTAAGTCACCAAAGAGATTCTTTTAGAAACATCTTCTAGCTCTCAAGGAAGAGACTAAAAATCCTGACACTCTCGAGAGGGCAGGCGTTGCCAACTTTTAACTCCTCACCTGCTAGTGCGTTCGCCAGCGAACAAACTGGGAATTCCCTTTGTCAAGAAAAAGATCAGAACGTGAACTGTACAGTTCCAGGGGAGGATCAATAACCGTCAGAGGGAAAAAGGGAGAAAAAGCAGGCACTTAATTCACTGCCCTTTCATCTCCACGGAAGAGCAAATTTCCTAGGTGACACGTCCCTCCCTTGCCTCCGAAGTCTGGTCCAACTAACAACATGTGAAATATTTGTGTGATCTGCACCCTTTCTCACTAATACCTGCTACAATTATTACACGTATCCTCACTCACACCTAGATATAAGAGGGAAATTGGAGATTGAAGTTTCATAAGTCACTGGAGAGATTAATCCATCTGGGCTGAGTTTACACTGTTCCCTTAAATTGAGGAAATGTATAGGAAAGTGGCAGCGTTATCTACTGAGCATCCCAGGTGAAGGATAGGCAGATCTCCATGCAGACGCTGGACCTCAGAATACACTCTGTCCCAGCGAGGCAGAGAGAACTGCTGTCATCCATAAGCTCTTCGCGAAATGACCAAAAAACACAAGTCTCCACTTCACCAACGGGGGACCATGCCAGCCGGCAACCAGCCTTGGGAAACTCTGTCCCCCAAGGGTCACTGAAAGAAGCCATGAGGTCAAGAGCTTGACTTCCGTCGGGGGATGAGGGGTGGTGCAGGTAGGGACCACAAGGTTGGAGGCTTAAATATTTGAATAACAGATTCAAAGGGAGGAGGGTAAACGCACACATCAAGTTTGATCATGGATTCAGAAGACCTCTTGTATCTGTGAGATAACCAAGGAGCTTACTATCCACCAGCCCTGAAGTCCTCAGGCCTCCCAGATAAAAAATGCAAGATTTTGCCTAGATGTGATAGGGTTCTGAGGCAGCCAGGACTCCACATGGGTGGCTACTAGGTCATCGTCACACAGCAGCCAGCCACAGCTGCCTCGCACTCAGCCACAACAGCCGATCCAGCCATTCCGGGCGGCGTCTTCTCCTTGGGGACACAGCCTCTTTCCAACGACACTGTTCCCTATGTATTTTGGGCATTCCATGATCACACAGCGTACCAATTTATGCTTCCGCATCTAGAAACACAGTCTTCTGGGAAAAACCTGCTCTTTTCGGTATGGCTGGGGAGTTGTGCTCTAGCTTGTAATTTGGGTTAAGGAAGTGACTTCCTGACTGACAGGAAGCAGGAGCCGAAGCTGACTTTAGCTGCCTGCAAACCCCTCGCTTGGAGAGAAAGCCTGAAGTTCTCCAAGAGAAGAAAGCTACTTATCAGGGAATCTTCCAAGAACAGAAACCTCTCCCCTGACACCCCCATTTATTAAAACAAGTTCATCTAACAAACAACTCGAGTGCATTCGGTCCTGGAGAAGTAAGCTCGGTCACTGCTTTTGTAACAGCACAGTCCTTTTAAGGCTTCTAAGGACATAATTACCAGTTGAGTTTTGAACTTTGCCCAGATAAAGGCCAATACACCAGGCTTTGCTGTTTGTTTCTCGAATCAAGTAAATTCAAGTGTGAACAGAATTCTGGATCTCCTCTGTGCCTCCAATTCCTTCTCTCAGACATGGTTACTTCCTGCCCCCCTTTATCACTAAATGCATTTTTACGGACAGCCAAATACATTTTGTTTTTTAAAATTCCAACCACTTGATTTTTATTCTATCTGAGCATTCTGAAGAAGAACAAACACTAACAGGGTATCCGCTGAACAGCTAAAATGTAAATGTTATCAGAAATCACGCTTCCTTTCCTAAAGCCCACTGTCATATCCACCGGGGGCAGATAATCTACATGCCAGCAAGCTTTAAAAACTGACAATATGCAAGGCTAACATTCAAATTTAAAAAGAAACACCCTGCTGTTCCTTCACACACACACACACCCCAAAAATGGTATGCAGAAATATGGAAGTGAATGGCAGATAATTAAGGAAAAAACAATCTGCTCTTTTCCTATCACTTACTGACATGTTTAATAGTTTCTAAATAAAAAATGTGATTTTCTGTCTTTTTTCTCCCCTTCTCCAAGCAATTTCCCAGCCAGCTTTGGGCAGTAAACGGTTAATATTCCACTCTCCCTGCTGCCTTGAAAACCAAAGGAACAATTGAGACATTGTCCAGTGAACAAGACTCCCAGGGACTGACATTTTTGTTTATGTCCCAGTTCTCAGACTGTCAATTTCCACTAGGCACGTTAAAGCCTGACCCGCGCACCAACACAGTCCACCGTGAGCTGAAAGGGCTCCGCTTCATTTATTTTATTAAAGCTTCGGTGTCTGTTTTTGATTCAAACTCCAAACCTCCCCAACCCCCGCCTTTTCCCCAGAAAGTTGCCTCCTAACTCTGAGACTGTGTTGCAATTCCTTCTTGGAACACTTTGCCAAGAAAAGTAACAAAATATTTTTGAATACCAATGTTTGCATGGTTTTGCCAAAAAGGGTGGGGGGTGGGAGGAGGACCTGAACAAGTGGCCCAGCCTTGAAAGCTGCATGTTTTTATGGAGTTTTGGAAATATTCCGCTGAGATGATATGCAAGCCGGTACCTACGGTGACCTAACAGTCCAAACTCTGGCACTTCGAAAACATTTAAAAGTCTTCCAATGCATCCGAAAAAACCCAAACTTCAGGTTCAAAAACAAAAAGGGTACATCAATATTTTCCTCCCAGCTGATGCCACTGCCTGACAAATGGTCTGAGTTATGGCCCTAAAGCTTCCCCTCCCCACCCCACTTTCCTACTCTTTTTATCCCCCACCCCCACCCTTTTGGGGCATGGGGGGGTGGTTGCATTAGTGATTTCGCAGGTTTGGGGTCCTGCTCCTGACACTTTATCTCCATGAAAAGCATACACAGCAGTGAGCACCGTTTCCTGTTTGCAGAGCGGGCATTAACTAAATCACACCCTATGCAGCAGCTACGGAATGCAAGAGCATATGGCATTGTGCAAGGATTTACCGAGGAATAAAAGCAGCAACGCTGGCCTGCTGCTTACTATCAAACCCTGTCACTCTTTGCTTGCGGGTCTCTCTCTCTCCCACTGGCCCAAGCCCATCTCTCCATATTAAGGTACAGCACACATACACACACACACACACACACACACACACACACACAGCTCAGCACACATACACACACACACACCACACACACCACACACACACACACACAGAGCTCATGACCCAAAACCTGGAACTTTTACAAGGAACAGGACACAGGAAAGCCACATGGATCCAAACCCCCTCAGACCCCTTATTGCTCAGATTGGAGACACAACCCCTTCTTTTCACAAACTGACCAGGAAGCAAAGGGAAGGGGCTGGGGCTATGAGCTGCCAGGAGGATCACAGTGTGGAGTCCATGCTGCCCTCAGGGACCCGAAACCAAAACCCTGTATGAAACCACATTTTCCAACGAACCATCTATACCTTCCTTTTCCCTCTCACCCACTCCAAAAACAGCATTTGGCCATCTTCCCATTGCAGACTCTTTGTTTAGAATTGAGGATTCCCCACCCCCCTTTCATCTCTACTCTAAAGGGCCTCTTCAGACCCATTCAGAGCCTGCTCAGGCTCCCCAAGCTGGGGCATCAGACACTGAAATAAATGGTGATACTTTTATGGTGTATTTGAATGTAACAAGCCATTCTCTCCCAAAAGGAAGCCCTGTTGGGCAGTCACAAGCTGTTACTGAACCAAGGTTGAAAGACAGAATCCCTAGGGGCCAAAGGTAAGATTGTAACATTTACAGCCACCACCTTCTTCCCCCTTTAAAGGCCCTAATGAACCCACATAGGGCACACGCAAGACATTAACTTCTTCCTGCCAGAGCTTCTATTTGCTTGATGAAGGTCCTTCTAGGCAAGCACCACAGCTCCAACACCTCCCACCGTTCACATCTTAGTTTGGTTCTTCCTGACCCTCCATCTCAAACAGCCCCCGGCCCAGTCCCTCTCTGTCCCACTGTCCTGCTCTTTCTCTAACATGGCTCCTGTCACTATGTGAAATTATCTTGCCCATTTTCAGCCGACAGAGAGCACAGAAAATAAGACCTTAGCTATGAACTGAATGACCACTGAAAAGGTCTGGCTTTCCACCTGTGAAAAGCCACCTCCCTTCCCTCTGAGCCTCAGTCTCTTCATCCGTAAAATGGAATACTAATACTTAGCCCCCAAAGATCACAAGGATTAAAGTAATATATCTGGAATGTGGCACATCCTGTTAAGTAGCCAACAGATTTATTTCTATTTTGTTATTTATTAAAGTATTTAAAATTTTTTCCCCTATTACTTGTATACTGGTTTTTGTCTCTATGCCTTCCTCCCTATACCCTGACCCCCAACAGAAGTCCCATGAGAGCAAGAATATTTTCTTGCCCACTGGTGTATTATTCCCTGGGGCCAGGCTCGGTGACTCACACCTATAATCCCATCACTTTGGGAGGCTAAGGCGGGCAGATCAACTGAGGTCAGGAGTTCAAGACCAGCCTGGCCAACATGATGAAACCCCGTCTTTACTAAAAATACAAAAAGTTAGCTAGGCGTGGTGGTGCACACCTGTAATCCGAGCTCTTCTGGAGGCTGAGGCAGGAGAATCGCTGGAACTCAGGAGGCTGAAGTTGCAAAAGTATATATTCCCAGCCTGTCTTGTCTCCCCATGGGTAATCACCAAGTATGTGTTTATAGGGTAGGAGAGACAAGAGGAAGGGAGAGAAACCAAGCCAAATGTCTGGCTTCTCAGTTTGGGCAACCAGTAATCACTGTAATGATCATCACCTACTCACAGCAACTTTCCTCAAGTGACATAAAGGGATAAGAACAAATAAAAAGATCTTCATTGGTTATAAGTGGTTTGCGGTCTTCTGACATACACAGAGCAGATAGTATTTCAGTCCTGGCCTCCTATTTCTGCACGCTTCCTGGAAAACGCAGAGTCTGGGAGATGTTTGGACGAGACTGCTCTGTAGAGGCCCAAGGCAGGAACTGTGCCCCAGGAAACCGCCCTCAGCTACCCACCAGGCAGCCTCTCCCAGCCTGCCCATCTGAGGCAATGACGCTTTTCCAAGTGGCAAATGAATCATGTCAGACCAAAAGCCATTTTAAAAGTACACTTTGTAAAAAACCCATGCTACAGCACATTTCATTTATTAATTATGCTATGGATTAGGGATCAAAGTGGTAGAAATCTCAGTGTACTCAAAATAAATGGCTTTTGTGGTTACCTAAATCCTCAGAGTCCCCTGGAATGTAATTCCTTAGGCAAAAACAGCTTCCCAGACTTCTTGCCCCCCTCCCCAATAATATGGGGGAGGGTGATTACTCAGCATCAGACTTGCATGATGCAATTATTTGGGCTTTGAACGTTTCAGTTACATGAAATATGGAACTCTTCCTTTTGAACCGCCCTCCTGGCAATGGGTTTTTAGTTTCTATTATTGAGTCTCAAGCTCTTCCCCTTCTTCCTGTCCTCTACCCTCACTGCCCCACTTCCAATTAGATTCGAATTTAAAATAACATATAAAGATGTTGGGATTCAAACAAATCCCAAGTAATCCGCAAGAAGGCAATGGGGCGCGGTATTCAGCAACTAGCTTTGTGGTCAGAAAGGTCTGGATTTGAATCTTGGCTCTGCCACTTACTTCATAAATTATCTAAGTGCTTTAAGCTCTGGTTTTCTTATCTCTAAAATGGGGATAAAACCACTTCAAGAGAGCCTGTTGCTAAGACTGATGAGATAAAATATAGAAAGCTTCTGTTCCAGAGTCAGGAGCCCAGGACCTCGGCTGTACGTGACCAAGAATTATTTATTGCCCTAGCACTTTCAAATTTTCCAGATATGGGTCCAGTCCACAATTTTTGTATCTTGCTCTAAGTGAGTTGCTTTAAATTATACTTAAAGCCTAGTTTAAAAATCAACCCCTTGCTTAGATTCCTACCAAAGAAAACTAATTTCCTTCAATGTGACTGTTAGAGAGCAGACGTCCAATCAAAATCAGAGTTCCCGCACCAACTATCTGCAGAATTCGGAGCTACTTAGACTGGGTACAAAATAAAAGCACAGAGGAAAATACAGATGAATTTGAGGGCATTAAAATTTAAAACTTCTTTCTTTCAAAACCCATCCAAAGCTAGGCACAGTGATGTGCACCTGTGGTCCCACCTATTCAGGAGGCTGGGGCAGGAGGACCTCTTGGTACCAGGAGGGGGAGGCTGTAATACACTATGCTGTTTCCTGTGAATAGCCACTGCAATCCAGTCTGGGCAATACAGTGAGACTCCATCTCTAAAATAAAAGGTAAAAATGAAAACCCATCTAAAGCAATATTTTAAAACATCACAGCCTAGAAAAAGTATTTCCAACACATATAATCAAGTTTTCAACTTATATAAAGAGCTCTTATAAATCAATAACAGAAAACTGTCTGATTCTTTAAAATGAAGAAGGCATTAAACCAGGCAAGGCACAGAGGAGAAAATAAACATATGACCAGATGCTCAACCTCAGGAGTCATCACATAAATGCAAGTTAGGTAACATGTCATTGCATACACAGCAAATTGGCAAAAATTTTAAGTCCAACAGGATCAAGCATTGGTGTGATTATGAGGAAAGAGTTTATATGCTGGTGATGGAAATACTCATTGATCCAATCAACTCATCCAGTTGTTCTGGAGAGCTTGACAATAGCATGTGAATTAAAATTAAAACCAGCAAACCAGTGCCCTACCAATTCCTCTACTTTAGTATGAATCCTAGAGAAACTCATATATAGGTACCTACATACACTTGCCCAAAGGATAGTTATTACAGCAGAGTCTGTAATCTTAAAAAACTGTAAGCAACCTAATTAACCATCAATATGGAAATAGAAAGCTGTAGTATATCCATACAATTAAATACTACATAGTAGTTAAAAAGAATGAGCTAAATGTCAATGTAAAATGTTGATAAAATTCAAATGTAATGTTGAATAAGAAAAGCATGCTGCAAAATAAAAATTAAAAAATAAAGAAAAAAACAAAAGTAAAAGAAAACATGCTGCAGAATGTTATGTGGAATGTGAAGCCACTTATGTCAAAGTTAAAAACCACTAAGATTATTTACAATACATAGGTTAATTAAATAGATGTCGAAAAGTATAAAAACCTGAACTCGGTTTTCATATTAATAACAGCCTGGGAGGGAAGATCATGGGCTACGAGGGGGAAAAGATTAATAATTATTATTTTAGGTGGCAGGTACATGAATGTGTTATCCTTTGTACCTTTCTGTATTTTTTTGTTGTTGTTGTTTTAATTTTAGAAAAAGCTAGAAAGCAATCAATCTCTCCTGTCCTGGAGAACAGAGAGAACAATCAGATACAGCCACTAAAAACAGGGAAGCCCACCTCTAACTTCTCTCCACAAAGCTTGTCAGCCTGACAAACTTTGAGATAGACACCCTGAGGGGAACTGCCAAACATCATGGAAAACCCCAATACTCAAAGAAAAGATCCAAATTTATACAAAAGATAGATTAGGGAGTGACTACACATAGTATTAAATGGTTGGTGATTTGAGAGAAATGCAGAAACCTTCCATCCATTTTAACTTACCAGAAAGATTTGTGATTTACCCACAAGTTTGCAGACACACATGGTATATATAAAAGGAGGTATAATTTCGGATGAATAGAAGGCTCATTGTGATGCAAATCTCCCTTTTTTGGTTCCTTTCTTTTGCCATGAGTTCATACCTTTTCCTCCTTGGAACCCACAAAGCCTCACTTCCTCAACAGGAACTAACAGCATCACAAAAGAATGACAGGCCTCCAGGTTCCCTGGTGTAGCCTGACCGGCATCAGCCTGGTCTGGTGTCCGGAAACATGCCTCTCCCGGCCTGTATGTGTGCCTGATTAAGGCAGCATAACACTGAAGGGTGAGAGCCCTGGATGTGAGACTCCTTGGGTTCAAATTCCAGCTTGCTGCCTCCCAGCTGTGTGACCTTGAGTACATCATCCTCCCCTCAAGCCTCAGTTTCCTCATCTGCCAAATCGGGATAACAATAGCTCATTCATAAGGGCGTTGTCAGGATTAAACCTGACAACTTCATAAATTACTTAGGAAAGGCCAGAGCTAGTAAGTGCTCAGTGAACATCCAGTATTACCATGATCTTGTACTTTTCTCTCCATTTCTCAAGGCATCAGTTCCCTAACGATCAAAATGAGGCTTTTGTATCACTAGACCTCTAAGTTTTCTTTCAACATGTGAATTCTGGGATTAAGTCTAATATTGAAAAGAAAAATCAGGAATAGGGGAGCTAGCATGAGATAGAACCAAAGCTCCGGTCTATCATTTGCAGACTTTGTAGTAACTGAGGCTCCAGGACAGTGCATGACAAAAAGCTCCCAAAGCCTCATCCCTCAGCTTCTGTTCTGACCTCTGGTATCACACGCCTGCACCCAGCAGGATCCCGACCATCCACACCCTTGCTACATATCCAGCAGGTTCTACTTTGCCAACTGAAAACTTCTGGAGGAAATTCACATAGGCATCCAGACACCAGAGCACTTAGCCAAGCCCAACCCTGCTGGCCTCTGTATGCGGTGCTGGCCACCCCTAGAGTCTCAGCCCATTTCCCCCAAGCCAATGGCCCGCCCTCCTGCTCCTTGACAAATGTCCTCTCTACCCACTCACTTATTCCACACAGACATCCAAACACGCACTAGCTCACCGTATGTCCGTGCTGCCTCTCAATGGGTTACATTTTTCAAATTCTGTTCCAAAACTTAACCATGAGATTGTTGGCAGGAGAGCTGTGCCTGTGTCCCACGCCAGGCTTGAACTCACAGTGTAGCAGATAAATCGAGAAGAGGGCATCACAGGTTTGCACCAAAAAAAGAATCAGATAAAGAAGTTCATTTGTATCTTTTTAAAAAGAACAAAGAACTCCCCTTCTTCCAAATTAAAAGTTTAGATAACATTGAAGTTATCACCCTCTTAGAAATACCTTGATTTTTGTATCATGCAATGTCTAATAGAAAGGTGGGAGGAAAAGAGAACTGTAGAGTTCAGTGCTGAAGTCCAGTTTGAGTAACTCTCAGAAATATGACTAGATCCACTGCCATCATTCACAGGTAGAATGCATAAAAATGAATCCGCACTTCAAGCTTGGCCCATGTGTCACGTCCTCAAGATACACGGGGCATGGAGAGCAAAGAGACATCCCAGCCGCGGGAGGAACAAAGTGGGATACATGAAGCCAGCCGAGCCACAGTCCAGCTCCTGAGCCTACGTCCTTTTCCTTGGGTACATCCTCACTCTGGGTTCGGATGAAAAATGTTCCTTTCTCCCATCATTTCATTCGGAACAAGTTTTTCAATGGTGAGTCAGTAGGACTTCTGTTCACCAGGACATCTAAATGGACATTTGACAGGGCTCCGATAGATCCAGTAGGGGGCTCAATTTCTGACACTTTCCCAAAAGCTTGACTGCCTAAAACAGCAATGACAGCTGTGACACCTCTACAGCCCTCTTACTCTCTCCTCTTTCAGCTCTGGCAGAAATTAATCCATCACTGCATCCTTCCCCTGGAGGCCCTGACACATACGGCCTCAGAATCTCTCTCAACACACTGCTCCCACAGACGCCACCCAGCCTGCAGTCCAGGTACAAACACCGCACTCGGCTCAGAGTCCTCGGATCAACACTGTAGCCTTTCGGAGCTCTAGGATCTTCTCACGATTTCTATGTGTCTTAAAGGAAAATGTACAGAACCTTCAACAAATAGTGAAGTTGTAATAATCGGTCAAACAGAAATAAACAACTGTATGCTCAGCTTGCCACCAATTTTCCATGATTTAAAAAATAATGCTTCTAGTAATACAAGTAAGTGTTAATAAGTAGAGGAGACTACACGATACAGGTTAAAGCGACACCTCCTTATTTATGTTATTACATTATTGTGACATTTTTCAACTAAAAGGGCAATATTTCATACTATTAATTATCTAAGGATTCTTCAGTTGTCCCAAGGAGCAAAAATAAGAGAGCTTTAGGGCAAAGAGGAGTATGTTTAAACAGAAGCCAGAAAAGAACACTCTGAGATACCAAAAATATGAAAATAAGAATTTCACAAAAATACCTAAAGTTCATTTTCAGAATTCCCCAGAACCACAGGAGAGAATCATGGAAACTCCTTCTTTCATACCAGCCTCTCTTTAGAAATCATTTGTGGGGGATGATTGTGTATAATAAGTCTCCTTAAAGCAGTCCTCAGACTAGCACAAACCAACCTGTTCTTGAAGAAAGCACGCGTGCTCTGCTCTTCCAGGGCTCTATCTATGTAGCGAGAGAAGAATCAGTTCATGTTCTAGCATTTTTAATTCAAAGCATTAAAAATCCAAAAGAAAAAGCATGTCATTTTTTATTATAAACATAAAACTTGGCAAACTATTAGTTAGAATTCCTTTGGTTGTATGGGACAGAAAACTAACTCCAACTTCGTTCCTTACCAAATAGCCCAGGATTAGAACTGGCTACGCAGAACTCCATGGTGCCATACAGGCATTTCCACCTCACTCATTTTACCCTTCTACAAATGAGGGTCCTCCATTAAGTCAGGGGTGTGTGCACATATATGTGTCTATGTGTGTGTGTGTGTGTGTGTGTGTGTGTGTGTGTGGTGTATGCATGTGTATGAAGGCAATTGCAAAGAGCCAGATTTAGATCCTCTCTGCGTGGAAAAGACTCATAATAAATATCACATATCTACCCCTTGCCTAATCACATGTGCAACAGAACCGAGTGGAACAAGGGAAGTGTAGTTCACCACAATGAAAAGAGTGAGGGTGGAGATAGGAAATGCTATTATCAGAAAAAAAAATGTGTAGAGACAGATGTCAGCTTCAGAACCTTATTCCATTTTGAATGCTTGATTTCTTATGCTGGGAGTTCAGCATCTGGGTGTTATTCTCAATACCTGAAAACAACTTCATAATTTAAGAAAAAAGCATAATAATGGCCAACTCAGTGCTTTTCTGAAGTGGGATGGGAAGGGGCTCAAGAAAGACTGTGGGAAAGATGCTTGGCTATATACTAAAAATGGAGATGGCCTCTCCCAGTCAAACTCACTTATTCAGCCTTTGACAATGTCTTGCCTTGGTCACTGTAATTCTGAGTCTCAGACATTCCTTCATTTATGAGCTTTGGCTAAAGGGGGCTGCTACCTCTTTCCAAAAAAACAATTTTTTTTTCCTGAGTTCCAACTGAATCCTCCCAAAAGTTTCACCAGAAGCCCTCTGCCCAGCCATGTTCCCCTTCAGTTACAAGACACTGTTTTTAGACTTTATTTTCTACCTCCACCCATTGAGGTTGGCGTCTCCTTTCGATCTGAAAGGGCTGGGGGAAAACACTTCTCTTAGTGTGTTCTTGAGTTGGGTCTAACTTTCCAGGAAGAGTCAGAGGTATGGCTCAAAAACAGGTCTTGATAACATCCCCGCCTCTGGGACAATGGGATGGCTCAGTCCCCAAGGCTGTACTGCTCTCAGCTTTCCTTCCTTCTTCAGCCTTTTCAAATGCTTGCTGTTTTTTTCACCCCAGCGCCTGAGCAACACAGACAGTGTCCTTGTGAGAGAAACAAGCAGCTTGTGCCCTCAGAGCAGGAAGACAAGAGTAAAGCCTTTATCCCACTGTTTGGACACACGGTGACTCCATCTCACTCAAGCCTAGGTGATGCACTTAATCACGGTCCAGGATCCACCGGCTACGTAGGCTCGGGCTAGAAAACAGATTACTTCATACCATCCAGAGCTCTTCAGCAGCCTCACATTGCAGTCAGGCTGCAAATGGACAGATGGCATGCAGGGCTCGGATGTGGCACAGTTGGGAAGCATCTGGGTCCCACTCAGGGTACAACATTGAAAACATCAGCCACGTCCTGCTAGATGAGCCAGGGTCTGATGAACGGGGACTTGCTCAGCCTACAGGTGTCCCCAAGCCATCTCTCCTCCACTAGCACAAACGTTGAAGCATGGCCAGTGCCTCGGCTTAATGGCATCTAGGCTCTCCATTCTAAGCTCTTGGGTCTCAAAGCCCCACCTCTTAATCAAGTGACAGGACAAAGTATCTGCTCATCGCTGCTTTGGGGCCTCATTCCAGAGATAAAATTTATCCCGACTTTCAGTATAGAGGTCTGTGATATGATCTGTCTAAGGCTTTCAAAGGCCCTCTCAATTATGGGAGTGAGCTGTGGAGACCAGAGATGGATGACAGGCTGTTACAAAGGTAGGAAGCAAGAAGGAGACCAGCAAAGACACTCTGGCGACATCCAAGTGAGAGATGATGGCAATGGACTCCAGTGGTAATGGCAGAGGTGGTGATAAGCAGTGGATGCCACACACGCTTTGAAGGTAGAGAGGACACACTTGGGCCTGTGGGATGGGCTGATGGGTTGAATGTGGGGTGTGAAAGAAAAGAGCAATCGATGATGTCACCCGAGGTTTGAGGCCTAAGTAATGGGTCGATGTTGCTGAGCTTTACTGAGATGTTGAACACAAGGAGTAACAGGTTTCGAGCTGGGGAGAGAGTGCACTAAAGATGGGGATTCTGGGCATGCTAATTTCCTGTCTATTTGGCATTCAAATGGAGGCTGAACCTGGCACTCAGAAGAGAGTCAGGGGGCGGGGGGTGGCGGAGATGAGGCAGTGGCCTGAGTAATTATCAGAATATGGTCATTCTTGCCTGGATATTCCTGGGCAGCTCAGCTAACCTGCTGGATTTGCACATCCTTATGTGTAAACTGGACATAGCAATACACTTTCCAAGCCAGATCCCTATGGGTCCCTCGCACCTTAGTTTCCAGTACACCTCAAGGGACAATTCTGAAATCCAGTTGTTTTCTCCTTCTATGATAATTAATTTAAAAAGATGAAAATCTGACCTACAAGCCATTAACAAGACAACCATCAAATGACTTCATAGAGCCTACAACATCATTCTTAAAATGTATCTATTGCCCATAGTCAACAATCAATCCTAGATTTCCAAATCGGGCTCTCCCTTACAGAGCCAGTGGCCCATCCCAGGATTCCTCAGAAATAGATGGTTTAAACCAAGATTGAGGAGAGACAGGAGCCCTCAGCCTGACTTTCTGGAGCTTTTGTGCAACCACGTTCCACATAAATGCTGCTGTGGCAATTAGACACGCTCCACTGTGAGCTGGAATGTATAAGGTTGGATTAGCAAGTTACTGGCAAACCATGCAGTGTCATAACCCCAAATTAAACATGCTGTCCCATCAGGTAGAAAGTAGACACACGTCCACGCCCTTGTGCTAACCAAGATGGTTCTGAACACTTTCAGGTCATGATGAAGTCACGCTCATTCCAAACGAAATCAACTCCAGTCCCTAACCAGAGATTGGTTTTCTGCTTAATTAACGAAGCACCATTGTGGGAGGAGAGAGAGCCACATGTGAAGAAATCAACCACAGGGCTCCTTGGCTTCAAGAAACTTACAATCTGGTTGGAGAAACATGCCCCATCCATAGAGTTAATCAGCGAGACAAGAAATGACAAGCAGGACAGGCTGGGTGCCAAATGAACAATTTTGTTTTATTTACTGGAAAGATAAACATAGTCAAAACCATGAGTGTAGCTCTAAGTAGGCGCACATTAATTTAAAACAGGCTCCCACGCTTCGTAAACAGAGCAGGTGCCGAAACAAAAACAACTTCCCAAAGCAGGCCCCAATCTTGCCCCTTGTGCTGGGAAGAGCTCTGCAGTGTTAGGAAGCCCCACTCTAGGGAAGGCCTCCAAGCCCCCTGCGGGGTCAAGATCCTGCCCTAAAGAAACTCATTCACTTCACATACCCCAGTGCTTCCCTAAACCTATTTTAGGACAGAACCCTTTTTTCCAGGAACCTTGTTAACATTCAGCGAAACAAATGTCAGGAAACGCTAGCCCCGAGCTGAGCTGCCAAAGACTCTTCCCCAAAGCACAACAGGCCCCAGCTTGAGAAATGGTCAAGAGCTGATCTGAGAGGCTGCCAGCCCTCCCCACATTCATTGTGGGCTGACCTTAATCACAGGAGCCAACGGCATCTTTGACAAGTGGGTACATTTTCCCAGAAACATAACTCAGGGTCATAATCCTGACCCAGCTCACACATAGCATCGAATAAATAATATCTTTGCCCAATAATATACGATGAAAACAAAGATAATAGAACTAAAAATTCGCAAAAAATGTGAGGTTATAAGAGTAAACTCGAGACCTCTAAAATAGTCCTAAATGAACTGAGTATATTCAGGGGCTAAGGTACCTAAAACATATAAAAGTTATGCTGTGAATTATCTAAAATAAACATCTGACCTTGAAGTCTACCAATCACTCAAGAAACGATCATTTTGTTTGCCTGTTTTGAAGGTGGAGGACCTGGGGAGGCTGACTTGGATGGGCTGGGTCTCTGTTCTAGGGCAGGGTGGAGTTAAGGGCATGTCTCTCTCCAAGGAAGCCTGAAATTTTTTTGTTGTTAAATTCCCCAGAGACATGAAAATCATTCCAACCATAACTCTCTTACATACTGCTGGTAGTTATAAATGTTGAGAACTTTCAGGAAAATAATCTGTGGCTATCTATCAAGAAATTTTTTAACACTTTGTTCTTTTCTACCTTTTGTCCTAGGGATCTATCCCAAGAAAATAATAAAAGGGGAGGGGGCGAGGGGACAAAGATTTACGCACAAAGTTGATCATCATAGGATCATTCACAGTAGCAGAAAAAAAAGGAGACAATCTAAAGACCCAACAATATGGCATTGATTCAGTAAATTGGGGTTTCATCATATTATGGACTGTTACGTGGTCATTAAAAATCCTTAAGCATTTTAATGACATGGGGAAGTGCTTATTAACTACAGCAATTTTCATCTTAAATAAACAGAAGGTTGGAAATACTGAGCACTATGAGCTCAAGTATGTTAAAAACAAATATAAATATTCATACACTCAGAGGAAAAAAGGATAATTTGGTGTATTTCTAAAAGGAAATACACCAAATTATTCACAATATAATCTCCGAGTGGTGAGATTATGGGCTGTTTTCCAAACTGTCTACAATGAACATAAACTTTATGAATGAAGAAAGCTACATTTAAAAACAAATTTCACTTACTTTAGAGGTAGAACTTTTAAATACAAAATTAGCAATTCTCATCCTTAAGTAGTCTAAGATACCAGTCACTGATGATTTGAATTACAACTAATAATCATTTTGAAGAGAAGACTTGGGGTTGTGGGGAGTACAATAGCTACCTTCAAATTGTCAAGACATGTAACTTGAAGCATTAGCAGAACGTAACAGAAAAACATGAATTAAGGAGTTGAGCATTTCCAGGAGAGAGACTGCCGCTCCCTAAAGGCAGAACTCTCTTAAGAGTTCATATTGTACCAAAAAGAAACAGTCTACCACCAGGAGATAGAGCCCCCATCTCTGGAAGTGTCCAAGAATATCAGGGGAAACCGACAGCTACCAAACAGTGCTGAAAAAAATGGGGGAGGGCAGTTGGTGAAATGGTATTTGATTTTAAGGCCCTGAAAATTGTTGTGATTCCAATATGCAGGGGCTACAACTGAGGTCACACAATCCTTCTTGATGGGATATTTTCTATTGTCATGGTGTCACCTGCCACACCATGAACCCAAACCTCAGGAGCTTCAAAACTCTTCACCAGAGGACAGAGTTTCTGGAAGAAGAGAAGGAAGCTTTGGACATCTGACCATAGACGCTATCATGGCCCCATGTACACTCTGGAATCTACACCACCCACTCTCTTCGAAGCACCATTGATCCCATTTACCACTTCTTCCTCACCAAAAGATAACCTGATTACCTGGTTCTTCCTATTAGGTACTCATAGTTCTCCTTATAAAATAATGTTTTGGCAGTGCCCGAAGGCTTGCTTTATATCCTTAGACAACACAGACACCCTGACCACAGCCCTGACTGCGAAATGGGAAAGTTCTGACTCAGTGGCTGCTAGGAAACACAAGTCAACTCTTTTAGAGAGTCTGGCTGAGTCATAGATAAATGAATAAAATAAATAAAAACAAGGAAGTATATAGGCAGTAGAGAAAGTGGAGATAATCCAGAAGTAAAAGATTTTAGATACTCAGTACAGAGTCACACTCCATATCCCCCAAATGTCCTGCCCGCGGAAAATACGCTGGCCCTCCCCACCATATGTCAATGAGCCCTTTGCAGCAGTCACAGCATGACACCCAGACGCCCAGTCTCTGGCCACCCTGATGCATGTCCCACTCTCCAGTGAAGCCGGCAGGCCTCCTCCAGCGATGCCAACCATGCCCAGGTGGGGCTGGGGGTCCCTGGGGTTCCCAGGGCTCCCGGCTGCTCTTGGCACACCACACACATTGTGCTCTAAGCACCCACTTAATTATCTCTTTCCCAGCTTCTCTGCAGTGGTTGAGAGGACGGTGTGCTCTGGAGCCAGGCTGCCTTGTTTCACATCCTGACTCCCACAACTGGGCAAATCCCCACCTCCCTGGCCCTAGTTCCTCCTCTCTAGAACAGAGGTGACACAGCCTCTGAAGCAACTGGAACAAGCCTCACGTAGGAAGCGCTACAGTCTTTGTTGCTGTTATTGTTCTTCATTGACTCCACTCTCTCGGAGTCTAGAATGCTTTTTCCCCCCACACTAAATATTTGCAGAAACAATGAATGAATCAATCAATGGCAAATACAATCTCTCTAAAAAGACAACGCTTCCGCGCCCCCCCCAAACCTGCTCCTCCTCCAATACTCCCCACTCAGTGAAGCATCTCCATCTACCTACCTTTGACTCTCCTTTCTCCCTCAATGCCAATATCCAACCTATCAGCAAGTCCCGCTGCTGTTTCCTCCACATCTCTATTTTCACCATCCCCACCGCCAGCAGCCTAACACACGCTCCTACAGAAACAGCCAACCTGCTCAAATGACTCCCCAGTGTCAGATCCTCACCATACACTGCACCCAAGTCACTCTCCTGGAGCCCTGCCCGACCTCTAGCTTCCTACCTGATTTCCTGCCTCTGTCCAAGCCAAGCACTTTTCCCTTGAGGACTTTCATACATGTGTTTCCTTCTGCCCACTCCCCATCCCTTCTCCTATCCCTTCATCGGGCCAACCCCAATCAAGCCTTCAGATCTCACTTTTAATGCAATTTCCTCAGGGAGCTGCCCAGGCCTGTAATCCCCGCCAACTTCTCAGCTGAAATCAGGTCCCCCCGGTCATACCCTCATGGGCCCCCTACTCTGAGGGCACCTGGCACAGGGCCTCCCACAGAGGTAGGGGCCACCATGGCTTTGCTGGTGCTCAGCAGGCAGCACAGAGCCTCCCAACACATGCCACGTCCCAGCAAGCATCCACAATCCAGGTCAAACATCCCATCGAAACAGCGCATGTGTTTAATAACCAACAGGGTGCTCTCTAGGTAGTGTTTTAAAAAATTAATTATGGGCAGGTTCCCCTGAACTCTTCAGAAACAAAAAGCAAAGGTTCAGCGTGCCCTCTGAGCTTCCTTGAAAATGTACAGGGTAGACGGCAGAGATTTTCTCTGAAGTTCTACCCATCGTGCATTATTTCATAAGAGTTTTCCACTCTCTTGCAGCGTTTAAGCAATAACAACAAGAAAAGTACACCACCACAGTCTGGCAGGCTTTGTTCCTCGGGATTCAGTCTGCTTTCTTATCCCACACCTCCATGCTCATTACACAACAAAACACACCAGACCAAGAAGCACAAAAAATCTACCCCAAGGTAAAATTCTACATCGACTTCAAAAGGAAACCCCCAAGATAAAATTGTAGGAACTTTTGAAGCCTTTTGCCGTTTTGTAAGATACATACTGTACCAAAATACCACCATTTTGGGTACAGAACCTTTTTTTGCTGGATACAAAGGAGGCTAAATGAAAGTCTTTGTATAGCAAAGACACCAGAGGTGGTATCCAGGGAGCGGCCCCTAACCCCACAGCTTACCAGCCAAGACTGACTCAAACTCTACCACTCAGCAAAACTTAGCTGCTTGGCACTCATTTTGTAAGAGGAAAAAAAGGAGCAAAGAATTAAAAATATAAATTTCAAAACTCCACCAAGAAAGAAAAAGAGCTTAGTTATGTGAATGCGAAAATAGGATTGGGGAGGCTCGGGGGTGGGGGTGTCTTGGAACTTGTGGCTAACGTCTCTGAGTTGTTAAGAAGTCCATGAATCTGTTGGGGGGTATGGGGAGGGAAGAAGGGAGAGGGAAGGCAGGGAGGAGGAAGGCAAAGACTGATGCCTTGTATAAACTCCCAGTTTTGGGCCAGCCAATGAAGACATCGTCCCTGTTGGAATCGATTTCCTCTCTCCTCTGAACACAGATTAGGAATCACTGGATTATAACAAACGAGATGCTTTATCAGCTACAGGAACTAAAATTTGTGGAGTCTATTCTTAAATTAAATATCATTTGATCAGTTGACCTCCACTTGTTAAGAACATTTACTCTACACATCAATTTTTTCTAATGTGGTAACCCACATACCACATGAAAATAATCCAATCAGATTAAAATAGTCCAAAGAAATGCTCTCAATTCCCACGTGAAGATTCTGCCCCAAATGGGTACTGGAAGAAGTTATTCTTCTTAGCAATCTGTGAAAGTTGTAGTTTCGAATGATTAATAATAAACACTGAATACATCCCTATTCTTCAAGCGAGACATTAGAAATAATTATGAAATAGCTTGGCCCAAAAGTTACAACAATTCCAAATTTCAGAGAAATTAGGAAGCAATCCTTAGACAATTATTTTGAAACATGTCTGATGAAATGCTGTGATGTGACAATTGTCTTACTTAAAAGAATGAAAAGCAAAGTGTGAACAAGAGCCCCAAGTGTCTGGAGAAAAGTTAGCCCTTCATCAGCAGCTCTAAACACGAACCAGACCCTCTGGCCAATGTTTAACTGTACAAAGACCCAAATGATGTATCAGCCACCATTCAGAATGCACCCTCTACAAACACAGACACACTGTACCAGCCAAGGTACAGCTGGTTTTGGTTGGCACATTGCCTTACGTTCAGCAAAAATATAATCATAAATATGTAGTCTCAAGGTGTACACATCCTCAATCCCAAAAACTATAGGTGACCAGGTGGATAGAGGTCAACAACGCAAGGCCTTTCTTCCACTCTACTTTCCTATCTCCCTCAACTCTTTCCTCCTCCCCAGATATCCTCCTTCTCATCTCCGGTGTCAGGTGAAGACTGCAGAAATGCCCCATCACAGGGCTGACTCATAGAACCAGTCACCATTCATGACAAGCATTCAAGTATTTCACAAATGTAAACCACATTTGTCCTTTTGTTCAAGTTCATGGCTTTTCCCTTCTCCCCAGCTCCCAGAGCCCACCTTCCTCCACCAGCCCATCCCCTCTAGGCAATGGCCATTCTCAGATCCCCCTGAGCACAGCAGAAAGCACAAAAGATTGTAGACAGCTGCCAGCTGTGGCTGCTTTGGACAAAGGTCTCCATCTACAAGATGGTGTGTATGCCCCAGGGGAGTGGCTATAGTCAACACGCCCGCTAAGACACAGCAGAGGAAAAAGGGGCCTAAGCCCCCTTGCTGCACCCCTGGCCAAAATCCACACAGGCTCTGGAAGGAACGTTTTGCCTTCTCCTCCAGATCATTAATTTCTACATAGGAAAATGAGATGCTTAGGGCCTAGGTTGTGGCAACTGTTCTTGTGGGATTTGAGGTGGAGGATCTTTGCTCTATCCACATGGACAAATCCCCACTCTTACACGGGGGTAATGCTCCCTGGCCGCCCACAGAGCCTATGCCACAAATACAGGGGCTGTGTCCACTCTGAACCACTGCCGGGATTCACATCTTCTCTCCTCACTCAAAGAGAGAAAACAATGAAGAGATTTTAAAGATAATGTCCTCTCTCTGTAGCTAAAAAATAAATGTGGGAAATTCCCATCAACCATTGCCAAAAGCAGAGAAATAAATCTCAAAGCCTGGACCACGCTGGGAAATTCAAGGAGGCGGGAAAAGTGAAACAGACTTCTTCACTTTACTCTCTAGGTGTCTAGAACTGTCACACTTTAAAAAAAAAATCTCTATGTCTGTTAAGAATTTTTTTTAACAGGGCATTCACTTTTGGAGAAACCTGCACTAGAACCCCCAACCAGCAACTTCTTTACACATATGCACTGTCCCTGACCATGACCCAGTTTATAGTCAGCAAAACAGAACCAGCCACAGCAAGTTACTTTCACCTCCTGTAGGAGAGAAGACACCACAAGGCTTGGAAAGGGAGCAGAGAACTGGATTCAAGCCTTGCTCTGGCCACTGACTCAGCGTGTGACATTGGGCAATTCACTTAAGGCATCTCTGGGCCTCAGTTTCCTTTCCTGAGGGCAAGTTGGCCCTAAATGATCTAAGGTCACTTCCAGCCCTGAAATCTTGACCTTATAGGAGCAGACGTAATTATGAGCATCCATTTTATTGTGGAGTTGGAGTAAAGGGGAAGCTTCTAGCAAATGTCAATCTTCTTTCTAAAGACACCTACATGCCTCATTTATACCAGAGAAAAGAAGACATTGTCACAAATGATGACTCAAAATATGGTTTTACAAAAATAAGTTATTTTGTGATATAAACACACACATATGACAGAGGTATAACTCATTAAATAACACATGCTCAATTACAGCAAGCTCCAAAATAAGGAGGCAGTTAGCCCAAAATGGCAGAATGCATCTTAAGATTTTTCTACTTAAGAAACTTATTTTGCAATTTTTAGAAATTACAATATAGAGGTAAAATGTATTTATGATTAACATTTTGTGATACTTAAATGAAAAATACATGATTGATTCATGCTTTGCATAATTCTACCTGTCATGGATGGATTCATTATAAAAATATGCCTTCCATTAATTATTTCAGAAGCATGAAGTCCAGCTCATGACATAAATGTATAGAAGGGAATCTTCAAATAAGGCTGAGCTATCTTCTCAAGAGGTTAATTTATAAATTCCACTCTTAGAGCCTACAAAACCCTAAGAAAACACATTAAAAATATATGTAGACACACACTTGTAGTCTCTTAGTACTAAAAACAAATGCTTTCTTTATCGAACCTACATACTTTCAAAGCCATGGATGTATAAATTAAATTCCATTTTAGCCTTTCAAAGTTCATTTCTACTCTAGGTTTACAAATCAGCCAGCCCAGATGAAATTTTTCTAACGTTAGTGTAGAATGTTACCAACAAATATTAAGATAAATTGGGGGAGAGGATAATAGGCAAGTTTCAAATCCAGGACCCCCTTTTGAGTTTTCTAATTCCCTCTTCTTCACCTCACCTGCCCTGAATGTATTTTTATAACTGCCTTGATACCACTTCTAGTCTCCTCCATACCATGGTGATCCTGTCCTATAAACTAGAGCCCACAAGGCCAGATTCTAACCAAATACATGGAAAAGAGTGGAGGAAAGGTTTGTAAAATTTCCGGTTAGGTTACAATCATTAAGGTCCAATAGCAGAAAATGAATACCTTATAGATATAAACTATACCCAAGAATATTTCCAAAGAAAATGTGTTTAAAGGAAGAAAAAAAATGACAAATAAGGCCTGTTATCATCAAAAAAGCATTTTCTTTTTCACCCCCTCAATAAAGGAAGCCATCATCTCTGGGAGGTTACTTACGACAATGTGTGCCGGCGATGGGGACCGGGCATCCTTGAGGGCTTGTCTACTCTGGAGGCTCCCTGCCTGGACATCAAGCAGTGGCCATTTCATCTGGAGATACTGGCGAGAGGAAACAAAAGTGAAATGAAAAACAATGAATTCAGAAAGTAAATGCAGAACAACTAGCCCAAGAAATAACTGTGACGTGGGTCAGAAACTGAAAAACATACAAGCATGCAAATAATCATTAAAAAAAAAAAAGCATGCAATACCAATAGATTCTTCCTTAGAGCTCAAGTTCAATAAGTACACATATAGAAGATGAATGTTACTAGCAATTGTATTTTTTGTCTTTGCATTCAAACTACAGGGTAGCTTCAGAAAAAATGATTTCATTACTACTACCTTAACTTGGTGGGGGGTGGAGGGGAGTGGGAGAGGTGGGGAGGGACAGGAAAGAATATAGAGCTATTCTGAAGGAAGAAAGTAAAACACAAATCTCAAGCCAGAAGTGTACTAGGAAACCATCAATTCCAAATCTGCTCCTTCTCAACCTCCGTTTTTCAAATGTCATCATCCTTCACTTTAAAGGAAGTCAAGTACATATGAGCAGCTGTCCTTTAGGTAGCAAAAGCTATTTCAGTAAGGTGAGCATGCAGCTCCTCATATGACCCAAGTTTACTCAACAAAACTTACTTCTTGGTAAAAGATGCACAGTGCCAGACACAACATATACACTCATCTCAAAAGACCAGAGGAATGCTTTAGTATGCACAGGTTTACCACAGAGATACAAATAAAGGTGTAAGTCAATTCTGTCTGTCCCCACCTTCCTCCAAGCTAGGAAATGAATATACGGCCCAAGGGAGCTACTTCTGTCAAAAGTGATCCATTAGCTTTCAGTGAGATTTGAACGATGAGTTGACCCACTTCCTCATTTTGCAGACAAGGTAAAATGAGGTGAGGTGGCTTGCCCAGTCACAGAGGTACTCAGCCCATGTATAAGAAACTCTTAGGCATTTAACTTCTGTTGGTAACATTATGACAGTTTCCCTCAGGAAACCAAACAGAACTTAGACACAATGCTTAGAAGCACATGGAGATGAGCCTTTATGTTTCCCAAGGCCAACTCACTAATCCATCAGTTAATGAATGCTTGGAGGGGATATAAGATATAAGGAGACACCTTGGTCATTTCGGAGACCACCTCAAGCAAAATAAATGGCTGGTTTTAATATTAATTCTATAGAAAACTTTACTCAATGAACACTGAGTACTACTTGCTTTGTGTACAGGCTGTGACAAGCATTAGGAGATACAAAGATGTCCACTCTCAGGGAGCTTTTGCCAGCATGAGGAGCCTTACAGACACAGGTAGATCAAGACAGAATATGGTGACACTGTGACAGACACTCAGGGACTCAGGAAATACCAAGAAAAATGATAGAATTTCTGGGACAAGAGACTGGGGAAGGCTGCACAGAGTTAGGTCTTGATGGTCAGAACAATTTCAATAGAAAGAAAAAAGACAGGAAAGGATAATACAGAAAGAAAGGTTTGCACAAATCCCACGAGAGACAGAAGTGCCAAAGCCATCCACAAGCCAGCCGACGGAGTTCCTCGAAGATACGACTGCTCGGCAAATTCAAACCAAATTTGGTTATACCTAAAGCTGGAAGATCATTGCCCAAGAACTACCTGCCAAAGTACACAGTCGATTTTCCCATGACATCTAGGATCTATACAAGGTGGGTGCGTCTGCTACAAATTCAGAGCTTTCACCTAGAGGCCTCCCATGGTGAGCAACCTAATTATTAGTCTGGTTCTGTCTGTATCTCGCCACAAGACCCTGCATTGAATCCCCTTGCTTCGGTGATCTGTTTTTTTCATCTCTGTACCGAAGGAGTTGTCCTATCTGCGACAGGGTATTAGGTGGGGAGTCTGCCCCAAACACTGAAGGACTTCTAGGACTCCAAGCCCCCAGACAGTAAATACCAACAGGAACCCCCTCGGTCATCCTTACCATCTCATCACTTCCAAATACCTTCTCTGGGAGCAGTATCATCTCAAGTTGAGAACCACTAAAGTAAATATTTCCAGTCTCCATCTGTAACCAAGGCCAGAGGGCTCTGGGAATCTAGACTGCCCCGTCTCATCCCAACTTCTTCCCATTCTCACTTACCACATAACTATATGAGCTGCATTGGTCAAAACCACTCAATAGAGTCACTTCCTTGAGACCAACCAAAATGGACACCCACCAACACTCACCTCTCCATCTCATAAAAACCCGTGAACAAAAACGCCAAATGGAGTCGAACCTGTCTACACCCCATGCTGTCCCTCAGTGGGGAGAGCTGGATTGGTGGACAAGTTTTCATCTTTGGCCACCTGCAAAACTGATTTGATTACATCCAGATACCAGCTCTGTAGAATTAGGAAACTCGGGCTTTGTTGAAGGTGACAGACCTGCCCTGAGGACCCACCCAAGAACTGTCATACTCATAATACAATATTAACATGGAGACTTATAATTCCTACTTTACATAAAAGCTTCATTGTGTGCCACATCCAATCTCCATAGGCTACCTGCACCACATAGTTTTATGAGCCCACATTTCAGCGCTCCAAGCCTACAATACACATAATTTTCAATTATGTTAGGGCAGCCCAGGATCATTGCCTATATAACATTACTGTTGGAGGAAATGAGACTCGGCCCCACTGCCCAGAGAGAGCTAACCAAATCCAGATGGTGCAGGAAGACAGCCTGGTCCTGCTGACTTGCAGGGACTCCGCAGTGACAGCCCCAAACTCTCCTTCCCAGTGCAACTTGATGCCACAGAACCGCTGGGTACACACAAATCCAAGCCCGTTCCTTGAATCTTAACTGGCATTCAGGCTGATGAAGTGCCTTTCGGGGAAATAAGTATTATGTCAGGATTTTCTAAAGGAAGCTATTAACCTTCTCCAGAAGTGATGGGTTTCCCAGCTTCCTTCATCTTCTACAATTGGTCCTTATTAATAGGGAAAATAAATAAATAAAGGGAAGAAAAAGGAAATTAGGTACTATTACAGCCTAGAGGAAAATTTTTTTCCTTCCTGGAGACATTAAGCAGCAGGAAATTCTATTCTGTTGGGTCCTAAAGGAAGACCTAAAGGAGGGGGCATCTCAGATTTACCAAAGGGCTGGAACCCTGTGCCACGTTTTCCCAACCATCTGACTTGGTTTTATATCCTTTTGGGGGAGGGAAAAAAAAAGTTCCCACCATCCCACTACAAAAACAACAGTGGGCTCCAGCTCTCTTCCTCTCAGGCTGTTCAACGTGGAAATTATGAATTGCCTACAAAAACATTAAACTTTTCAACAAACTGCAATCAAATGGGGCTGTGGGAATTCCTACATTGAAAACTTTTGGAAGGGAGTCTGCTCAACTTTCATTTAAAAAAAAAAAAAGAAAGAAAGAAAGAAAGAAGGCCATCTTGGCTTAAGCATTTCATCCTTTGTTGAATAATAATGTTCTGATCATGGCCCATTAGGGTTTTTCCCCAAATCATATTTTATGATATGTCTCAGGGAGCTTAAGTTAAGCTTTGGACCTGTGAGCAAATCTTGAAATATATACAACGCCAATGGCCTGAAAGGAATCAAAGCAGCTGAAAAGACTGTTAAATTGCCAGCAAAAAGAAAAAGGTGAGCATCTCTAATTATTTTTCTCCTCTTCCACTTCCCCCAATGAAAACAGGGAGAAAAGGCAAATGAGGAGAGGCTCCTTTAGGAAATAGTCTTAGCAGAAATTGGCATCTACTAAAGCCAGACTGATGGAGCCTGCTCCCATAGAGGGGCCTTCATCCTTGAGAATCTTCCATCAGCAACAAGAATGTCGAGGATGGGCTGCTCCGAGAACCTGACCCCTTACAGCTGCTACTGAGGGCTCTGTATAAATTTCTTTTCTAAACAAGCAGAAAACTTAAAAGGCAGATGATGATGATGATGATGATGGTGATGATGATGATGATGGTGATGATGATGATGATATGGCGACAAAGTTGCCAGGAAACCTCACATCCTTGATAAAACACCAATGTGGTTTCCAGTATTTCCTTTCAGTGACTCTGCTCCACAGATGGACGGGCAAGTGGAATTTGTCCCTTTATTTGTTCAGGGCAGGGTTGGCAAACTTTTTCTGTAAAGCGCCAGACAGCAAATATCTTAGGCTTTGCAGCCCACACGATCTCTGTCATAACTACACGACTCAGCCATTGTAACTCGAAAGCAGCCACAGGCAGTGAGTCTATGTCTTGTATCATGGCTGTGCTCCAATAAAACCTTATTTATAGATACTGAAATGTGAATTTCATATCATTTTCCTGTGTCAGAAAATATTATTCCTCTCTTGATGTGTTTCAACCATTTAAAAATAATAAAAGTGCTGGGTGCAGCGGCTCAGGCCTGTAGTCCCAACACTTTGGAAGGCCAAGGCTGGAGAACTGCTTAAGGCCAGGAGTTCCAGACCAGCCTGGGCAACAACAGCAAGACTCTACAAAAATAACAAAAGTTAGCTGGACATGATGATACATGTTTGTGGCACATGCCTGTAGGTTCTAGCTACTCAGAAGGCTGAAGCAGGAGGATTCCTAGAGCCCAGGAGTTTGAGGTTGCAGGAGCCATGATTGCACCACTGCACTCCAGCCTGGGTGACAAAACGAGACCCTGGCTCAAAAAATATTAATAATAATGATAATAAAAAGTCATTCTTAGCTCACTGGCCAGACAAAAGCAGGTGGCAAGCCAATTTTGGTCTATGGGCCATAGTTTGTCATACCCTGGTTAAGGAATAAAATTGTAGGGGCCTGCCCATGTCAGATGGGTGAGGGTGCCTTCCCTCACTGGGCCTTCAATCCAAACAGCCAAACACAGGCATGTAGAAAAGCATGTCCGGTGGCCTAATAGCAACGTTTCGGATTAACTCAAGTTGTGAGGGAAAAGCTTGGGAAAAAATTTGAACCCTTTGGCTGACGCCCCCGTCACAAGGTCTAACCACAAGACCACAATCTCACCAAAATAACTACCCCCTCTTTTCCAGAATGGAAGTCTAAAAATCCCTGAGCAATTCTGACTGGAAAAGGTTCAGAGCAAGACCCTGTTGAAAGAAAAGAGAGAAAGAGAGAAAAGAAAGGAAGGAAAGGGATGGAAAGGGAAGGAAAGGGAAGGAGGGTAGGGGAGAGGGGAAAGAAAAAAGAAAAAAAGGAAACGAAAGGAAGGGAAGGGAAGGAAAGGGAAAGGAGGGGAGGGGAGGGGAGGGGAGGGGAGGGAGGGAAGGGAAGGGAAGGGAAGGGAAGGGAAGGGAAGGGAAGGGAAGACGAATTACAGTATTTTCGAGATACAGTCTTACTCTGTTGCCTAGGCTGGAGTGCAGTGATGCAATCTCAGCTCACTGCAACCTCCACCTCCCAGCTTCAAGTGATTCTCCTGCCTCAGCCTCCCGAGTAGCTGGGATTACAGGTGTGTATCACCACACCAGGCTAATTTTTGTATTTTTTAGTAGAGATCAAGTTTTACCATGTTGGTCAGGCTGGTCTCAAACTCCTGACCTCAGATGACCCTCCCACCTCAGCCTCCCAAAGTGCTGGGATTACAGGTGGGGGCCACCATGCCCGACCAAAAAAACTGAATTAATTGGATACTGTCCTCATGATGGCTTTCTGCTGTTAAATCTTCCTAATCCTCTGGTGCCAGAAAGTTGTACTTCTGGTTTTTGCAAAATACAAAATCAATACTCTGCTTATGCGTCCAAAGCTGACAGTATAGCCAGCCATAGCCCATCATGTCCAAAGTCACCAAGCCTCCTCCACATCAGGGTGGCTGCTCCTAACCTTTCAGTGCAGCCTCACCACGGGCCAGTCATACTGACCCCCTACAAATATGCAACACAAAAGACCGCACCACGATTATGACTCTCATGTCATTACACTTTACAAAAGGAAAGACGACCAGAAGCCACTCACCATAGAAAGGGAAATACCAGAAAAATGTGCAAATTAAGAAAATAGGAAGTACAAGCATCCAACCCAACAGCGGACACTTATTTCTTCAGGAATTCATATTGTGACACACACCTAGTAGACACACACATGTCTGTTAAAGAAGAGGCCTGATTGTCTCTTTCTAAACCTACCTCATTTCTCAGAAATGGAAGATGGAAAATTCAGCCCATCTTCTATAAACAAATAATTTTGCCTGGGCGTCATGGAATCCCAATTTACCCAGAATGGTTAAAATACAAGAAGTTGTGATTAATTTAATACTCTGCCCTACCCTCTGAATCATATAGGCACCAAAATTTTCCAAAAGTTAGCATTGATCAAATATACCTAACATTGAAACTCTGTGAAACTATTTCACAAGTCCCTTCAGAATTGTAAGGGGCATCATTACAAAGTCTGTTTAACCAACTTTTCTGCAGATACAGAAGGTATAGGAGACTAGGCTGCTTTGCTCTAGGTAAAAACATACTCCAGGAATTGCATCTTTTGAAAAAATCCAGAGAGCCTAAAACAGAGGCTTTATTTGCCTATAAAGCATGATTGTATAGAAAAAGAAGTTCAGAAATGTGTGGTTGCTGTTGTTTAACATAAATAAGTACGTACTCTAGTTACCTAGGAAAAGAAAACCAAAGATCTCAGAAGGTTGGGTAGACTCTGTGCTTGGAGAAAGAATAAAGCCATAGAAAAATTTCAAGCCAGGCATGGTGGCCCACGCCAGTAATCCCAGTACTTTGGAAGGCTGAGGCAGGAAGACTGCTTGAGCCCAGGAGTTCAAGACCAGCCTAGGTAACATAGCGAGACCCGATCTCTACCAAAAAAAAAAAAAAAAAAAAAATTAGCTGAGTGTGGTGGCGCATGCCTGTGGTCCCAGCTACTTGGGAGGCTGAGGTGGGAGGACCACTTGAGCCCAGGAGGCAGAGGTTGCAATAAGCCAAGAAGGTGCCACTGCACTCCAGCCTGAGCGACAGAGCAAGACCCAGTCTCAAAAAAAAAAAAAAAAAAAAAGGAAGAAGAGAAAAGGAAATGAGAGAGAGAAGAAGAAGCAGAAGGAGGAGGAGGAAGGGAGGGAGGCAGGGAAAAGAAAAAAGAAAGAAAAGAAAGATAAAAAAGAAAAGAAAGATTTAAGTAAGATATTAAGGTTGACTTGGGGGAATAAAAACCAACATAGTCGGAACTCATAAGTTTATCCCTTAAATCACTATCTTATTTCTCACATAAAAGGAATATAGGGGAAAAAAGGTAGGATATCAAGGCATCTGTGTGAACAATTTAACAGCCTTATCTTCTATCTCTATCAGTTGGTTGTTATAAGATTTTCAATGAAATCCTTACAGTTAACCTTTTTCTCATACATATTTTTAATCATAACAATGTAAAGAGCACTCACTTCACTTCATATTTAGAGGGTATTTTAGAGTTCAGAACGACATCCACAGTAACCCTACAAAATAAATGGGCAGAAAGGTGGAACTAACCTGTTAGCAAGGAGGAAACTAAGGCCAACAGAGCAAGACCCAGATTGCCTGAAGTGACAGGGGCGAGTGGCAGTCAAGCGCCTAGGGCTCCAGCACACCGGATGTGTTTTCGTTCACCCTGACTTACCTTACAAATCCCTTCTACCTTTCCCAGTTTTCTTACCAACTGTTAGGCATCCTTGCCTGAACTCAACCAGGATGCGTGTCTCAAAGTACATGGTGAAGGGAACATCTCAGTGTTCCCAAGTATAAGCAAGACTTTCCAGCATCTAGCATCTCTCCCTCCCAAGTCCATGGACAAACACTGAATTGTTTTCCAAGGAAATTTTTCTACCAGATTTAAGGAGGCCCCTGGTGTGATGAAGACAATGAAGCAAAACAAATAACTAACAAACAAAAAAATCCAATTAACAAAACTTGAGATTCACTGTTTTCTTTAACCCGCCAATCCTTCAACAGCCCTGTCCCTAAACTATTTCTGCATTTGCCAGGTTAGTGGTTCTGCAGGGAGACTACGGTACAGCAGCTCACACATGCACAATCGGTATGGAATTTCACCAGACCCTCCTCTCACAACCAATGAATGGGCCCCTTAGGCTGAGGCCCAGGCCTTCCTTCCACCCTCCCCCAAAAGTCACTCTTCAAATTACGAGTGCGTACTCCCAGGAAAAGCATGGTAGAAAGGGAAGAGTCTGGAAATCTATTTTCCAGGCCTAGCTCTTCCATTGACTTGGCATGTCACTTCATTTCTTCATTGGACAACCTCTTCTCCACTCTTTGCCTAAGTCTGTAGCAAGAAATGAGGAACATGATCTAAAAATCTCTTTCTACTCCAATGCATGGATTCCTGCAGCATTTACTATTAAACTTATGCTCTGTGTCAGCTATGGACTAGATATTCTGAGGCCCAGAGAAGTCATCTAAAGACACAGTCAATGGGACAATAAGCTCATCAATGGTGCAGGAATTAACACAAAGAAGGTAAGTAGGGCCAGACACAATGGCTCATGCCTGTAATCCCAGCACTTTAGGAGGCAGAGGTGGGCGGATCACTTGAGGTCAGTAGTTCAAGACCAGCCTGGCCAACATGGTGAGACCTCACCTCTCCAAAAAATATAAAAATTAGCTGGATGTGGTGGCAGGCGCCTGTTATGCCAGCTACTTGGGAGGCTAAAGCAGGAGAACTGCCTGAACCCAGGAAGCAGAGGTTGCAGTGAGCCAAGGTTGTGCAACTGCACTCCAGCTTGGGCAACACAGCCAGACTCCATCTCAAAAGGAAAAAAAAAAATGGTTGCACAGTATCCAAACCTTGCTGGCTTGTTTAGGGGGACTTTTTTCCTGATGCACTCCAAATCTGTTAAATGAAACTTGGTAGTGGCCCAGGATCTGTACGTAGTTTTTTCCAACTTGCCAAGCAATTCTAATGATCAGTCATTAGCATCGACTATCGGTGCTAGGGCAGTGTCAATAATCAGCATGTAGTCCATTTGAAGATTCCATTTTACTTCCTCAAAGGCTCTTTTAGACCTCCAAACTGATTGTCACTACATCTTTTTTAGGTGGTCAAAGCCAATAATCTCCAAATCCATCTTAAAACAGAAGAAAGTGAGGCAGAGAAAATTAAGTGACTTAGTTATACACAGTTATGAGGGACTGAAACCAGAATGCAGGACTTTGGTACTTCCAGGCCAGAACTCTTTTGCCTACACCCTACTGAGCTTACGGGTGGAATGGTCAATGGGTGCCCAGGCAGGAGAGAAATCTCCAGGGGAGGGCAAAGACCCTGCAATGGTACAGTCCCAAGACAGGGGGCTGGTGGGACAGACTCTGGCCTCTGAGACAGTCTTGTTCCATTGTGACCAAAAGAGGCCCAGACCTAGCCATCTCAAAGTCTTCAGGCAACCCCAAGATTGAGTCCCACCCAAAGGGCTGTGGATTCCAAACAAATGTCAACTCCACCACCAGGACACAAGTACCTAAGCCAGGAGGTTAAAGGACATGAAGACATTGGAAGAATTCAAAAGGAGCAGCCCTTGCCCTCCCATGTCTCTCAAAGTCTTCAGCAGACAGAGCAAGACAGGCTAATGCCCCTTGGCCACTAAGCTGATGACTAACAAATAATGGATGCTTGCAAGCTGCTGGAGGAACCTCCCATTAAGAGGCAGGCCAGAGGCCATCTACCTTCAGGCAGAAAAGTATTTATAATCTTTCACTTTAATATCAACCTTGTGGTCACTATATTTTCTAATCACTGCTTCTTATAAAAAGGCCAAGTACAATGCACTTAATTGGAATGTTTTAGTTACTACCCATGTGTCTACAGCATGCTGACGTAGGCAGAGGCAACGGGAGACCAGGAAAATAGCTGGAAGACATGGAGCAGCCCAGGAATGAATGTGGCTGTCACTGGGAGCTGAATATGGTATGTTCTGGGATAAGAATGCACCAAGTCTCAACCGGTGGCTGGATAACTAAAATGTGGTACAGCCATAAAATGGAATACTATTCGGTAATAAAAACAAATGGAGTACTGACACATGCCACAACATAGGAGCCCTTGAAAATATGCTAACTTAAAGGCAGATCAAGAAAGTTTCATGGTGTGTGATTCTTTTTATATGAAATAACCAAAATAGGCAAATCCATAGAGACAGGAAGTAAATTAGTGATTGCCAGGAGCTATGGGGAAGGTGGGTAGAGACTGGCTGCTAGGGTTACAGTGTTTCTTTTGGGGATGATAAAAATATTAAGATACTGGCATGTTTGTACAATCTTGTAAATATACTAAATATACTAAAAAACCACTGAACTGTACACTTTAAATGGGTACATTTTATGACATGTGAATTATATGTGAATTTAAGATGAATTGAAAACAAAAAAGAGTCGGGCACCATCTTTGATGGTGACCACATTCATTTAAGAGATAAAAGGGGATGGGGAGGCTTGGCGCGGTGGCTCACGCCTGTAATCCCGCACTTTGGGAAGCCGAGGCGGGTGGATCACCTGAGGTCAGGACTTTGTGTGACCAGCCTGACCAAAGTGATGAAACTCCATCTCTATTAAAAATACAAAAATTAGCTGGGCGTGGTGGCGCATGCCTGTAATCCCAGCTACTTGCAAGGCTGAGACAGGAGAACCGCTTGAACCCGGGAGGTGGAGGTTGCAGTGAGCCAAGATCACGCCATTGCACTCAAGCCTGGGCCACGAAAGCGAAATTCCATCTCAAAAAAAAAAAAAAAGAGGGATGGAGAGAAGACAGAGTCACATACACACACACTCCACCATAGAAGAATGAACAGAAAACCTGTGAACCCGTTCTATACAAAATCATACCCTCCAAAGCTTCTTGGGAAACAAGCAATTTTTCCAAATGTGATTTTGGTTGGTGCTGGATCTCGGGGAAGGATGCTTACAAAGGCATGGGAACTCCAAGACCTTGTGAAAGATAAGAGAGGACAGTATACCTTGGGTTAATGGTGCTGATGAAGAAACATGGGAGAGAGGACTGTTTCAAGGCATGTGGCTAAAAAACAACAGAAGAGCAGTTGAGTCAACAAAACCACATGCAATTCAGAAACCTGAATCTTAGAGCCCATTCTCTACTACCCTGTGACCTCAGTTTCTCCACCTAAAAAAAAAAATCACTTACCTAGAGCCCCTTGACTAACTCCCAAGGTATTCAAGGTTGAATCATTTATTCAACCTTGAAGGATAAGCCATGTGAATGAAGACAAAGAATTATATCAGGTCCAAGGCAGCTAAGATTTGCTATTTCTTCTTCCAACTACACAGGGGATTTCACAGCCAGAAATTTTAGGTCTACTATGGAAATTGTTAGAGACGAAGCCAACAAATGACCTTTGAGAGGTACAAAGCCAGCAAGTAACAGGGTCCTGGTGACCTGGAAGGGTTATTTTAAACCCATGAATCATCAGATTGCAGCAGATATTAAAATCACAACTTCTAAAAAATTCCTTTCTTTCTCCATGGCTGGGAGCTCTCAAGGCTCGGTTTTTCTAATTAGGTTCTCCTCCCCATTCTGTATTTCTTTCCCCCATTCCACAACAACAAAAGACAATGAAAGACTTGGCGGTCAAAGAGCAATGAGTTAACTTGCTTTAGTGAGTCTACATAGACAGCAAATGCGAGACAGACTGGGCTCCGTGTCCTCCAACTTCAACTGAAACCGCACCCCGCGCTCCGTTTTCCTTTTATTTTTTTTCCCCTTGTCACACTGGAAAGAGGTCAGTGGCTCTGGCAGGGTCTCCTTGTCCAAATTTTTATTGTCAAATTCTAGCTGTGACAAGCATGTGGAGATGCTTCGTAACGCTACACCCAGGAAGCCCAAAGGTCAGCAGTGCCTCTGGTTAATTTTGCTTGGGGAGGAACAAACCCCAAAGCCAGGGTGAAGATTTACGGGAGGCTGACCTTCTGGAGGCCCCACGACCCCCCTGCATGCAAGTCTTGCTGCCTCAGCCAGAAGCAGCCTGCCACTCAAGTATCATCTTGCTGTAACAAATTACTCCTAACCCAGGATTATGGCTCTTTCCAAATCCCTCCTAGAGAGCAAGGAAATAAACATTCTCTCCCAGGACCCTGCCCCAGTTGTTCCCCCTGTTGGTAATCCTTGTCTCTATTTGCTTCTCCTACAAGCCTTCATCTGGGAGGTCTGCTAGACCATCCCGGCCCACTTTCCTTTCAGACATAAGCTGAATGTCTCAATTGTCCATTAGGCACAGTAAAAGATGAAGGCAGGCTTTCTGTCCCGAGAAGCCTCACACAATAGTTCCCTTTGCCCACACACTTCTCGTCTGACTGCAGACCCGACGGGTCTAATCCTAGTCACTCAAGGAAGTCCACACCCCAAATTCCTTCCTCACGTTCCATGGGACGGGTGGCAAGAACAGACCATCCCAGAGAAAGCAGGGCTGCAGGGCTACCCCCTGGGGATGGCATGATATGTGGGGGTGGGTTGAATAGGGTGAGTGGGGGAGAGAAGAGGAGAGGGAGGAAGGAGGGTCAAAAAGAAGAGGCAAGATAGCAGGGTTGCAGGCTGTAGAAACTGCCTCTCTTACCCCTGCCTGCGGTTTCCTTTAATAAACTACCAGGAGATATTTCGAGCACAATAACCTCATTTGGGGAAGGAAATACAGTTTTGTCCACTTCCAAAGTCTCCTGTGAAACACTGGGATATTCCAAGCACTTCGGACACAGAGGGCTGTTTTGTTTTTTTAATTGTATACATAGACTGACTAGAATATGCCAAGAAGCAGAGAAGAGAACAATGGATATTATCATCAAAGTGGGTGATTTGAGGAGATAAGGATCTTAAGGCTGTTTTAAGTAAGACTTTCTCCCTGGAGAGAGAGAATGGTTGACAGGCATCCTCTCTGACACATGACAGACAAGGAGAGAAACTCTGAAAGAACCAGAAGACACTGATGAAACATAAACACCCCTATCAAAACCCAGACACCAAATCAAATTCCTGCTTCAAAAACCAAAAAGAAATAAGCAGTTGAGGAACTAGGAATGCAACTTTCTGCAAGAACCAAAAAGTGCTGAAGAAATATAAACGACCCCATCAAAATCCAGAAGCCAAATCAAATTCCACTTCCAAAAAGAAAAAGAAAAACCAGTTGAATTAGTCAGCACCACTAACTCATTCCAAAGCAAGGACCACCTTTATTTTCTCATTTTTAAGGCCAGAGCTGACCACTCTCCCTTCTCTGGACCCAGCCACTATGCCTCTCTAACCCAACTCGTTCTCTGCTTTTGTGGTTTTAGTCTTTAGAAGAACTTGGCTTGGGAAGGAGCAATGATGATCTGAAGCTAACCACTTAGCTCATTAGTAAGTCATCTGGACAGGCAAAATCAATTCCAACAGCATCGAGTTTGGGTATTCCCTCCCAAAAAGGTTTGCACTATTAATAGCAAGAAAGTTTCCCAGGCTTTCATTTATTTGTAATCCCAACCAGCCCTGACCACAGAACCTGGCCATCTCCACTTCTAGAGCTCCCAGGGATTTAGGAGATGGGATTTCAGTTCTCAAGTTTTCAACAGCCGTGGAAAGATGTGGAAAGAAGGCTGAACTTAATGGAGGTGGAATGACACAGGCCAAAGAGGGCTTGATCCCAAGAAATGGCTTGGTAGCAGATGGTAAGAACTAAGGAACATCTCTTTACCTATCTGACCCAGCTCCTGGGCCCTCTCTTACAGCCAGACGTAACTCCCTGATTCACCATTGTGGAGTTGGCTGACAGAAGGTTCTAGAAAAAGCAGCATGGTTAAAAACTAAACTTAGGCTGGGCACAGTGGCTCATGCCTAGAATCCCAGCATTTTGGGAGGCCGAGGCAGGCAGATCACGAGATCAGGAGTTCAAGAGTAGACTGACCAACTTGTTGAAACTGTCTCTACTAAAAATATTAAAAAAAAAAAAAAAAAAAAAATAGCCAGGCATGGTGGTGGTTATCTGTAATCCCAGCTACTCAGGAGGCTGAGGCAGGAGAATCACTTGAACCTGGGAGGCAGAGGTTGCAGTGAGCCGAGATTGCGCCACTTGCACTCCAACCTGGGTGACAGAGGGTAGGCCAGGCGCGGTGGCTCACGCCTGTAATCCCAGCACTTCTGGAGGCCGAGGCGGTTAGATCACCTGAGGTCAGGAGTTCAAGACCAGCCAGGCCAACGTGGCCAAACACCATCTCTACTAAAAATATAAAAATTAGCCAGGCGTGGTGGCACGTGTATGTAGTCCCAGCTACTTGAGAAGCTGAGGCAGGAGAATCGCTTGAACCCGGGAGGCGGAGGTTGCAGTGAGCCGAGATAGCACCACTGTACTCCACCCTGGGTAACAGAGCAAGACTCTATCCAAAAACAAAATTAACTTAAAACCTCACTAATTCTGACCCAGAATGCCTGGGTTCAAATTCAGAATCTGTGGCTTGGTACTTCTGGGGCCTTGAAAAAATGGCTTTACCTCTCTACACCTCCAGATCCTTGCCTGGAAAATATGGATAATAACATCAGGATAATAACAGTAAAGGCTGTGCAACTCTAACCCAAAAATCCAAAATGCTTCAGGCCAGGAGCGGTGGCTCACACCTGTAATCCCAGCACTTTGCGAGGCCAAGGTGGGCAGACTGCTTGAGTCCAGGAATTCAAGACCAACCTGGGCAACATAGCGAAACCCTGTCTCTACAAAAAACATAAAAAATTAGCCAAGGCTGGGCACGGTGGCTCACGCCTATAATCTCATCACTTTGGGAGGCCAAGGTAGGCGGATCACTTCAGATCAGGAGTTCAAGACCAGCCTGGCCAACACAGTGAAACTCCGACCCTACTAAAACTACAAAAATTAGCCAGGAGTGGTGGCACACGCCTGTAATCCCAGCTACTCGGGAGGCTGAGGCAGGAGAATCGCTTGAACCCGAGAGGCGGAGGTTGCAGTGAGCCAAGAATGCGCCACTTGCACTCCAGCCTGGGCACCAGGGCGAGACTTGAGACTCCAGACTCCATCTCAAAAAAAAAAAAAAAAAATCCAGTCACATTGCATGCCTGTAGTCCCAGCTACTCAGGTGGCTGAGGTGGGAGGATCACTTGAGCCCAGGAGGTCATGGTTGCAGTGAGCTATGATCGTGCCACCGTACTCCAGCCTGGGCAACAGAGTGAGACCCTATCTCATTATTTAAAGCTTCAAAATCTGAAACTTGACACCACAAGTGGAAAATTCTACACCTGACCTCAAGTGAGGAGTCACAGTCAAAATGCAGTCAAAACTCTGTTTCATGCACAAAATTATTTAAAATATTGTATAAAATTACCTAAGGTTTATATAAGGCCATGCACAGTGGCTTACATTGTAATCCCAGCACTTTGGGAGGCCGAAGCGGGTGGATCACTTGAGGTCAGGAGTTCGAGACCAGCCTGGCTAACAAGGTAAAACCTCATCTCTACTAAAAATACAAAAATTAGCTGTGCGTGGTGGCAAGCCCCTGTAATCTCAGCTACTCAGGAGGCTGAGGCAGGAGAATCGTTTGGACCCGGGAGGTAGAGGTTGCAGTGAGCCGAGATCACACCACTGCATTCCAGCCTGAGCAACAAGCATGAAACTCTGTCTCAAAAAAAAAAAAGGTTTATATAAAACATAAATGAATTTCCCGTTTAGACTTGGGTCCCATCCCCAGGTTATCTCATTATGTATATGCAAATATTCCAAAATCTGAAAAAAATCCAAAATCCAAAACACTTCCAGCCCCAAGCATTTTGGAAAATGGTTATTTAACCTGTACTCCCTCATAGGATGTATATGAGTTGGTGAATAGCAGTGTACCCACTGCAAACTCACTCCCATGATGTATGAGATAGAAGTTTACAGGGTTTATGTCCATAAGCAAGCAAAAAAGGAAGCAAATGACTTTTTGTTTGTTTGTTTGTTTTGTTTTGTTGTGTTGTGAGAGTCTCGCTTTGTTGCCCAGGCTGGATGGAATGCAGTGGCATAATCTTGGCTCACTGCAACCTCCGCCTCCCAGGTTCAAGCCATTCTCCTGCCTCGTCCTCTCGAGTAGCTGGGACTACAGATGCATGCCACCATGCCCAGCTAATTTTTGTATTTTTGGTAGAGATGCGGTTTTACTATGTTGGCTAGGCTGGTCTTGTACTCCTGACCTCAGGTGATCCGCCCACCTTGGCCTCCCAGAGTGCTGGGATTACAGGCATGAGCCACCAAGCCCAGCCCCAAGTGAGTTTGTAAGTAAATGCAGTAAGTCAACAGAGAAACTACCCAGGTTGGACACCTGATTAACAGACCCACTGATAGTGACCTGCCATTATTGTATTCATGCAAGTCGCAGTGGCTCACGCCTGTAATCCCAGCACTTTGGGAGGCCGAGGCGGGTGGATCACAAGGTCAAGAGACCTGGCCAACATGGTGAAACCCCATCTCTACTAAAAATACAAAAAATTAGCCAGGCGTGGTGGCAGGCGCCTGTAGTCCCAGCTACTTGGGAGGCTGATTCAGGAGAATGGCATGAACCTGGGAGGTGGAGCTTGCAGTGGAGCCGAGATCATGCCAGTGCACTCCAGCCTGGGCAACACAGCGAGACTCCGTCTCAAAAAAAAATTGAATGAATAAAATAAAACAAAATAATACAAAAATTAGCTGGGCGTGGTGGCGCACACCTGCAGTCCCAGCTACTCAGGAGGCTGAGGCAGGAGAATCGCTTGAACCTGGGAGGTGAAGGTTGCAGTGAGCTGAGATCGTGCCACTGCACACCAGCTTGGGCAACAGAGCGAGACTCTGTCTCAAAAAAAAATAAAATAAAAAGAAACAATTCATTCAGGTATTTTAAATATATCCCTCTGCCTTTCTTCATGTTCCTTGAAAAGGGGCTTTGCCTTGAGAATTAAACTCCAGCCGCCTAAAGTCTCCCAAATGCCTAAATGAGAGGAAGCCAACTTAATGAGGTCTCGCTGCGGTAAAACTGGCATGTCAAACTCAGTCCCTGCTCAGGTGCAGGTGAATACACAGTCATCCCAACCAAAAGGTCTTCCCGAGTTCAGCCCAACTCACTTTGCAGACATGGGGGCACAAAGCCAATCGCAAGCACCTGAAGTAGAGAGGGAAAACGCTAATCCAGCACATGGTCTTGAATGGCACTTCACACTATGCCTTTAATGCCAATGTGCCCAGGAAACACCCCAGGAGCCCTCTTCTCGGCCCCCACAATGTCTCCTTGCTCCTTTCCCTTTGGACTACTGAACCCCCAGTCCACTAATGGGACCTACTACTGCGAAGACTCAAAGCCAGCTCAGACCGAGGTTCAAATCCAAGTTCCATCATTTTGTTCATTCAACAAAACATTTATCCAGTGCCTAATACATGCCAAGTGCTGACATCCAAAAGAGTTGGGCTAAGAGGATATAAAAGCAGACCATCTCAAAGTGGGTGAGCTTGGGCAAATGATCTCACCTCTCTCAGCACAGCTTCCCTCATCTGTAAAATGGGAATACAAACAGCCACCTCTCTGAGTTTGTGTAAGGATCAAATGCCTGGCATTGTGCCTGGTGTATGGTAAGTGCTTGGTAATTGCTAGCTACTATATTATAAGCTATTATCTTGTTATTAATATAATCAGTATCATCAGGATACAATCCCTTGAGATGTTGCAAGATTTTAGATTATCCAAAAAGTAAATCTGCAGATATGCGTATTAACCACTGCTTAAGGGGGAAATGAACACTTCAGGCTAAGTAAAGCAGAGTGACCAAAAGTCTTCCTAGTTAACCAGCCTGGCCCCTACTCCCATACCTTATTCACTCATTTCCCCAGCTTTCTGGTGAAGTGGAATTTTCCTGTTTCTCCATATGGGCTCCTCCCAGGCACACGGAAGCTCAGCTGCAGGCTGGGGGTTCTAAGTCGCTGCATCTCTCCCTTCCAACCAGTTCTCAAACTTATAGAGATTTTTTAAATGCTTGCAGGCCCTGCAGAATTCTGATTCTTACAATCACACTCTGCCCACAGCGGACACACAATCAGCCATGTGGAGGCAAAGCCGTCCCACAAAACAGGGGGTCATGATGCATTTGGGTGAAACCTGGCAGCAGCTGCCCAAGGGCTACCAAGAAACCACACGAAATCACCATCCCAAAGAGGTTTTGCAATGTGCACAAAATAAAAATGAAAAAAGAAAACAAAATCTCAAGAAAACCTGCCACTTCTCTCTAAGGCCATGTCTTGATTTTTTTTTTTTTCCTCCTCTTTCTTCAGAGACGTCAATAAGATTTAAAACCTAGCCTGTTAAAAGATTGCCTAAGGAAGGCATGGACAGTCAAGAAAGAGAAATTCAAAGAACTCCTGGTGCCCCGGGCTTACCAGCGCAAGGCAAAAGCAAGGGTCAGCCACTTGGCACCCTGTTTCGGGACCGTCGCCAGCCTCTGGTTCAGTCCAAAGACCAGTGTGGATTTCCTCCTCCTGCACTGGCCATGTTCTCTGAGAATGGGGAAAGCAAAAGTCCACGCTGTCAACAAGCCAAGGGAGATGCAAAAATGCCCAGAACACACCCATGTGGAGAGTTCAGTTTTGAGTGTGGTTTAAAGAGTGGGAAGTCAGACCAGTTCTGGTGTTTCAATCCCAGACCACCAACTACTTCCTGAGAGACCTTGGGGGGATTACTTAACCTCTCTGAACCTCAGTTTCCTCTTCTATAAAATGGAAGGTAACAGTACTTTCAGAGTTGTTCCCAAATCATAATTGTAGGCAGCAGCTTAGAGTAGTACACCCAGCAGATGGTAAGTGCTCAAGAAATGTCAGCTCTTACCACCGTTGCTATTCTTATTCCAAAGTTGGTAATTGCCTCATTTGGTGATTTGGGCAATAATGTCAGGAAGTGCTTTCTGTTGCTGTTATCCACCAATGCAGTATGCTATCAGAAACTTATTTTCTAGGAGGTGTACATAAAAAGGGAAGGTGTGTGGTGAGAAAAAGAAAACAATAATAAGTAGCAGAATCATCTAACATTTGCAGTCTTACCATACGGAATGCACTCTGATATTTTACCCATTTTCCGGAGGAGTTTTCAGGAAACTGAGCTGGAAAAGAGCTCAGGCAACCTGCCCAAGGTCACAGGATTTGGAAGTGAAGGTTACAAGGGCAGGAAACATGTTTGTCTCACTGCGCCCCTGTGCCAAGCATGAATGGTCTCTTTAAGCCTCATTTAACATTCGACAAATATTTATTGATGCCAGCACTTTGCTGGGCATTATGCTGGGTATACGAGAGACAGAAGAGAGACGATCACAGGGCTTAGGAGTCAGGTGACCTGGGTGACAAATCCCAGCTGGCACTCAACTGCTGTGTGACAATGAGCAGAGAGAGTTAGTCTCTCCGACCTTCAGTTATTGTGAAATAATTTCCCCTCACCCACCTCCCTCATACTGTAGATGCAGAGTCCATTAAACAACACCTAGCTAGCTGGCTGCTTTGGCAGGGCCTCAGAATTTATTCAACACTGGTTCCCTCTCCTCTGTCCCCCTTGCACCCCCTCTACCTCCCAAAACAAGCCCTGGTTAATGCATCTATAAAATGAAGGTAATAGTAATATCCCTTCAGAGGGCTGTGGTAAGAACTAAATGAGGTCAAGTATTTGAAAAGTACTTAGACTGTAAAGTATTATAAAAACACAAGTTATTATTATTACAGGAATGCACCCCGCCTCTGCACCCAGCTGCCTCTTTGCAACCAGGAATTGGCTCTTTGCACCATGTCAGCAAAGCACACTCCATCGGGTAAAGCCCACCTGGTCCTCCAGCCCTGGACGGAAGGGAGAGGGAGAGTAGGGGGTTAGGAGGAGGGTGTGAACAGGAGCTGAGCTCTGCAGGATGCTCATTTCCAGGCAGGAAGAAGGACCACACAGCTGGAAGAATCCAGACACACGGGGTGAGGGGAGGGGGAGGTGGCTCTGCCACTCCTGAGACGGTGCCCACGACCTTCTTCCCAGCTGCCTCCCATCAGCATGGAGGCCGCCACATCTGTCTTCCTACCCCACGTCAATCAAAGAAGCATTCCCAGGCCCCTCCAGTAGGTCAGGCACGTTCTGGACAACAAGGACCCTAAGGTGAGCTGTGAGGCAGCATGGCTGCCCTCACTGACCTCATTATCTTCAGGCCCAGAAGATTCATTAATTAAAACAACACAACACACACACTCACTTCTAAAAAGCTTACCCTCGGGCCACAGCACTTTCCAGTATTTTAAGAGGCATCCACCCACTCACCACCTATTATTCCTGCTTTTAAAGAAGGGCAAAGGTGACATTTCAGCAGGCCACCGGCTCAAAGGTTACAACAAAGAAACCAACAGGGGGGTTCTGGGTTGTCAAGCCTTTAACGTAACGTAAATCTGCCTCCATCCGTATGGCTGCACTTAAACTGTCAAACAAGGCGATGGTTTACTTTTCGTTAAGGGGCAGGTGTCAAGACTGGCTGAAGTTCACATGGAAAAAAAATGTCAGCTGTTCATGTGACCGCCTGCACACCTGAAAAATCAGTATATCCAAAACACTCGTCCATTTACCACTTTAAAACAGCAAAAGAAAAAAATCAACCACCTTTGACAATGCTTTTCTCCAAGTGGATTACAGACCCTTTTTTTTTCTCTAAACATTATTTTAAATCAAAAGTACAACTTTAAAACGTATTTTCAGTTTATTTTTCAGTAAACTATCAGATAGCTGTAACTTACAGAGGACCCAAGAGATGAAAGGGGTGACCAAGATTGGTGACATTTGAATTTGGCTGCAGAAACCCAACGGTTCAATTATGTCTGTGGAGTGAAGTCCTATAACCAAAAAGGGCAAAGACCAAAGGGTCCCCTACTTCTCGCCACTACACCCAGAAGGACTCATGGGCTCCCCCCGCCCCCTACAACCATGAGTGAGCCTTTCTAACGAGGACACATTCCTGAGACCTAGTTTGGTGTCACTGCCTTTATTACTGTGTCAATCAGGCAAGCAGGAGCGACTATTAACCCCTGACTGACCCCAGACCCCACCAGAACAGCGGCCTCAACCACGCCAGGGTTAAGAGACTCCTGCTCTGTCACCATGGTGTGTCCAACGTGTTTCTTTGACATCTCAAGCCAAGGCATACAACATTCCTGTCCGTGAGGACTTCCACAAAGGTGCTTGCTGGCAGAGAGAAGAGTGAGGATGCTCTACCATTCACTGCTTCCACCTTCTCCATCTGCCAGGACAGGTGCAATTTCTTACGCTGGGTCCCATTGGCCCGGGACCCTCCCAAGATTTGTCCCTCCCTCTTACGCCCCCTCTGGATGCTGCTTGGGTTTCCACCATCACACCCACAAGAACTTTCTTCACTTCCTGACTCTCCCAGCTGCCTCCCAGAGCCAGGCCCTGTTCCTCCCAGCTCCCAGCACCGCAGCTGGCCGGTGCTAGGTGACCAGGAAATGTACACTGGACAAACAAATCCTGGCAGTCCACCCCAGCCAGAGGGAATCCCCAAAGCAGACACAAACAAAAGGACTCAGGAGAGAGGCCGGGTGCAGTGGCTCATGCCTGTAATCCCAGCACTTTGGGAGGTCAAGACAGGCAGATCACTTGAGGTCAGGAGTTCGAGACCAACCTGGTCAACAGGGTGAAACCCCATCTCTACTAAAAATACAAAACTGCCCAGGCGTGGTAGTGGCCACCTGTCATCCCAAATACTCAGGAGGCTGATGCATCATTTTATAGATGCATTTTGTAGATTGCTTGAACCTGGGAGGCAGCGGTTGCAGTGAGTCGAGACCGTGTCACTGCACTCCAACCTGGCGACAGAGTCTCTGTCTCAAAAAAAAAAAAAAAAAAAAAAAAAAAAAAGGGACTCAGGAGAAAGCCTGCAAGGACCACTCAGTCTTTGGCTAGAGGGGCCCTTTCATGAAAGCAACATGTCACAGAGGCCTGAGAAGACCACTCACACTGCCCAACCCAGCATTCTCGGCGCCCGAAGGACAGAAAGAATGCAGCAGAGAACAACAGGGCAACACTCCCCAGAAAGACGACTTCACCTCCTCCCACCTCTTAAGAGAGGGTGATCGTTATTGAGCACCTACTATGTTATGTGCAGGCACTGGTCAAACGCTTTACGCAGCTCATGTAATCATCACCACCACTGACAATAGAAATGTATGTGTTTCCTCAACAGTCAGTGATGGACTCGGGGGCATGCAATTAAATTACTCAGTGTCTCTTAGTGACCATAGTTCTCCCAGCACCCAGCACTGTGCCATCTCCACTGTGGGGACCCAGAACTACACGCTGACTACCCAAATGTTACCTTACTCTGCTCTCTCCAGCCCTCTTAATACATTAAGTTTATTTGATTGCAAAAAAAGATGCATTTTAAAGACCCCAAGTTTACGTCTGCCCGCTCTGGATCTCGGCTTTCTAATCCATAAAATGAATAGAAACGTAACTCTCTTTGCAGGGCTGCTATGAAAAGTAAGAGACCCCATCAATAGGCCCAGCACAGGATTCAATAAAAACTTGTTTCCCATTGTCCTTTTTCTGAGAAATAAGGTGACTGGGACAGGAATGTTATCCCAATAACGACATGGCTTCAGAGATTCTCTCTGCTGGGCACACATCCTGCAAGTAGGAGGACACTGGATGGAGGGCAGGAAGTCTGCAGTGACCAGAGAGGGTGTCTCCTGTGGACCAGCCTTTCCCTGGCTCTACTGCAACAGGCCACACCCAACAGAGCCCTCTGCCCCCTCCTCCTTCCCAGCCAGGCTCCGGCCAAGGAACACAGGGTTCTCCCAAGAACTTGTATTTAAAGATGTCTCTGTTACTGCAGTAAAGTTTGCAAAGAAGATGGCGTGGGCAGGTGAAAAGTCCACCCGAGGAGGAAGTGGGCACACGGGATGCTGAGCTCCCGCTCCACCACTGGTCATTTGTTTCTTCGTGGGTAAAATGGGATAATGCCTGCTTCTACCAAACCACACAGCACCCTGCATCAGAGCAGTCACTCCTGGCTCACGGAGGAAATCAATGAGAAAAGTCTCAGGCTCTGCCCCCGATATTACTGCCCTGTGGGACCGGAATCCCTCATGGTTTAAGAAAGTCTTACCAACTAAACACAGGGTCACTATAAGAAATCATTCTGGATAGTAGATCTCTATCAATTTTTGGCTTCATGACAGGCTAGGATTTGAGTATTCCTGGCTGTTCCACGTTTACAGGAGACAAAGAGTGGAAGGGAGTGTGTTGGAGAGTGGAGAAGAGATATCATATTGGTACAAAAATCCCCTTCTCTGCTTGCCGGGGGCTCTTTGCAAACTGGACATGAGCCTCAAGAAGTGGTCAGTCCTCTGGGTTTCTGAGCCTCGGGGCAGACAGACACCAGCAAGTTTAGAGAACTGCCAAGCAGCAGAAGCTGCCAGAGGCACACAAGGGTGCTCCCGTGTGGGAGGCTGTCAGGATCTGGTGGGCAGCAGAGGCATTTAGGGGATAGCAGCTTCTGATTAGCTGGCGGGTACAGGTGCCCATCGTGCTACTAAGGGGGAAAGTAAATCAAATCTTTCCTTTCAAAAAAAAGCCAGGCCCCATGATGTTCCTTTCCTCCCTCTCCACCACCAGGGCAAATAAAACAACTCTCCGGCAGCTGATGAATTCAATTCCAGTCGAAGTCAGCTGGGATGAAGGAAGGGAAAGAACGGAGAGCTCCCCGCTCTGTCTCTAGGCTCTGCCCAAGCTTCAGGGTGCCCGCCTCGGCATGCCAAAATTGCATGAAGAAATGAAATACTGACACACGCTTGGGACCTACATGAATCAATCCAGAACATGCTGCGATACAAAGGATAATTCTGAATCCCCACCCTCTCAACTCAAGTACATCCAGATCCCCAGGAAGCTGATTCCCCAGATATCATTAACTTTAGTAAACTTTAAATTTAAAACAAATACACCAGCCAGGCTCATGCCTGTAATCCCAGCACTTTGGGAGGCCGAGGTGGGAGAATCACTTGAGGTCAGGAGTTTGAGACCAGCTTGGCCAACATGGCGAAACCCCATCTCTACTAAAAATATTTTAAAATTAGCCAAGCATGGTGGCACGTGCCTATAATCCCAGCTACTCAGGAGGCTAAGGCAGGAGAATCACTCGAAACCGGGCAGTGGAGGTTGTAGTGAGCCGAGATCACACCACTGCACTCCAGCCTGGGCAACAGAGCGAGACTCTGTCTCAATTAAAAAAAAAAAAAAATACACCAAGCATGGCCTAGCCTGGCAATACAGTACTTTAGTATGCCCTTTAGCACTGCTTTATTACTGCGTTACCATCAGGCAGATGGTCTTAACCCCAGACCCCAAGGAATGGCAGCCCCAACCTCGCCAGGTAAGGAAACCCCTGCTCTGTCACCACAGTGGGACCAATGTGTTTCCTTCACATCACTTGTCCACGATCTGAAGCACACGTTACGTTACTGATTCTCATCCTTCACTTTCTTCCATGTTTCTTTTTTAATAAAGAAAATCAATTGAGCACAGGCACAGTGGCTCACGCCTGTCATCTCAGCACTTTGAGAGGCCAAGGTGTGAACCTTTGGCGTCTTTGAGGCCCAGGAGTTGGAGACCAGCCTGGGCAACATAGTGAGACCCCCATCTCTACCAAAAAAAAAATTTTTTTAATTAGCCAGGAGTGGTGGCGCATGCCTGTAGTATATAGTACCAGTTACCTGGGAGGCTGAGGCAGGGGGATTGCTTGAGCCCAGGTGTTTGAGACTGCAGTGCAGTGAGCTGTTTTCATGCCACTGCACTCCAGCCTGGGCGAGAGAGCTGAACCTGGTATCAAAAAAAAAAAAAAAAAAAAAGCCCATCAGGCAGGAAAAGCCCAGCAGGAGGATCACACCTGGCACAAGGCAGGGAGCTACCAGGGCCTCATGCGCCTCCATTCTGGGGCAAGCTAATAATAAATAATAATACTTTGTGCTTCTCCGGTGCCTTTCATCTGAGGATTTCAAAGTGCTCTGCAAACATTAACTAATCATTCCTCACAGAATCCTGCAGAGACAGCAGAGGAATGGGATTGATGTGGCCTGGACAAGCAAAAATTTCAGAGTTTCTGTTTTCTTGAAACGGAATCTTGTTCTGTCGCCCAGGCTGGAGTGCAGTGGTGTGATCTCAGCTCACTGCAACCTCCACCTCATGGATTCTGGAGATTCTCCTGCCTCAGCCTCCCAAGTAGCTGGGCTTACAGGTATCTGCTACCACACCCAGCTAATTTTTGTATTTTTAGTAGAGATGGGGTTTCACCATGTTGGCCAGGCTGGTCTCAAACTCCTGGCCTTAAGTGACCACCTGCCTCGGCCTCCCAGCGTGCTGGGATTATAGGCATGAGCCACTACAGCCAGCCAAAACTTCAGAATTTCTAATGTGCAAGGATTCCAGACTTTCCCAAGGATGAAGTCTCTCATAAAGGACAGAAGGAGGAAATCTCCTTTTAGTTCTCTTTTTTTTTTTTTTTTTTTTGAGACAAAGTCTCGCTCTGTCGCCCAGGCTGGAGGGCAGTGGCACAATCTCGGCTCACTGCAGCCTCCACCTCCTGGGATCAAGCAATTCTCCCTGCTTCAGCCTCCCGAGTAGGTGGGATTACAGGCGCCCACCACCACACCTGGCTAATTTTTGTTTTTTGTTTTTTTTTTGAGACGGAGTCTCGCTCTGTCGCCCAGGCTGGAGTGCAGTGGCGCAATCTCGGCTCACTGCAAGCTCCGCCTCCCGGGTTCACGCCATTCTCCTGCCTCAGCCTCTACGAGTAGCTGGGACTACAGGCGCCCACCACCATGCCCGGCTAATTTTTTTGTATTTTTAGTAGAGACGGGGTTTCACCGTGGTCTCCATCTCCTGACCTCGTGATCCGCCCGCCTCGGCCTCCCAAAGTGCTGGGATTACAAGCGTGAGCCACCGCGCCCGGCCTAATTTTTGTATTTTTAGTAGAGACGGGGTTTCACCATGTTGGTCTTGAACTCCTGACCTCAGGTGATCCGGGCCCCCTCAGCCTCCCAAAGTGCTGGGATTATAGGCATGCGCCACCACGCCCAGCCAATGTACTCCTTTTAGGATGCAGGCTTAGTACTGGGCTTCCTGAATTCTCACACTGACATAATCAACCAATAAAGCTCCCAATGTCAAGCAGGTATTTCCATTCTAGAAGCATCCTTGGCCCTGAAATTAACCCTCGCAAAACTACCACCAAACTGTCTAAATCAGGTCCCAAAAGGAGTGTAACTAGCAGCAGATGACCTTCTCATGGGCCCCTGAAGCCGCCTGCTATGCCTCAGGGTAGGGGGCTTCATAGTTACTGGGTCCTGGGTGTTAGGAAGAGAATGCAGAGCGTGGACATTTTTGAGGATTTTAACCATCACTGTTTCAGCTGAATGCTGACCCAGAAACTAACCCATTCCCTGTCTAACCACCCTTCTTAATAAGGACCAAGCACTCTAGGCACATGTCCTTGGTGCATCTACCCCTGTCTTCCTGTGTTAACTCAAATTCCTTTTGCGTCCAAGTTTTGAGACAGCGCAGGGACCCCTTTTAGGGGCCTGCAGGGCAATACCCCCTAACATAAAAATTTTAAAAAACTTCAGTCCTTCTAAAGAAATTCCAGGCAGCTAGCTAGCTTTAAAAAATAAGTTAACAACTCAATAAACAAAAAAAAAAATAGTAGCTTAAAACAATAGCCAAAAAAGAGTCATGGGGTGTTTGGTTCCCTATAAATACCAATAATATCATCTCAATACATGTCCCTGACTTGTTTTTCAGAAAGATGGACCCCACCAAATGGATCCGGTGGTTCGTAGACCTCAGATCAGGAGAAAGTGGGGACTAACCTCCAACTGCCTTTCTTTGCTCTAAAGTTCTTTCCAAGGAGGGGCCTAGAAAAAGACATGCCCACAAGCCAGAACTAACATTTCTTTCTGCTGACCCCAAATCTTTAATCAAAGCTTATCTTCCTTAACCAATTACAAACCAAAAAAATCTTTAAATCCACTTATGACCTATGAGCCCCCACTTCAAAATATCCCACCTTTTTAGGCCAAACCAATGTCTTACCTCCTTGTATTAATTTACCATTTTGCCTAGAACTTCTGTTTCCCTAAAATTTACCCCTTTCTTTAAAAACACTTGCTTACAGGCCAGGCACTGTGGCTCATGCCCGTAATCCCAGCACTCTGGTAGGTCAAGGCGGGAGGATCACTTGAGGTCAGGAGTTCGAAACCAGCCTGGGCAACATGGTAAAACCCCACCTCTACTAAAAAGACAAAACTTAACCAGGTGTGGTGGCCCACGCCTGTAGTCCCAGCTATTCAGGCTATTCAGGAGGCTGAGGCAGGAGAATCGCTTGGACCTGGGAGGCGGAGGTTGCAGTGAGCTGAGATTGCACCACTGCACTCCAGCCTGGGTGACAGAGCAAGACCCAGTCTCAAAAAAAAAACAAAAAACCACTTGCTTATAAACCATGGGAGAGGTCAGGTCTTAAGGGTGAGCTGCCGGATTTGCCCTGCTTGGTGCTCTACAAATAAATACCCTCCTTTCTCCCACTGCAAACCTCAGTATGAAAACTGGGCCGGACTGCACCAGGCGAGAAGACCCCAGATGGGTTTGTTAAGTTTTACCCACACGCATAGAGTAACAGAAGGAAGCTGGATGTGTGGGGCGCCTCAGTCAGTCAGCACTTACTGATTCTCACAGATCAGTCAAAATCAATCATGTGAACTACAGTTCAGTGTTATTTTTAAGAAAAATATTTTGGTTCCTTCAAACACTTAACATAACCCCAAAATATGCAAAGTAAATATTCCCTAGACAGATCCAGAAGGAAGCTACAGAAAGGAATGGTTTAGCCAGGCAGGTGCTTGTATGTAAATGACAAAGCTGTTAAGAGACCTGGAGACAAGTTAAAGGCCTTCCTGCAGCTCCTTACTCAATGCCAGCAAACCCTTTCATGATAGAGCAGAGATATTTCAGTTTTGGGTTCTGATCAAATTACCTGTAATTCAAAAGTCCTGGGTATCTCCTTCCTGAAATTCCTCTTAGAATTCTGTCTTTCTTCCTTTTGAGTGCCTTTCCACTAGTTCAGACCACCATCCTAGCAGCACACTGCTGTCCTCTGAACCCCTAGAACTCACCATAGACACTCAACAAATACTGCTCACGTAACAAAGTAAGAACACTATCACGATGGTTTCTCAACCCTGCTCCACCCTCTCCTACATTTCATAAATGGAGCAGTCAGTCTTCCCTGATTAAAATTCAGCCAGGACTATCCCAACCCCTAAAGCAGTGCTTCTCAAAGGTCCCCACACCTTGGAATCACCTGGGCATGTTTTATAACTACTGGTGCATGGCTCACATTCCCCAGATGTTCTGATCTAGTTGGAATGGGATGTGACCTGGGTGTTAGAATTTTAAAGGTTTCCCAAGTGATTCTGATGTGCTGCAAAGTTTGAAAACCATTGCCAAGGTGCAGTAGCAGCAATACTTACAGGACTAAACTCAATGGCAATACTCAAGGGAGTAATACTCAACAGCAATACTCAAGGTAGTAATGCTCAACAGCAATACTCAAGGTAGCAATACTCAAGAACAAAACTCAAGGTGGTAATACTCAAGAGCAATACTCAAGGTGGTAATAGTCAACAGTAATATTCAAGGTAGCAATACTCAACAGCGATACTCAAGGCAGTAACACTCAAAAGCAATACTCAAGGTGGTAATACTCAAGAGCAATACTCAAAGTGGTAATGCTCAACAGTAATACTCAAAGTAGTAATATTCAACAGCAACACTCAAGGTAGTAATACTCAACAGCAACACTCAAGGTAGTAAAATTCCACAGTAATACTTAACAGCAATACTCAAGGTAGTAATACTTGACAGCAATACTCAAGGTAGTAATACTTGACAGCAATACTCAAGGTAGTAATGCTCAACAGCAATACTCATGGTAGTAGCAGCAGTGCAACTGCTAAGGGCTTAGAGAAATGCAAGGCCCCACCTAAGCTAACTGATATCAGAATCTGCATTTTAACCAGAGCCCCAGAGAATTTGAGGCCTCATTAGCATATAGAATTCAAAGCCCATGAGGACAGAACACCACACAACCATTCTAGCTTCGAAACTCCCCACTACCACCAGATCTCTGGCTTGGCTCCAGTTAACCCCATCTTTCCTTCTGAGAACTCTATGGCCCTGTGCTTTTGTTCATGCTGATTCCTCTACCTGGATGCCCTTATGCCCTTTCCTAAGCTCTATGTAAGAAAATGACTGCTCATCTGCCAAGCCTTTAGCATTCAGGTACCATATTTTGTTCCAGTCTCCTGGGAACTGCTCCTCCCTTCCTGCCACTAACCATTAAGCATACTGCAACTAAAGCAGGGTTTCTTCAAGGTAAGAACACCAACTCTGCAGGCAGATATGCCCAGATGCAAAGCCACCTTCCACCACTAATTTCCTTTTTTTTCTTTTTTTTTTTGAGACAGGATCTCACTCTCATTGCCCAGGCTGGAGTACAGTGGTGCAATCCCAGCTCAGTGCCCCCGGACTCAGGTGATCCTCCCACCTCAGCCTCTCAAGTAGCTGAGACTACAGGTGCACACCACCAAGCCCAGTTAATATTTTTGTATTTTTAGTCGAGATGGGGTTTCACCCTGTTGCCCAAGCTGGTCTGGAACTCTTGAGCTCAGGATATCTGCCCACCTCGGGCTCCCAAAGTGCTGGGATTATAGGCCTGAGCCACCACGCCCAGCCTAATTTCTTAACGAAGTAAGAAAACTATTGCAATGGTTTCTCAACCGTGCTCCACAATATCTCCTACATTTTATAAAGGGAGCAATCACAGTCCCCCTGATTAATAATGACCTTGGTGTCCTGAGACTTAAACCTCTCTGAGATTCAGTTGTCTTGTCTAAAAATGGAGATGATACTGTCTACCTGCTTAACAGCGTGAGAATTGAGATGATGCAGGTAAAATGCTTGGAAGACTGCTTCATGGGTGATCAGCACAGAACACATAGGACTCAGGGCTTACTATCCTCATATGGTGATTCCCAAACTGTAAATCATTTAGACACCTTTGAAATTACTGATGCCTGGCTCCTCCCGAAGTGGGCTCCGGGCATTGGCATTTTTAGAAAAGCTCTCCAGGTGAACCTAATGTGCAGCACATTGAGGGAACCACTGCCCTAATACATGATAGGAAGAAGATATCAACGAATGAGGGTGATTGTCACAAAGAATTACTAAGACATATAACCTTTTCCACACCTGCTCCCATGACCCCCTAACTGGCTGCCCTGCCCCACCAATCTCACTCAACTAGGAGAAGGCCCTGCCCAGGAATCACAGACTCAAGCTTCTATAGGACATTGCAGGAAAACTCAAAGTTCCCAAAACTCCATTCTCCAATCCCCAAACGTGTGTTCCAGCCAACTAGACAATGGAACAATGAAAACAGCGCCCATAGGAGCCCGTGGGTGACACACAGGGTTAAAGACGCCCAACCAAAGACTTAAGACCCCCAAGTGAAAGGTAAACGGACTCACACAATTGTCTTTTATGGTCTCCCTTAATTACCTAAAAGAACAGTCCATGCTGCCCAACAGGCCTGGAGAAAACCTTTCATCTCTCCCTTACCTCTCCCCTTGAGACTCACCGGGTTGTCTTCAATGTATGAAAGGCTCTGTCCAGGAATGCTAACTTTAATTTACCATCCTCTAAGGAACATGAATTGAGAAGCTAAAAAAATTTTGACAATGGCCCTTTACAGCTTTAAGTACGGGCAAAAAAGAAGCCCATCTCAGGGACGCCATGTGAGCATCAGCTCAAGAGGGTTAAGACAAGCAGTAACATTCCCCCTCGAGGAACATTTTAAGGTGGATGTTTCCTCAACACCCCAGGATATGTCCCTGAAGCTTTGGAGACCCATCCGTGGAGACTGGCATATTGTGTCTTCTGAGAATTTCCAGAAGCCCACACCCTTCGGTGGCAGGAGATGCCTTTCAACAAGGCACCAAAAGGACATGTATAATGAATGCAGGCGAGAGTCTCCAGGGCTGAAAACCTAGAACCACAGAGGACTCATGCCAGCAACTCTGATCAAGAGACGGCAGTGATTTGCTGAGACCTCTTAGAAGGTAATGCAACTCGGAGACAGGGAAGGCTGCTCCAGGCCAGCTTCCCCGCCCAGCTCAAAAAATGGTGATGACCTGAAAATCAGGACAACTTGGAAGGAGTATCTTTATTTAGAGGGGAGCACAGGAAGCAACACAGGAGGGCCCCTTGGACCCCAGATGAATTCTCATCACTATAAAACTAGACTTCCGGCATGGACAATACAGTGAGACCCCATCTCTTAAAAAAATTAAGAATTAAGCCGGGCGCGGTGGCTCACGCTTGTAATCCCAGCACTTTGGGAGGCCGAGGCGGGCGGATCACGAGGTCAGGAGATCGAGACCACGGTGAAACCCCGTCTCTACTAAAAATACAAAAAAATTAGCCGGGCGTGGTGGCAGGCGCCTGTAGTCCCAGCTACTCGGAGAGGCTGAGGCAGGAGAATGGCGTGAACCCGGGAGGCGGAGCTTGCAGTGAGCCGAGATGGCGCCACGGCAGTCCAGCCTGGGTGACAGAGCGAGACTCCGTCTCAAAAAAAAAAAAAAAAAAAAAAAATTTAAGAATTAGTCGGGCCTGGTGGCGCCGGCCTACAGTCCCAGCTACTTGGGAGTCTGAGATGTGAGGATCACTTGAACCCAGAACACAGAAGTTACAGTGGATTGCGCCACTGTGCTCCAGCCTGGGCAACAGAGCAAGACTCAGTCCCAAAAAAAAAAAAAAAAAAAAAAAAGATTAGATTTATAGAAGCCCGAGGCTATTCCATGAGGAGAATTTTGAGGCCACTCCTGGGTTGAGCAACTACTCCCTGAGCCTAGGAACAGACAGATGAACAAGGGAGCCCTAGGAGTCAACAGATGCCCCAAACCACAAGTCACTAAAAGAGGGAAAGAAAGGCTAAGCACTTTCTCAAACTGTGGTGCTCCCAAGCATGGTTTTAGGCAGTACAAAGTGTTACTTTAGCAGTTACGGGATTATACTGATGTGTATTAAAAAATAAATAAATAAAAAAAACATCAAACCTATAATTTCACAGGTGTTAATTAAGGATTACAGTGAGACTGAGTTTAAATAAATGAATCAAATGTTTGAATGCATCAAATAAATAATAGCACAGGTAGTATACAGTTATGCCAAAAACCATGAAGGGGTTATAGCGATGAGGGATGCTTGAGAAGCCACACTAAAGAATCCAAGGGGAATTCTGGCAGCATAGTGCTGATATCATCAAGGTCTCAAGACTCCACAGAAAGGTGAGGCTGAGTGCCGCTACGCAGAGAGACAGGTGTATCTGGGGGCACTGAGAGGCTAAAGGGCAGCTTTACGATGCTGGACACTGACCAGGAAGATGTCCAAGGATGCTCTGAGCATACACCAAAAAGGTACCCAATGCAGGTGTGGGGAAGATGACCATCCCCAGAGTTGAATCGTATGCCAAATAGAATCAGGGCCAAAATGGGTTTGAAAACCGCTCAAACAGAGCTTTGGATGAAAATCTAAAAAAAGGAGCATTGCAGAAAATGTTAAATTAAACAACAACCAAAGTGTCTGCAAAGCTCAGCAGAGAGATCAAGCGGAGAAGACGATGGGTCGCTTTCACTTTTGTGTGTGATGAAATTCTCATCTCAGCCCTCAGCCAAGGCCCTCTCATCGCTGCTACGTCTGGGCTGCACACTTCCCCAAGCCCCAAGCCAAGCTGCCTGCCTGCCCAGCCTTCTTTGAATTCCATCAGAATTCAGAAACACCCAGCTAAATCAGTCAGGGGCACAGAGACACCATGCCAAAAGGCAGGCAGATAGTAAGTCCCAGAATCGGGGCAAGGGTAACTTCAGAGTCTCATCCCATGGGGCTTCCCCTCCCCAGATCCTCTCTTTCCGCTTCCCCTACCCCTCATCATGCCCTCCTACAAACGTCTTTTCCCCCATGTTTTCACACTTCCAAGGAAAATGGGGAAAGGGAAAAGCAGCTCTGACTACAGCCTGAATTCACTCCGAATGTAAAAGAAGCCCTCTTCCAATATTGGGGTGCGTTTCCAGGAAAATGTGGCAGAATCGCTCTGTTTACTCCAGCCTCGGTGATGCTGCCACAACGCAGCACAACCTTCAGTCAAGCTATTAACTTGAACGTTGAACTTCACAGCCTGGCTGTCTTCCTCAGCCTTCCTTTTGATGTTACCTCCAAAGCAAAAGATCAAAGGCTTTGAGTGTGGTGAGGGGAAGTCCCAAGCTCTTAGCCTACCAGCCTGTGATATATGTTAAAATCCTGGCCAAAAGAGAGTGAGCAGGAAAGGGAGCCAGCTCCAGAGAGGCCTGGGGTGGGCAGGGGGCAGGGCATGGAGGCTAGAGAAGGAATGAGGTTGCCCGTGACAGAGGCCTCAGGGACACACAACCCAGGTGCTTCAAACACACAGAACCCCCCAGAACGAAAGCGCCTGGGCAGGCATCACACGCCCCGACACACCCCCAAGAGAGCCAAACGCTACCCCATGGTCCTTCTCTCACACAACCTGCCCCCATCCAATCATCCAACAAACTTGGGCTCACAGCCTAGGAAGAAAGCATTTGTTAACTGAATAGTCATCCCAGGTAATACACAAGGACAGAGATGCCAATGCTGAAGGGAAAGGAATGTAGTTTTAAGAGGGTGCAAAACACAGACAGGAAGATGTCCCCCTTAAGGGTGTGGCACACAAAGGACGGAAGGAAAAGGGCAGGTGCATCTGTGGGGACAGCAGGTGCAGGACTGGAAGTGGGAAGGGCAGGAGGCTGGAGAAGCTGAAAGTGCCAGCGTAGCCGGAGGGGTGGGCAGAGGCTGGCTGGCTGCGCAGGACTTCCAGCAGCAGCACAGCCCTGTCCTGGGCTTTGCCCCACAGGGCATGTTTCTTACGATGAAACATCCAGAGATGCCAACACATTTCCATTTGGGAGTGGCAAGGAGACATGAAATTAAAATTAAAACACCCATGATGATCCTATGCATATGAAGTTGGAAAAGAAAATTTAGTCTGTGGCTATAGGAATCAGAAGTAGTTCCTTCTGGGAGATGGAGTCTGAAAGGGAGCAGGAAGAGCCTCTGGGATGCTGGAAAAGTTCCTTATCTCGATCTGGGTCGTGGTTACACAGGTAACACACAAAAACCTCACAGTCCTAGATACCTAGGTCTGCGCACTTTGCTGTTAAGTTATACCTCAGTAAGTGTTAATAGGGGAGGAAAGGAAGAAAAAAAAAATCCATCACTGGCCCCTGCTGCCTGATCCTCCAGCATGAGGGGCTGAGGCAGAGCCAGGCTCTAGAACACGACACTGAGTGAGCTCTCGGGCTGTGCTTGTTCTCACCCTGCAGAATGGGCTGGAAATACAAAAAGTAAGATTCAACTAAGAAAACAAACGAGCCTATCTCTAGCCCCTTTTCCCCTTTTAGAAACAGAAATTTGGCTAAAGGGATAGAGACATTCTTGTGGGACGACTTTCATTACGGCAGAATGTGCTGTTTCCCAAGTTGACGCCTCTCCCAAGTTCCATTTTATTTCTTATAAGAAAAGTCTCTAAAAGGAATCAGAGACTCTTAGAGCCAAATTTATCCTGACTCTCCCCAAATCTAACAAGTTCTTCCTCTAGGAGACCAACAGAGCCGTTTTTCTCCCCTCCCCTCCTGGTTCTGAAACATTCCTACTGGAATGTTCTTTTCTTACCTCTGTGGATCCCCTGGACCAGTTTTGGTTTTTATTTCCCAGAACACAGAACACCTACATTCCACATTTAAACAATGACACCGTGGCCGGCCCAGACAGTTCAAAGAAAACAAATTTGACAGAGGTAACTACCAGATCCATCAGCTAAAATCCTGGCCCAAACCACTCAGTTTTTTTTTTTTTTTTCTTTCCTTCCTTATTCCAGGCAAGCAATTTGGGATAACGATGAGGACGAACACTTGGAGAATGACTTCCTCCTCCTCCCCAGCCAACCCCTTTGCAGACCACCTTTCTGGAGCAAGCCTCACCCCGAAGTACAAGGAGGGGCCAATCTCAAACCTTTGTGCAAACAGGGCGGCAGGGGTGAGATAACCACAACCGCATTCTTCGGGCAAGCAGCTCAGGGCACTGTAGGAGCCACTGGGCTCTGCTAAGGGGTTGTCGAGATCAAGGGGAGAGGGTGTCTCCCAAAGCCAGAGCTGAGCCCAGCAGGTCACACCCACAATGAACCTCAGAGTAGAAAAGGACTTAGAATTCAGCCAGGTCATACTCCCTGTCTACAGTGAGGAAATATAAGACCAGCAAGATGGGGCACCCCTCCATAGCTACCCTGCTAGCCAGTAGCAGAGATGGACCCACCTCTAATCCATCGTCTGAGACCCAGTCTTTCTCCCAGCACCTCCCCACAATGTGCACGGTGCTGACGGGATCGTGGGAGGGCCCTGCAGCACACACATTCATAATGGGCCATTGGAATGATCAGGCGGCGTGGTAGACCACCTATGACACCATCTTCAGCGCTAAGAACGTCATTCATGCATGCATTCATCATTCCTGTTTGACCCAACACGTGCTAGGTGCCAGGAACTGTGTCTATGGTCTGGATGGTCCTAAAACGAAAGCCTCCCCCTTCCCCTGAACCAAGGCAGCTACAGAGGCTTACAGAGCAAGACTTTCCCAGGGATCAGAAGGAGGGGTTAAGAAATGGAACCCCAGGCTGGGCACGGGGGCTCATGCCTGTAATCCCAGCCTTTGGGAGGCCGAGGCGGGCGGACTGCCTGAGGTCACGAGTTTGTGACCAGCCTGGCCAACATGGTGGAACCCCGTCTCTACTAAAACAAACGAAAATTAGCCGGGCATGGTGGCGGGTGCCTGTCATCCCAGCTACTCGGGAGGCTGAGGCAGGAGAAATCACTTGAACCTGGGAGGCAGAGGTTGCAGTGAGCCGAGATGGCACCATTGCACTCCAGCCTGGGTGACGAGAAACTCCATCTCAAAAGAAAATAAATAAATAAAAAAGAAATGGAACCTTCAAAAGTCTACTTCGATTCACTGTGGGAAATTTTATGCTAATTGCCTGAAGATGTAAGGTTGAGTCACAACTGAGAGAAGAAAAATGCCAGACAGAGAAGCTTTCCTATAAGAAGTAAAATTTTTGAAAAGAAATTTGTTATTTCATTAGTCTGGTCTATGACATACTTGGACCTATTTATCTCTTGGGTGTGAAATACAAGCCAAGGACCTTAAAGTTCCACTGTCCACGTGCTGCACACTCTCAAGGGGAAGGACTGGTGAATGAACAGTTAAACGTTAACTTCCACACCCATCTGCAGCTCTATCACGGCTTCTTAAAATATTAACCTGGCTCGCCTGGAGTCTACAGAGACCCCATACTTCCTCTGGCTTCAAATCCCTCCTACTCCCCGCCTGCAAAGACTCCTTGGGCTTTCTCTCCACAGTGGCTCACGCTGTTCTTCCTGCCCCAAACAGCACTGCGCCCCGGAGACTTCTCTACTTCCAGGCACTCTTCTTTCCTCCAATAAAAAGTCTGCCCTCTCCTCAATGAACTGGTGGAATCTCTTCTCAGTCATTAAAACCAAACTAACTGATATTGGGCAATCAACTTCCCCGTGCTACCTAGGGCTCTGTTTCTTCAATCTGTGACACCCCAATGGGAAACCTAGCTCTGCTTGATTCTCCCAGCCTCAAGGGTACCTAAAATGCCTCTAAAGGTGCATGTTTCTCCAGGTTCTGCACTCAAAAGGTGCCCCTCGGTGGTCCCTGTTCCCCGTGGGTGTGTACACAGCTTCCAGCTTCCTTCCACCAAGCACAGAGCCTGCTGAAAGCCATGGTGGCCTACACCATCTCAGGGAGTATATTTCCAGCCGAACAGAACAGGGCTCAGATCCTGACGTTGATTGATACTCGCGCCTGTGGGACCTCAAGCAAGTTCCATAAAAGAAAAGTTCCTCACCTGTTTCGTTTCATGAGAATCCCATCCACGGTCCTCAGAGGGCTGGAGAAGGGACAATTGCTATGCTCAGTGGTTGGCACAAAGTAGGTTATCTTGATAGATGAGTTTCCTCTTCACCTCCCTTACTTGCCCATAAATCATTTGGTAAGTTACAAGAAACAAAGATAACATGATGCAGGCTGGGAAACAGGGTAAGAGAGGGCAGGGACAGGGAAACAGAGGGCAGTCATTCTTTCTGAGCCCAAAAGTGGGAGGGATCCAAGCCCAACCTCAGACACCATCCCCAAGCCATGCTGAGGCTCTGGGGACAGCTCGCTACAAAGCAGACACTTCTGGCACCACATGGGTGGCTGGGAAACAAAGGTCCTGGCAGCCAAAGGGTCTCCAGGGGCACGTGGGTGAGATTCCACAAAGAGAAGGCATCAAAAAGAGGCCCCAAATCAAAACCTGATCACACATCAGCCACAATAAATAATGTTTGCTCAAAGGTGGGAGGTGGGGGGAGTTGGAAAGAGACAGGCCCTTATTGGAGAAGGCCGACTTGCATATCCAATGTGGAAGAAAAGCTTGTTTTGTATGTTATACAATGGAGACATTGTTCACAAATGCTTTGCCCATACATAATCAGGCCTGCCTCTGGTTATTACATAAGTCTCTGATAGTTTGAGATTCCAAAAATTAATTTATTTCTATACTTATTCATAAGAATAAATATTTACTTTTATTTTTGTGTGCATACACACACGCATATCCGTGCACAGAACAACACAGGCTCTAAAAGGAAACTTAAGAGATGAGCAAAATGTATTGACACGTGAAATTGTTCAAAATGATTCTATCTAAAGGGATGGTGAACTTTGACTTCTTCAACACGCCCTCTTCCAAGAAAAAGTGGAAGGATAATGTGGTTTTTATTTTCTTTCATATCTGCATTTTTTTTTTAAGAACAAGTCTCAAAATAGAAGCAAAGGCACTTTAACAGAACCACTAGACAAATGAAAGGAGATTATTTTCCTGCTAGTTCTAACGGCTATTTTCCATCTTGCCTGAATCTTGATGTTACCATCAACCAACACCAGGACTGGGGCACAGATGAGCATCCCCCACAGCGATCATGGGGGCAGCAAGTGTGAGTTACCTTATCAAACGTAGAAGAGGACACACACACACCCCCACACACAGCCAGGGCTTCTCCACTGCAGCACTAGTGACATGTTGGGCTGGATGACTCCTGTCATAGGGGGCTGTCCTGGGCATTGCAGGATGTTCAATAGCATCCTTAGCCTCCGCCCACTAAATGCCAGGAGTACCTCCCAAGGACTGGCCATGCTAAATGTCTCCAGACATTGCCAAATGTCCTCTGGTGAGCAAAATCACCAGCATTTGAAAACCACCACCCTAAACAACTTGAATCCAGCAGCCCCAAGGAACAACACAGCAGCCCCCATCCAGCTTCTTTGGTGGTCAGGATATCTGGCACACAGCAGGCTCAAGGACCAGCTGACTGAACTGAAAACATCTGCATCAGGGTTTGCCACTTCGATACCTTTGTATGAAGTCCGAGGCCTCATACAAATCTGAACACAACCTACAGGCTTCATAAGTCACAGCTTTTTCTTCCTAAGAACAGGAGCTGGGGGTGAAACCTGTCATCCCATTTAATTCTCATCATCATCCTTAGTGGAGGGTAGTACCGTGCCATTTCACAGATGAAGAAACTGAGGCCCAAAGAGAGAGACCAGGATTTGCCTCAAGTCTCGTAGCCTCTAAACAGCTGGGCTCAGACCTTAAAGCCCTTCCCGCCTATGCTGATAATCAGAGACAAGGCAGTGCTGGGTTTCAAAGGGGCTTTTAATTCTTTAGGAAATTACTTTGGAGGAAAAGAAACAAACTATCTTAGTGAAGCCGGGCTTGGAGTCACATCTCTTCTGTTTAATCATCACTCAACACTCACAAGACAATAAAAATTCCCTTCGTGTAAACAACCAGGTATGATCAAGGGTGAGTTGGTTTGGTTTGCTGTGTATGTGTTAGGGGGCGTCACCCAAGCCATCTCTTATCCCAGTCCCTCCAAACTTTCTTTGTGTCATAAACCAGAAAGGTTAGGGAGCCCTTTCAAGAGCTACCCTGCCCTGAGTAAAGTTTAGAGTAGTCCTCCCTCCAAACCAAAAGAAGAGAAGGAAAATAAAAAAAACCCACTTAATGATTGAACACTAAGGCATTAGAGATGTGGGCTCTGTAACCCAGTCAGCCAGCCACTTCTCTGAGAACCAACCTACCAGCTAACAGCACAGAACTCGGAGCTGGCTGGCTGGGGTTCTACTTACCCTGCAGGCATTTTTCTTATTTCAAAGTTTCTATTAACTCCCCACTGATGTGCCCTAAAAGAATTTTTAAGGGCTTGGAAACACATAAATAAAATAGTCTTCGTTGGACCACTGCAGCCAAATGAAAGTCTTTCACCTGTAGCAGTGATGACAAAAGTTTCAGGCCCTGCTTTCACAGGAGCCATCCGAAGACGGGAGAGCCTGGAGCTCTCAAACCGCCTGTCACTCTCCTGCCCTCCAAGCCAGCACATTCCCCGGCCAAGGGCAGGGCGAGGAAGACACGCTCACTGCACGCACAGGTTGCAGGAAGCATTCCTGACTCCAGGCCTGCCCTCCGGAGCACTCTGTGTTCCTCCTGAGCCTTCCAAAAATACCCAGTTAATCATGTTTGTCAAAACCCCGTTCACACATAAAGATGAAGCAGAATCCTTGGAGACTACAGCCGACCTGCTCAGTGGAAGGCCGGGATAGCGGGGTTTGGAGGAGAAGAAATAGGACCCGACCATATCAAACACCCAGAAAGAGAAAAATCAAGGTGCCTGTCCGACTGGAATAGTGCAGTAAATCTGATGCCACTGTCTTCACGGGCAGAGCCTAGGGTATCCATATCTCACACTCACGTACCCAGAGCCTTCTCACAGAATTAGGATTCCTTGCCCTCCCCTCCGGGCCTGTGAGATGGCTTGCCAGTGGTAAGGACAACAGCAGCACTGCCAAAGGCCATCCTAAAGCAAACATCCCTGCTTTCGCTGTCCAGGAAAGCCATCATCCTAACTCCCACTTGGCAGCTATTGAATAGCTATGGTGCTTTGCTATGTGCTACGCCTCAAATCTGGGCTGCTGGTTAAATCCAGGATCTGTCACTTTGCCTTTCTGGGCCTAAAAATTCCTCACCTTTAAAAAGACCGGCCATACTATGACCCACTCCCTACCAGTCGTACAACTGTACTTGTATTTGACAGTTGTCTCAAGCCCCAGTCCGGGCGGGTCTCGTCTTTCCTTCTTCCCTCCAGAACCTACAAAGTAGTGTCTATTTCTGTCTAATTCACTACTGTGCACCTGGGTAGTGAATCAGACAAACATTAACAAGGTATTGTTCCCTCTCCATCATAGCTTGCTCCCCGAGATGGTGCCTACACCCATCACAGATGGAGTAAACAAACAGAGTGAGACTCGTCTTGGATCTGGAAGGCTGCTCAAGCGTCATCTAATCCCTCATTTCCCAGGTTGCATTATTCGGTCCTGCAAAGAACAGTCCAGATTTTCTTTAACTTTAGGACTTCTCAGAGCCTTCGATATCTTAATGAACATCTTCATTCTCCAAGAGGCGACTGCTTAGACAGCGTCCCCTAAAATTACTTAACCATAGAATATCCGGAGAAAATTCTCAGTGCTAGCATCCTACAGGCCATAAACAGTCCACACCCCAATTCATTTTACAGATGAGAAAACAAGCTCCAGGAGGTAAATCGAGATGGCCAGGATTAGGCCCCATGTTCTCCTAAACCCCAGGCCAGCTTCTGAATCCAGTCTGTGTGTCCTAGTTCTAATACGATATAGACAGGGGTATTTACAGACAAGACAGGAGTAACTACAAATACAAGTTATTTGGGGTCTCCAAGGATCCCCACTGTTCCCGAGGTTTATAGTCAACAGCCATTAAGTAACAGGAAGTTCTAGAGGCATGCAAACCCTTAGGTCAGGATGTTTTCTACATACACCTTATTTTTGTGACGAGTAACTGAAATTTCAGTGTATTCCATTTTTCATCCACATCGTGAGAATAACTAACCAGCAACCCTATCAACCTGTGTTCAAGCCCCTCACAAAGAACCTCATCTTTTAGGTAGCTTCCTCTCCTCCTCCCAGAAAGTAAATTGAGATGGTATCTGCAGAGTGCCTCAAGCTTCCGAGAAGAAAGGCACCAAGCTAAGACAAGATACTATTATATAATAAGAAGGGCTCGTAAACCTCCCCACAAAGACATTGGAAGCACACAGACTTGTTCAGGCCCAACGCCTAGTGTGCTACAAGGTGCCTCCCTGCCTCTCCCACAAATCAGGGATGGGGCTTCCAAGCCACCAGGTCATGGAAACTTAGCCACACAGAAGGCAAACAACAACACAGGACCATGTGAAGTCGTCTATTACACAGGCCTGGACAGACAGGGCTTCCCTGCAGCAAAGTATCTCATGGATTGGAAAGTCTCATGAGAATGGGGAAAGGCACTGGTTAAGAGAGGCTGGGGCAGGAGGATCATTTGAACCCAAGAGTTGGAGGCTGCAGTGAGCTATGATTGTGCCACTGCCCTCCAGCCTGGGAGACAGAATGAGACCCTTTCTCTGAAAAATAAAATATTTTTTAATAGGAAAGTCTGGTATTCACTTCACTGGGGGGAAAGCACAGAGGGCCTCAAATCAATCCACAAGCTAATACTAATGAAGAGGACATGGAAAAATAACCTCTCACACTGCTGATCAGTATCTTAATTTGATGTAATGTGATAACTAAGAAAAATACAAAGACATGCAAAAGCATTAAAATTATTAGAACTTTCACTATGTATTGTTCCCAGTCAGCAAACACAAAAAGCTAAAATGTTTATAGTGAAGAGACGAAATGTAGCAGTGAAGTGCCCAAGCTTCTCAGTCACACAGGCCTCGTCCAGGGCCCCCTAACCTTTTCCTAGCTATTTGACATTGACTAAGTTACTTGCCTTCCCTGTAACTGTGTTTCCTTGTCTGAAAACTAAGGGTGCCTCATATGGCAATTAAATTATATAATATCTATAAAGTGCTTAGCTCTCTAATTGTTCAGTAAATAACAGCTGTGCTAGGTTTTGAGGCAGAGAAAGTCCATGAATTTGTCATCATTTAAAAAGGAGTCTTCTCTTTGGGCCGGCAGAGATCTCATCACATTTGCATTGCCATCTGACAGCTCCCCCTGCTCAATCCTGCTTTCTCTCTTTTTCTTTCACAGGTGCAACCCTCCAATAAAACTTTTGCATATGTCTTCATATGTGAAAAAACTGGAAAAGTTGTAGTCCAATTCAATTTACAATTAAAGAAACAGATCCAAAAAGGAAATTCCAAGTTTGTTCAAACAGAAAGTGACTAAGCAAGAAACAGAACCTGGGCTAGGCTTGGTGGCTCATGCCTATAATCCCAGCACTTTGGGAGGCTGAGGTGAGAGCACTGCTTGAGGCCAGGAGTTCAAGACTAGAGTGGCCAACATGGTAAGACTCCATCTCTTTAGAAAAAAATAAAAGAAGGACCAGAACCTGGGCCCCTCCTCTCCACCTCATCTCCCTTCACTCTCTGCATCTTCTATAGTCAATCAGGGATATCGTATACCCCCACACCCATTTTTTTTTTTTTTTTTTTTTTTTTACTGTCAAGGCAATTAATTAATCATCTTTTGCACAGGGGGTTGTAATACACTTAGAAATTTGAAGAAATTACAGAACGTCAGGTGTCATTGGATTACAATGCAAGGTTGCAGGCAAAAACCTTCAGCCAAAGAGGACGGCTCTTACCTTCGAGAGCAGTACTAGAATTCATAAAGTATGGAATTAGGTCTCAGTGTGACACTCTAGGCCCAACAGAAACCAACATGGAATCTTGCTCCACCTGACTCCAGTCCTGAGATGGAAATTGCTCAGAAGGAAGGCAGGACGAATATCACCGATGAGACCAGGGAGATGTTTTACAAAGGCTGTCATCTGCTCGACCATGCCCCTCAGGTCCCTGGTCACTCTTCCTGGGGGAGAAGGTTGGTGTCAACCCTTTCACGAAAAGGCAGCAGCTCTACAGCCTACTGCCCAGTGAGGCCAATAGGCCTCTGGCCCCCTTTCTGCTTCTGAATGACAGAAAAGTACCTATCATTGGATGGCACTACCATTGTTTCACTGTCTCACAGGGGGACCCCAACCCCGCTCCCATTCAGCCTGGTGTTTCTCAGCCTTCAATCCACTGCCCTTTGGATAAACCGAAAACCACTCCAAACCACCCTTCATGTTATTTGAAATTTGAAAATAAAATGTCATGGCTCCAGTCAAGACAAGAAAACTTTTTCCACCTGCTTTTTAAAATGCTGATGTCCCTGTTGTCTGTCCAAACCAGCCTACCTTCAGTAGATGGAGATTGGCTCCAAGTTGAGAAACATTCTACCAGCTGTGGTATTTGAACCCTGGACTCTCAAAGACATCTAATAGCCAAGGCTGAGTCAACCCACATAATGGAGAATTAACCATAAAACCCCTGGCAGACATTCTGCAACGTTTCTCTTCAGAAACCCGCTGCCTCATTAGTTTGTGGGGGAACAGGACACTTGAGCAGGAATCTTGTTAATTCCTTGGAACCACTTAGAATTCAGCTCAGCTCCTCACCACACCAACAGCACTTTCCACCATCATGGCGGAGATGAACCTTGCCTTTCCTCTCTCTCCCCAAGCCAAATGCTAACATCTCTGCGAAGCACAGTCTCCCTGCAGTCCCAGAAGAGCAAATGCCCTTGAAAAGTCCCCCAAAGCCGCAGAAATTCCCACCTCTAGAACCCTAGACTCTGGTCCCGGCTCAGCCTTTTAACGAATGATGACTTTCACTCCCCTTTTAATGAACAATGACTTTCACTCCCCTCAGTGGAGGTTAAAGGAAACCATCTCTTTGGCCCCTTTTGGGTTCTGACTGAGCAGCTAAACCTACGCATTGGCCTTCAGGCTTCACTGGCACTGATTACTGGCCAGAAATCCCAGCTGCCCTCCAGAAGTCAGCTTAGGAGAGAGAAGGTAGTCAACCATGGTCACTAACGAGCACTGTGGCTTCCATCAAAGGTCCTGACCAAAGCTTATGCTATTGGTTCCATGACTAGATGCTGAAGGCCACGGTGAGGGGGGCCCCGGTTTGAGAGTGCAACCATCTGGATCCTGGGGTTTCTCTCCAAGGCCTGACATGTTGCATCTCTCCATAAAATATTTCCTTTAGTATCTTAGGTGCAGAGACCACAACATGGCCCCTTTTTTAGGTTTCCGGTGTAAAATATTGAGGCTCTCCTTGGGCATCACCGAAAGCAGCATCTTTTCTTCATAATAGAGACCCTTGGCAGGGGCCCCAAATCACTTCGGTCGCCATATCCGAGAGGCTCATCCTCCTCCGAGTGTCATTTTTCTCAATGTACAACATTCACTTCTTTGCTTATTCTTTCAATGGGGACAACACAGCCTGATGGGCTCTAGAATGCTAACCTAGGCTGCACCCCTAGCTGGCCTCTTCCTCACCTGTAAAATGGGATCCTCTGTAAATGAATGCCCACTGCGTAGGATCGAGCTATAATGAGTTAATTAATGTAAAGTCCTTAGTCCATGCTGAGCACAAAGTTTTTAAATAAATGTTTAAGTGGGAAATTTAAAAAATCTCAGCTCCTAGAGGCTCACAGCTATATCCCTACAGTCACTGGAAATTTGAGGCAAAGATTAAATAACTTGTTGATTTACTCACAGATATTTCTGGAGCCCCTAGACAATGACGATGAAGCTGCAGACAGATGCTCCCTACCCTCATCAGGGATGGGGAAGGAAAGGGACTGCCAAATAAAGGAAGAGGCCAAGGCATGATCACGACTCTGAAGGAACCCCAGGGGCAGGCGCCAGCAAGCAGTGACTCTCAGGAAAGGGATGTTTCCCGGAGGGCCTCTCCGAGGGAATGACCTTTAGGCTAATTTAACCAACACACCAGGCAGTAGTGGGCTTAGGAGAAGATAATTTGAGCTACAGAATAGCCCAGGTGAAAGGTCCTTCTAGATCAATCCCCTATTCTGAACTGCCTGATGTGGGGTGACCCGCCTGAGGTCACAGGGATACTTTGCAAGAGCCGGCACAGTTCAGGGTCTCCCACTCCCAGTTACACCTCCCAGTGCACCACCGGTGTCCAAGGAATTGCATGACCGTGGACAGCCTCTGTCCAGAGAGAGCAGGTGGTCACTCCCATCTCCAGGGCTGAGATAGAGAAACAACAACCAAGCAACGAACTCCAGCCACTGTCAGGAGACTTACAAATATCTCACCAATGGCCTCTGTGGGTAATGATATGCTTTGCTTGAAACAAAAAAAACGTAAGGCCGAATTTTGCCTACTGGGAGATTCTTCACCTCCAGCTCAGTCCCAAGTCAATCATCCCAAAGGTTCCTTCCACTCACTGGCCCGAGGCCTGGGTTCACATCTATACCCAGAGAGCAGCCCAGGGAGTCCCCTGAAGAGACTGTCTGTGACACTCATAAATTCTTCCTGGTCCACACAACCAACCCACCTGTGTCTTCTTCTCACTGATGGAGAAGAAGAGGAGCGAAGCAGACAACACCAATTTGTGAAAATCAGACTGAAATTCCAGTAGCTGGAGATTCCAATTGAACTGAGCTGGAAACAGGGCTTTTCTTTTCTAAGAGTTCCCAGATGACTGTATTGTGCAGCCCAGGTCAAGAACTACTAGAGGAAAGAAATGCAGCAGGTAGGTGTCTATCCATCTAGAACAACGAGGAGGAGGGTGGATCTAACGTGACAGCCTTTTCTTTTCGTTTGTTTGTTTTGAGACGGAGTTTCGCTCTTGTTGCCCAGGCTGGAGTGCAATGGCATGATCTCTGCTCACTGCAACCTCAGCCTCCTGGGTTCAAGCGATTCTCCTGCCTCAGCCTCCTGAGTAGCTGGGATTACAGGCGCCCGCCACCAGGCCTGGCTAATTTCTGTATTTTTAGTAGAGATGGGGTTTCGCCATGTTGGCCAGGCTGGTCTGGAACTCCTGACCTTAGGTGATCTGCTCGCCTCAGTCTCCCAAAGTGCTGGGATTACAGGCGTGAGCCACTGTGCCTGGCCATTTTTTTTTTAACAGGGTCTCACTATGTTGCCCAGGCTGGTCTCAAACTCCTGGGCTCAAGTGATCCTCCTGCCTCAGCCTCCCAAACCACTTTTTATAACCACTTTTTAAATATTGTTTCTGGCAATCAGAAGTCACATTTTGCTGTGTTGCCTAACACAACTGGTACATCACAGAACCCAAGGTTTTAAAAGTTTGGCAGTTCCCCAAAATGTTAAACAGTTATTTATTATACAACCCAGCAATTCCACTCATAGGACTATACCCAGGAGAAATGAAAACATATGTCAATACAAAAATTTGTGCACCATGTTCACAGTAGTGTTATTCATGATAACCAAAAACAGATAAATGAATAAACAAAATGTGATCTATCCATACAATATTATTTGGCCATAAAAAGGAATGACATACTGATAGATGCTACAACACTGGATGAACCTTGAGAACCGTATGCTAAGTGAAAGCAGACAGACACAAAAGCCCGTAGACTTTATGATACCGTTTATATGAAATGTCAAGAACAGGCAAATCCACAGTGATTGCCAGGGGCTGAGGGGACAGGAAGTGAGGAGTGACTGCTAATGGTTAAGGGAGGGTTCTCCTTGGGGGTGAGGAAAATGTCATGGAGTTAGAGGGTGTGGATGACTGCACAGATCTGTGAATACACAGAAAATCACTCAATTGTACACCTCAAATAGGTGGATTTTATGGTTTCTAAATATCTCAGTAAAGCTGCTACTTTCCTTTTTTTTTTTTTTGAGACAGAGTCTCACTCTGTCACCCAGGCTGGAGTGCAATGGCACGGTCTCAACTCACTACAACCTCTGCCTCCCAGGTTCAAGCGATTTTCCTGCCTCAGCCTCCCAAGTAGCTGGGACTACAGACATGCGCCACCACGCCCAGCTAATTGTTGTATTTTTAGTAGAGATGGAGTTTTACCATGTTGGCTAGGCTGGTCTCGAACTCCTGACCTCAAGATCCGCCCGCCTTGGCCTCCCAAAGTGCTGGGATTACAGGTGTAAGCCACCGTGCCCAGCCACTACTTTCAAAAAAAAGAAAGAATAGACCTGAGGTTTGGCCCACGACAGCTTGCGAGGCAAGAGGTGTCGTTTTTGCCCTGTCCCTCTCTTGTAGAGGGGACTCATCGTGCCAACCCTGTGTTTTAAGTGCTCGGTGGGATAACTTACAAATAACGATAAGCCCAGGTGCACCCTGAGGAATCTTGCAACCTAGATACAGAGGCCCAGTGCAAAGCAGAAGCAGGAGACAGCCCATGGCAAAAGCATTTTCTTTTTTTTTTTTTGAGATGGAGTCTATCATCACCCACGCTGGAGTGCAGTGGCGTGATCTCGGCTCACTGCAACTTCTGCCTCCTGGGTTCCAGCGATTCTCATGCCTCAGCCTCTCGAGTAGGTGGGTCTACAGGTGCCCACCACCACACCCGGCTAATTTTTGTATCTGCAGTAGAGACAGGGTTTTACCATGTTGGCCAGGCCGACTTCAAGTGACCCGCTGGCGTCAGCCTCCCAAAGTGCTGGGATTACATGCATGAGCCACCGCGCCTTGCTGGCAAAAGCACTTTCACATGTGTGTTAATAAAGACCCATTCCCCAGGTCCTGCCCCTGGAAGACTCTGATTCACAAAATGGGGTGGGGAGACGGCACGTGACAAATCTCAGTTTTGAGAAAGTTAAGAATTACACGATCAGAAAAGTCAGGGGGACGTTAGAAATACAAGACAGTGGCCGGGCACGGTGGCTCACGCCTGTAATCCCAGCACTTTCGGAGGCTGAGGCGGGTGGATTACAAGGTCAGGAGTTCAAGACCAGTCTGGCCAAGATGGTGAAATCCCATCTCTACTAAAAATACAAAAAATTAGCCAGGCGCGGTGTCAGGCACCTGTAATCCCAGCTACTTGGGAGGCTGAGGCAGGAGAATCGCTTGAACTCGGAGGGCGGAGGTTGCAGTGAGCCGAGATCGCGCCACTGCACTCCAGCCTGGGTGACAGAGTGAGACTCTGTTTCAAAAAAAAAAAAAAAAGAAATACAAGAGAGTAACACTGCATTCTGGAGTCACAGAGGGGGTCTGCTTGGAGGTCCAGTCCTCAGGAGGCGTTTCCAGGGGCCAGAACCAAAGCATGGAGTCTTCCTCGAGAAACTCCAACCACCTCCTATCCTGAGTCCTAGGACTCTCTCTCCCCTCCCAGGAGCTCCAGGCACTTGGCAAAGATAGCGCAATCTTAGCGCCCTGCAGCCTCCGGCTCCCGTAGGCCCTGCTAGGCAGGCTGCACTCCTTTTGATTCCAGAAATGTTCGCCCAGCATTCGGGCAATTGGCAGTGAGCTGGAACTCGAACCCAGGAATCCCAACGCCCACAGATTCTCACCTCCAGCTCCAACAAAGGCCTCTCTGTCCCGTCTGGGTGTCTCCCGGAGGGCATGCATCCCTCCCAGGGCTGGGGGGAGGAGGCGAGGGTGGTGTGCGGAATGGAATCTATGCTACCGACGCACATTCACTGCTTCCCAGGTTGCCCAATCCCACTGCCTGAGGGAACGGATGGGCAGAGATTTCTCTGCGCTTGGCAAGGGGTGTCCTGGAGGGACTGAGGCCCTAGACCACTCACGCCTCTGCCCCCCACCCCTCCTCAGGCTTCGCTGCTCTCTGAGTCCAAGGCCTAACCAACAGGCCGCCTGGAGTCTGCATCCTGCCAGGGTAACAGGGCTGGGAATGAACAACGGAGCTCTTGTTCAGACATGCTTTGTAGCCAATGAGGTTACCCTCTGGAAATACTTATAAATAAATCCAAAAGCCAGCCCATCCTGAGGTCTATATGCAGCCTGGCTTTTGGTGCAATGTACACCCTGGGGGCGTTTCACCCCTCCCCGGCCCCAACAGCCACCTCTGTATGCGGCTCATTCCACCTTCACAGTGACGTTTCCTCAGGAATCAGAGGCAGAATCCATAGGTTTGCCAGTGTGGGGACAGGAAGCAGAGTGCACCACGTGCCCTACTCCTTCCAAGACTCCCTCCCCAAAAAGCACGAGGAGGAAAGGTCAGCTACAGCTGAACAGACCGACAGGGGCCTTCTCCAGGGAAGCAGCAGCCTGCGCTGTCTCTGCTCCATATGTAACAAGCCCTGACTGGATGGTGGGGACCATCTAAAGAGAGCTGGCTGTCCCTGTAGCAGCCTCTGAGCCTGACTCCCCTTGGCGGTGGCAGAGACTCACCCCATGGCTCTTCTTATCCTGGGGAGGGGTTCCCCCACTTTCTTTTTTTTTTTTGAGATGGAGTCTCTCTCTGTCGCCCCAGGCTGGAGTGCAGTGGGGTGATACCGGCTCACTGCAAGCTCCGCCTCCCGGGTTCACGCCATTCTCCTGCCTCAGCCTCCAGAGCAGCTGGGACTACAGGCGCCAGCCACCACGCATGTAGAGACAGGGTTTCACCGTGTTAGCCAGGGTGGTCTCGATTTCCTGACCTTGTGATCCGCCCGCCTCAGCCTCCCAAAGTGCTGGGATTACAGGCATGAGCCACCGCGCCCGGCCAGGGTTCCCCACTTTCAAACCACTCAGGAGCCTGGGGGTACAACCTCACATGGATACAGGATTCCAGCCCCCTAGCAAGATCTCTGTTAGCTTCCCCAATTCCCAGAGAGGGGAAGTGGGTCCCCAAAGGTGCTGAGACAAGCCAGGCAGTCTGAGTCTGGCCCACCACTTTGGCATGTCCACTCCACCTGGCAAGAAGGGATTCAGAGGCTGAGAGTTCCCAAGGAAGGCTGCAGAGCTCACCTCGGGAAGAATTCCAGGGAGAGAGGCAGTCCTGAGCTGGAAAAATAGGGATTTCAATACCAACTGACCAAAACACCAACGGATCAGTCTCCAATTGAAAAGCCTGTCTCAGGTAGCATTTTTCTCCCCAGAGGGCTTCCATCAAACGGTCTCTCTTGGCACTCAAAACCCATTGAGATGAGTAAGGAAATGTTATTACCACTTTAAAGGTGAGAAAGTGGCTTGGCCATGTAAAAGACCTATAAGCAGCTGGCTAGCTAATTTTTTTTATTTTTGATTTATTTATTATTGAGACAGGTTCCCACTCAGTCACCCAGGCTGCACGGCTCACTGCAGCCTGGGCCTCCTGAGCTCAATCGCCTGCCCACCTCAGCCTCCCGAGTAGCTGGGACTACAGGCATGTGCCACCATGCCCAGCTAGATTTCGTTTTGTTTGTAGAGACAGGGTTTTGCCATGTTGTCTAGGGTGGTCTCGAATTTCTGGGCTCAAGTGATCCACCCGCCTCAGCCTCCCGAAGTGCTGGGATTATTGGCATGAGTCATGCGCCTGGCCAACTAGCTAATTTTTTAGCAACCTTTAGGTTCCTGAGATTGTCTCTGCCCAAAAACTTACGGGACGGGGATGTATGCTGGGGAAACGGTGGGGGAAGAAAAAATATTTTACAAACCTGAACTGCTCTGTTATTGTATGAATATAATTAAAAGTATACCCTCCAAGCAACAGGAAAAAATAATTCATGTGTCTAATCTGAGATACCCTGGAAACTTGCAGGAGGACAATCACTAATAAAACACTCCTGGTCCCCACTGCAATGTGTCTAATTCCATGAAGAAATGACTGTAGCCACGTGCAGGAGTCCTGAGAGACAGGCAATTGTCTTTATATTATTAACAGTAATGGGAAACGTACTACCAGGAATAATCATTTCTGCAACGTGCCAACCTGAACTTCCATTTCACTGTATGAGCTGCTGGGCATCAAAGCCAACACATTCGCAGAAATGCTCGAGGAAAGAAGGAGGGGGAAGAGAAGAAAGCCCAGCCTTCTGCCCACCACCCTCCCCTCACCCCATCTATTAGAAAATCTATTTCTAAATAAATCATGACGAAGCCCAATCTGCAAAATCTTCCATAGTACTAGGTGAGCCAGCACCCCCTGAAGCATCACAACAACATTTTAGATCTAAATCTCAACATTTCATCTACCCCACCTTGGTCCAAATTAAATGAAATGCTATCACGCTGCTGTGTTTTAAAACAGTGTCCGAGAAGGTAGAAAAGGTTACCCACAGCAAGCAAGGACTGCCATCCTCACCATAGCAACGCGTCTATTTATAATATGGTCTACCTGCATCAAAGGCTTGTGCAGACACTCAAGGCAAGTCTAGTGCTACATCCCAGCCTGAAGATGAAGCCGCAAACTCTCACGAGCATGTCAGTGAAACACTTCCAATTACATTACATGCCACAATTATTAGCATTGACTAGCAATTTTTTTCTTCCTGCTCGTATAAGAGTAAAGGGGAAGATGAATTAAGACAGTTTCTAGGACATAGTAGAAACCCAGCATGTGACTTTATAAAGTGTTTTGGCTTTTTTTCTTTTTTTTTTTTAATGGTTAACTCCAGAGGCAGAGACAGGAAAGGGGGGTTGCTAAGGGAAGCCAGACCTGAGGCTGCGAGTCCTCACCAATGTCACGTGCAAAGCCTCAGTCACTCCAGCCACAGAGAGAAATTCCAGAGTAACCAAGCTTCAGGTCTATACTGGACCTTGGGAAAAAGAGGCTTTCATTTTAGAGGGAGACACAGGAACCTACATCTGATTATTCACTTGCAAAAGGATTCTGATTCACCTTGAGGGTCTAGGAGGGTGAAACCCACCTAGACCCCCAGCAGCTGCCTCTTCCTTTGCATGTCAACGTAGCAACCGCACAGCATGACGGGACCCGAGCCTTAGACAAGGCCCAGACTCAAACTCCAGTGCCGCCACTTGCTAGCTATGTATCCCTGGGCAAGTCCCCTACCTTCTTTGAAATTCTGTTTTCTTATCTGTATAATGGGAATGATGTTTAAAGGCTTTGTGAGTGTTACGTTGCAATATATAATGTTCATATATAGAGAAACTGGCAGAGGGAGCTCAAAAAACACCTATTCTTTTTTCTTGTTGCTCTTAAGGTTATTTCTGGAGGAATGATTGCTGAATAAACAAAGCGTGAGTTCCTACACAAAACAGAACCACAAGAGGACCTCAAAAATGTGAGCTTTCCCCTCTCTTAACATGCACATCACAGAATAATGCCAGCCCCATTTCACAGCTGGAAAAATTGAGCCTAGGCTCATATTTGCGTTAGTGATAATACTAAGGTTCAAACTGGTGTACAGAAAGGAAACTAAGAGGAAATTAAAGGGTGAGTAGCCCACTCGGCCTATCTCCAAAAGGAACCACTGATGGGAGACAGGTAGAGAGTAACCCACGCTATTCTCATTTAGTCAAGTGGAAGAAAGATAAAATGGACGCCTTGAGCCAAGGGAAGTGGTACATAAGACAGAAGCTCAAAACAACACACGGGCCAGGTGCAGTGGCTCACACCTGTAATCCCAGCACTTTGGGAGGCTGAGGTGGGTGGATCACCTGAGGTCAGGAGTTCGAGACCAGCCTGGCCAACATGGCAAAACCCCGTCACTACTAAAAATACAAAAAATCAGCCAGGCCTGGTGGCAGGTACCTGTAATCCCAGCTACTCGGGAGGCTGAGGCAAGAGAATTGCTTGAACCCAGGAGACAGAGGTTGCAGTGAGCTGAGAGCCACTGTACTCCAGCCTGGGCAACAAGAGCAAGACTCTGTCTCAAAACACACACACAGACACACACACACACACATACACACACACACACACGGGATTCACAGTCCCATACACCCTCCTCTGATAAGTGTTATCTTTTTCCCAGTAAACTGTACATTCCTAAAGGGCAGGGATATGTTGTTGTATCTAGGATGCCTAGGTATGGCAATGAGTACAGTACAGATCCTAAATAAGTATTTGTCTCTGGTGCGTTTTTTTTTCCCCCATTGAGGCATTTTTATTTTATTTTTATCTATTTATTTATTTATTTTTTGCATGGTGTATTACACCCCTAGAAAAAGAATCCCAGGCTTTTTCCTCCTGTGCGTTTTCATCTCACCTCTTCGTGGTCCATGATGCCAGCTGAGGTCAGCACAATGCAAGCCAGCTGCTGGGACAGGAGCAGATGATTCTGCCATCTTTCTAGATCTTTGAGCTGCACATCAAATCTCCAGCTGACCACTTCACACTTGTTTAACCTGCCTGTGAGGTTTATCACAATCTTCCCTGCTTCGTGATGATCGATAATTTCAAATTCGTCAATGCACCCATTTTTCATCATCACACTTAGAAACTGGACGACTCTGGAGCTCCACCTAAGAAGAACCTGGTGTTTGCTTCTCTTTCCCGCATTATTGACACTCTTGAGAGCATCCGCCAGGACACTCACATACACCATTATGGTAGAAAAAGGAGATTTGTTTCTTTTGAATGCATTTGCGGGGGGGGAAAAAAAAAAAAAACTTCTGCTTCCTGGAAGCTCCCCAGAAGTGGCTTATTTAAAAAGCAAAAGATACAGTATCATTTCATTTCATTATCACAACAATCCTTGGAGGGAGACAGTTTTACTATGCCTATTTTACAGATAAGGAAACTGAGATTTATTTGCTGCAGGTCATATAAAGTCACAAAGTAGCAAAGCTAGGATTCAAAGACAGGTCTAACTCTACAGTCAAGCTCTTAACTACCTCCTTTATCTTGATGTTTCTCTTGGCACATCAAGTGCATCTCGAATAGTTCTTAACTACCAGGAGATGCTCAGCAAGTATTTTTAAAATAGAAACAAAAGAAATGAACAACTCGGGTTGTCGTTTCCAGTGCCTACAAAAGCCTAGATCGACCATAGCAGCAAATGCTTCACCTTAAGCCTTGCAAATGACATGAGTAATTCTTCACAGCAGACATTCTGGAAAGAATTCAATGCATGTCTTCACCCACCAATATCTGCAAGAAAAAGCCCAGGAGCAAAAACAGTGACATAAAACAGGCTGGACTTGTTCAGGTTCAGGTATTAAAATTATACTGAACTAGAAACTTCCAAAACAGGGATCCAGGATCCCCAGAGAAAAAGGAGATGGAGGTGAGTGCAGCTCCCACTTGAGTGACTTGAGTGGGGTTCTCAAACATGACACTTCCTCAAAATCTTCCCAGGGAGGTGTGGAGGCTGCAAGAAAGGGAGGTACACAGAAAATGCTCTAATACATCCTCTTAACCACAGCCTGAGCATTTTTCCACCAGAGAGAAACACCAAGTGCAACAACAGTGACTTATAAGTGTGCAGACCGATTATAGCTTTACTTTCAAAAGAGCTTTGATTGATCTTTTTTGATAGACCTGAAATAAATTAAACTAGATTGACTCACTTGAGAATGGACTGTAATCCCTTAGTCAGATCCCGGCGAACTCAAACCAAACCAGCTGTTAATTTAGGCTTTATAAGATAAAGCATGAGAAATCCAAGTTGATGTACCCCAGAGCAAAGCTTACATCATCTCTGTAAGCAATCAACTCAGTGCTTCTTTTAGGAACTAATCAGTTCTTGGGTAAGTGGGTGCCAAGCCTGTACTCTCAGAGTGAAACAAGCTCAAAGAAAGGAGGAAAGGCAAGAGAGGAAGAGAGAGAATCCGAGAAACATCTACTGACTCACTCCCCCCATGCAAGCTCGAAACCAACCCAAGACATTTTCATGTTGCTTTCCCAAGTCATCTGTCTCCTGCTCCATAAACAGCCAATGGCTTGACCAGAGCCTGAGTACCCACATAACCACCAAGAAAGAGGAAGTGGCTAAGGCTCTTAGTGTTTCTGTAAAGGTGGAGGCGGGGGTGAAGAATTACCCAGGAAAATATTCCCCACTACTTTATTACTCCCTCATCTTTGAAGATCACACTGTCCCCTTCATCTTTGCTTCTGGGTGCCTTTGATTTGAATATAGAAATTCCAAAGCTTTCAAGTGAAGTGGTGGCTGCCCATGGCACTAATAGAGTTAACAAGAATGCACACACACACACACACACACACACAAACTACAGGCTTCTTTCCAAGCTAAACTCTGCTCACTAACAGGCAGCCCTCCCAACTTCTACCAGCATTTTTTGGAAAGGGATTAATGCGTCCATCCCAAGTGAAGCGGGGGCATTCATCTCTAGGGGACCCCACCCACAGCCTTGCCCCAGGAGGCTCCAATCCAGGACCCTTCCACCCAAAAAAAAGCAAGGCTGCCAGCCTCTTGCTCCTAAACAATGATGTTTCATATAACACTCTGTTTACCGAACATAAGGGGATCAAGAATTGAAATCCAATTTAAGGAATTATGGTGCCTTCAGACTGTTTTTCCTCAACAATGAAAAAAGACAGGCATGTTGTTTCTGGACTTAGGCCAGAAGAAACTGATCCTTGTAGTAATACAAGAAAAAAGAAAGAAAATCAATGTGTGTGTTTATATATTATATGTCTTGGGGGAGGGGGTCACTAAAATAAGAGTGAAAACGGGTAGCAAATGAATTTGTTTCATTCCATGGAAGGATCCTGAAGTCTATTTGAAAGCCCTATTTTGATATCCATCTGACAAGGAGAATAGGGTTCATCTCTTACAGCTTCTGAGAAGCAGAAGAAATTTAACCAGAACTGATGGAAGTTTGAAAAGACAAGAAAACCAACCACAAAGTAGCCACTTGCCTTCCCTAGAAGCAAAAGGAACCAAAGTACCTCAGCAACAGCTAGAGCCTGCCAGGATCACAGGTATCATTTCCTTTCCAATAAAGTAACCACCGTTGCTCTTTCCTTAGCATGGGCCATTGTGTCAGTGCTGTGGCGCTGTACATGTTATCCCATTTAATCCTCTGAGAGGTTTTATCCCCATTTGATAGATAAAACTAAGGCTCAAGGCGGTCCCACAGGCAATAAACGGACACTGCTGACTTGAGTCCCCAGCTAACGTCTGACTTCAGTGCCAAAGCGCTTTATCCATCATCCCAGAATGCCTCCTTATCACAACAAAAACGCTTAACTTCAGATAAAACAACACTTTTATGGCTTCTAATTAATTGGTCTTACCACTGCATCCATCCTGTGGAGGCATTTCACAGATGAGCAAACCAAGACCCAGAGAACCAGCTATCTGCAGCCAGATAATTTAATAGCAGACCTAGGAGTGTTCAGAGCTCCTGGGCCCCTAACTTCAATTATTAAGCTTCATCCTCTCCTTTAATTAATTCTTCCCCACTGCCTTACACAAAGACAAGGTTCCCCCCAGAGAAAAATGCCTCATCTCACAATGCACTGCCTGGGGAAATAGTTTTGTTGTTGGTATTAATTTTTTTTTAGAGGGAGGGGACTTAAAAGGGGGGGGAACTATGCGATTAAGTAAATTAAGACATTTCTGATAGGTAGGGAATAAATCATCACTTAGAGGAACTAACCAATTAAAGAGGTAAGGCACTGCTCTTGCTAAAAAGCCATGCCATCAGCCAGAATGCCCAGGACAAATTAGAGTGAAGGAGGGGAGGAAAACAGACCTTCCGCAGCCTAAGGCCACTGAACAGCTATAGAGTTCTGGCAAATGCCAAAAAAAAAAAAAAAAAACAACCTAGCTTTCTGATTCACAAAGCCTGCTGAAATACAAGTCTTCTTCTGAAGGGGGCTGGGGAAGGGTGGGAGGGTATAACCTACTGTTTTACAGCTCCCCAAACCAAACAGGAGGTAAGTGCGGGGGGAAAGTCTATTGACCAACACTGCTTTCTGATTTCTCTTTTCATTTTGGCTTCTGAAAGGTTAAAGACAGATAGCAATAAATAGATCCCAAAGCACTGTGTTTTAATTCAGCCTGCTGCAAATGAGGGAGGTTTAAACTGTACCTTCTGGAATCAGAAGGTGTTAAGAAAACAATGGTTGTTTTCAAGTCGACTGGGAGAATCGAAGTTATGTCTTCACCACTCTTGAGAATAAATCACTCTGGACAAGCTCCCTACTGCATCGCTGTCATCTAAGTTTATGTGTGAACAGGCCTGGGTTCGCGGCCACTAACTGATTGCTTCCTCAGGAGAGACACACAAGAAAGTTCCAGCAAGCTGACCTACGCTGTGTGCACAGACTCATCTGCAGTAAAACACCAGTGCCTTCTCCCGTACGACACAGGCACCCAGGGACCCTGGAGCAGTTAGCTTCCAATCACAAGTTCCAAAGGTCTCCTGTCCCTAGTAACCAACTAACACCACTTGTCTTTGAGGCAAATTGCAGGCTGTTACACGCTTATTACAAACTCAGACAAACAATAGCCTGACCACAGAGGCCAAGGAAAACCCCACATAAAGAAAGAAAGGAGTGTTAATACGTTCGCAAGGCAGGATGCAGACCTCTGCCATTTGAGAATTGAAAAGGATGACTTTTAATTAATTAATTTATTTATTTATTTATTTATTTATTTGAGACAGAGTCTCGCTCTGTCGCCCAGGCTGGAGTACAGTGGCGCAATCTCTGGCTCACTGCAAGCTCCGCCTCCCGGGTTCATGCCATTCCCCTGCCTCAGCCTCCGGGGTAGCTGCAACTACAGGCGCCCACCACCACACCCTAATTTTTTGTATTTTTAGTAGAGACGGGGTTTCACCATGTTAGCCAGGATGGTTTCGATCTCCTGACCTCATGATCCGCCCGCCTCGGCCTCCCAAAGTGCTGGGATTACAGGTGTGAGCTACCGCGCCCGGCCTAAATTTATTTTTTTAATGAAGTACTAAGCAACAGAAATCTGACCAAAAAAAAAAAAAACCAAAAAACAAAAACAGAGTAGACATTACAACCAAAAGGCCACAAATTCCTGTCTTGCTGTCACTAATTTCATGCCCATCAGAAGCTAAATAAATATAATATTATAAGTCCCATCTCACCCGAAGGCTTTTTGGTTTCCCTCCACGGGGAGACAAATGACATCACAACATGGACTCTTTCACCCTAACTCTCTTCAAGGGGTATTCTGGGGCCAGGCGCAGTGGCTCACACCTGTAATCCCAGCACTTTGGGAGGCCGAGGTAGGCAGATCACATGAGGTCAGGAGTTCGAGACCAGCCAGGCCAACATGGCAAAACCCTGTCTCTACTAAAAATACAAAAATTAGCCAGGCGTGGTAGTGCGCACCTGTAGTCCCAGCTACTCAGGAGGCTGAGGCAGGAGAATTGTTTGAACCCGGGAGGTGGATGGAGGCTGCAATGAGCCGAGATCGCACCACTGCACTCCAGTCTGGGCAAGAGTGAGACTCCATCTCAAAAACGAAAACAAAAATAAAGGGTATTCTGTACTACTCTTATTCAGGAGAAATAATTCAAGTCCAGATTCTGCTGTGAGGTAACTAAGGAAGCAGGGGAAAAAAGAGATATGCACCACAGTATATCACCACTTGTAAGCTTGGCAAGAGTTTTAATAACAACTGTGTTAGGGTAATCAGCTGTCCCAGTTTGCCCAGAAACACCCCACTGGGAATAGTCATAAACCCAATAAACCTTTCTTATGTGCCAGGTACTGGACTAGGCCCCTGTGACAGAGCCTCACATGAATCCCCATGATAGGCCAGTCTTCCCAGTAAACCTGCTTTTCACAGATGAGAAAATAGAGCCACACAGCAATTAAGTAACCTGCTCAACTAAAAAGTTTCAGCCTTATGTTATTTAAAAAAAAAAAAAAGTGGTGGAAATTAAATACTGGGATAAAGAGAAGTTCATACCTCATGGAGAAATTTTGACCTGGAAACTAGTTAATGAGGAAAAATATTCCCTCCCAAAGGAGATGATAGAAAAGCAAGGAACCAGGAGAAATACATAGAATGGGAAGATCAATCACAAGTTGATCTAGATGTTTCCAAAATAGTCCGCAGAGGTATTACATAAGAAGCAAAGACAGAGGATAAGAATCCCCAGGTGGGGAGCCTGTGATTTAGCAGGACCGGAGCAGTAACTCTGAAGCCACTGCAGTCTCAATATTCTCAGGGGCTGGCATGCTGGGGCTGCCTTGACTGAGACTTCCACCGGCCAGGAGTCCTGGTCACTTTGGTTCCCATGCAGCCAAACGTACAAGCTGTGATGGCAAAAGGAAACCACAAACCATGACCAAAACAGAAGTCAGATCGAAAGATAAAAATCCACTCTCAGGGCGAAAGAAACGATAAGAGAACCACTGAGGCCGAAATCAAAACCATATCTGCTTTGCATGTGGCATGTGGTTTTCTGTGTGTACTTTTTACGAGTCACATCATTGGTTCCCGTCACATTTAAGTCATTGTCAGGCTCCTTTCACTGCTATGCAAACTTGGTGGCTGGAGATGATCTTGACCAAAAATTCCAAAGAGGGTGGTGGTAGGAAACACCAAAACTCTCAATTTATGACTATTAAATAAACAGTTAAGGATGGCAGAGGTACCAACCCAATCAGCAAAAACTAACTTGATGCTTTTCCTAAACGATCCTAAAATGACAAAATCATGTCAGGAGTATTAGGATTTATTTTCTGATAGAGATAAACTGGCAAATTTAACCAAGCTGAAAAGTCACCCAAGCAAAACACAGCTTTTCCCCTTTTTTTCTTTTTTTAGTTCTTTTTTTTTTTTTTTTTTTTTTGAGACGGAGTCTTGCTCTGTGGCCCAGGCTAGAGTGCAGTGGCGCCATCTCGGCTCACTGCAAGCTCTGCCTCCCGGGTTCACGCCATCCTCCTGCCTCAGCCTCCCGAGTAGCTGGGACTACAGGCGCCCGCCACCACGCCCAGCTAATTTTTTTTTGTATTTTTAGTAGAGACGGGGTTTCACCATGGTCTCGATCTCCTGACCTTGTGATCCGCCCACCTCGGCCTCCCAAAGTGCTGGGATTACAGGCATGAGCCACCGCGCCCGGCCTATTTTTTTTTTTTTTTTTGAGGACGGGTCTCTTCCAAGGAAAGGGGCACATCACATTATTGATGCCCTTTACTTTCTCAAATTCAAGCCCTGAGTGCCAGTTCTTCAGACAGAAACAGCTTCACAAATCATATCTTCTGTGAGGAGACATTTCTCATCTGCTTTCACCATTATGAAAATGTAGCAACAGTGACAAGTGACAAGAAAACACAAAGCAAAGCAGGCTGCCTAAAACATACTGGTAGTTTGGTAAGAATGTTCTTAGCTTAGAGGCACTTTCAAATCTTCCTTTAAGTTCTCTTTCAAGAAAAAAGTGTCTTTATACATTGCATCAGTGATTTTTTTTTTTTTTTTAATTAACAGGAAACTCTTGGCTTCTTCAGCAATTATTAAGAAACAAATGCTTTGGCCGGGCGCGGTGGCTCACGCCTGTAATCCCAGCACTTTGGGAGGCCGAGGCGGGCAGATCACGAGGTCAGGAGATCGAGACCATCCTGGCTAACACTGTGAAACCCTGTCTCTACTAAAAATACATAAAATTAGCCGGGTGTGGTGGTGGACGCCTGTAGTCCCAGCTACCAGGAGGCTGAGGTAGGAGAACAGCATGAACCCAGGAGGCGGAGCTTGCAGTGAGCAGAGATGGTGCCACTGCACTCCAACCAGCCTGGGCGACAGAGCGAGACTCTGTCTCAAAAAAAAAAAAAAAAAGAAAAGAAAAGAAAAAGAAAAAGAAACAAATGCTGCTGGGTTCCAGAATAAAAACTAGTGCCTTAAGACCAGGAGGAGGGAAGCAGGGGAGGTTTGTTTTTGATTTTAAGGATAAGAATCTAGTTCCGAACTTCCTGACTCCCGGAACACTACTGAATTGAGTCTGATACATTTCATAAATCAATCAAGCCCTTATCTAGATAACTCACTATTTCATTTCTGTATCAAATTAAGTAGTCCTAGGTCTTTTGCTATATATTTATATATTAGAAGCTAATCCAAAGGACAAAAATTCCTCTCTGCACATTACTGCAAGATTTCAGCTTTGCTATTACATCAGAAAGCAGTAAGCTCACCAGGACAAAAACCACAGAAGGCCCTGAAAAGACTTGCCCCCAACATACACGGGCCATTCTGACCCGCAAAGCGGAAGCTTTCTTTTCCTTAAGGGTCTGTTCTCCAGAAATTCCTTATTCACTGCCTGCCCAGTTCACACTATGTATACCCCACCCTCAGGAGTATAAACCTGACAAATGCTTTTGAGCCAAACCAGACGAAGTCCCCCATAAAACTCATGGAACACAAGAGATGAATCTTTCAGCACAAATACCATCAGATTTGGAAGCACATCCTGGTATGTTTCTTCCAAGTTCATTTAATTAATAATACTTACTTGTTCTTAAATGATTTGGAAGACTCCCATTGGGCAGGTCAAATCAAGGGCTAAATGTGCTGGGGCTTTTTGGTGGAGATGCTAATTTAAATTTTCTCAAAGTATTTTACGTACATTCTACTGGTAACTAGATCAGAAAATTCAGATTCTCAGAATTCAGTGTTGAAACATAACTGTGAGGTCTTTGTTTATTATCTTTTTTTTGTTTTGTTTTGTTTTGTTTTGTTTGACACAGGGTCTTGCTCTGTCGCCTAGGCTGGAGTGCAGTGGCGCCATCTCCACTCACTGCAACCTCCGCCTCCCAGTTCAAGCAATTCTCCTGCCTCAGCCTCCCCAGTAGCTGGAATTACAGGTGCATGCCACTACGCCCACCTAATTTTTTGTATTTTTAGTAGAGACGGGATTTCACCATGTTGGCCAGGCTGGTCTTGAACTCCTGACCTCAAGTGATCCGCCCGCCTTGGCTTCCCAAAGTGCTGGAATTACAGGTGTGAGCCACCGCACCCAGCCTACTGTCATTCTTTTACTGGTTCTGCAACTAAGCTGAAACTTGGAGAACACCAGAAAGTGGTATAAAATCCCAACAAATTTGACTCTGGGACAAAAGATGTGCCCGGAATGGGCACTCAATGTGCACCATGACCTCATACAATGAACTGTCCCCAGTTACAGAAAAAAAATCCTAGGGCTTTAACCTCCACTTACACCCAGCACTCCCAATCATTAGATTTATGGGTACTGAGGCAAGAGTGCACAACCATGAATGTCTTGGCGGTCCATTGCCAAGCTCTTTATGCACTCCAGTCTTTTAAGTTCTCCTTTCAACAGGCGAAGTCTCCAAGGCCAGTCCACTCCACAAAAGAAGAAAACCTCCCAAACCAAAGGAGGAAAAAAAACAAACAATACCAACTCACTAGGGGGCTTTAGCACCTCCTCCCCACATAAAAGAGGGTTGGAGTCTTCTAAGAACATCCTTGGCAAAACCAACAATGTAGGAGTAGGGATAAAAAGTGGAATCATAGCATTAGGAGATATACCTAACGTAAATGACGAGTTAATGGGTGTAGCACACCAACATGGCACATGTATACATATGTAACAAACTTGCACGTTGTGCACATGTACCCTAGAACTTAAAGTATAATAAAAAATATATATATTTTTTTTTAAAAGTGGAATCATATATTATTATATAAAAATCACAAAATTTGGCCGGGCGCAGTGGCTCACACCTGTAATCCCAGCACTTTGGGAGGCCAAGACGGGTGGATCATGAGGTCGGGAGATCGAGACCATCCTGGCTAACACAGTGAAACCTCATCTCTACTAAAAATACAAAAAAAAAAAAATTAGCCGGGTGTGGTGGCGGGTGCCTGTAGTCCCAGCTACTCGGGAGGCTGAGGCAGGAGAATCGCATGAACCCGGGAGGCAGAGCTTGCACTGAGCCGAGATCACACCACTGTACTCTAGCCTGGGTGACAGAGCAAGACTAAGACTCCGTTCAAAAAAAAAAAAAATCACAAAATTCCTGGGAATGAAAGCCAAAAAAGACTACTACGAGAAATTAGGATATGAGGTCCTTATACATCCTAATGAGTTTGAGGTACAGAAAACACCAATATCTAGCTCTGAAAACTGCCTCTCAAGTTCAATGCTTTCATTCACCTAATCAGTATACATTAAGCACCTACTATGCGCAAAGCTGGGTCACCACTTAGTAGCTATTAAAAAATAGAGAGGGAGATTTTTAAATAGACAAGACCTTCTAGACTCCATTTCAAATATGCATAATACATATATTTCAAAATAATAATCCCTCTTAACTGCTTTCCAATAGAGAATCAAATGCCCCAAGATATCAATTTAAATTTAGCTGTCCTTTTTCTTTCTCTCTTTCAAATCATCATTAAGCTTTCTGGCAAGAGCTTTTTCTAGGCCTCCTGTTAACAAGGCTTAGCAGAGCCCATAAGGGTTTCAGGGTCTAGAAATAGAGAAAGGGAACCTCAAATTTCCTTTATGTTTTGGGCTGTCAATAGTATTTAGGAAAAACAACTCCTCTCCTTTCTGCTTCATATGTTTTCCTTATTGGTTCATTTACGCAGCGCTGCTCCCCAACAGCAGGCAGTACATCGTTCGGTCATTTCTGCCTTTCCCCGCCATTAGTGCAGGCTGCTGAGACGACACCCCAGCTGCCTCCCCCGAGTGGCCTGTGGCATCGGCACATCCCTTTCCCCCAAGTGGTCCCCCCTTTGACTAATGTTCACCAACACTCATACATCATTCCCAAATTGGTCCAAATGAATTAAACACAGCTCTGCTTAACATTATGAGATTTAAATGGATTTTCTCTCTACAGGTCTGCCCCATAATTGGGTTTATCCATCTTGTTGAAGTACAGTTTACACTTGCTAACATCACGCCAATTCAAGCTACATTTTCTGCTCCAGTGGCAGGAGCAAGGCAGATTTGTCATCGGATCATAACAGGTAATTCAAACAACAATTAGTTTGATGACGGCCCGTATGTCAATGTCTGCTCCCAGCAGCCTGGCTCACACCCTATGCTCTCTGTTCCTCAAGATGAATTGTCTCCACAATTCTTCAATTTCAATCATCAACAATGCTTACTGAATCAACTTAAAAACTATTGACACAAGACTTCTTCCCTACAGGGCAGCCTCACCAAAGCCCTAGTGAAAACAATCTTCCAGTCCCCCTAGGATGGGCTACTATCACACACATCCATTTTCAAGCCTTGGAAGATTTCTGATTTGCAACCAAAGCTATTTATTCTGGTGCTTCATCTCAACCTCAAAAATCTGGGAGGCACGAGGTTTGGGAAGAGAAAAGAATGAATCTGTCTGTGCAGGCTCATCCATCCACAAGTAGGAAAACACCTTGTTTAAAATTTGTTTTGAAGTCCCCTGCAGGAATGAATGACAATTGTCAAAGTGTATGAAAATATTATGATCTGACAGGTAATGCTGCCTGACATTAAAAAAAAAAAAGAAAAGGTAATACTGCTTTTAAAAGCCAACTAACCTCCAAGCATTCTGAAAATCAGAATATGGTCATAGAAATAGAAACCAGTCCAACCATAGTTACCACTGTTTGGGTGATGCCATAGTCACTAAGACAGCAGTGCAAATTCACACACTGATGGAGAGCTGGAATCAAAATCTAAGATACATGGAAAAGAACACCAAGTTGACAAAGGGGTTGAACGCTCATCTCAAACTACCTGGCTGAGCACAAAAACAAATTATTTTTGGTCTTTCATATTATAAAAGGGGCTGTTATTTAAAAATTTTAAAAGCACACTTTGCTACCTCTAATATACACCTACCCCAATCTCACTTATATACTGTTTCCTTTCTGCCCACAATTAGATATTCAAACACATTCACACCCCTAGTTGTACACCTACGATGTCCCAGGAATTAGTGCATGGTGCTACGGGGATATAAGTATGAGTAAAACACAATCTCTGAGTAAGACACAATCTTAGCCCTTCAGAAGTGCTTATATTCTAGTCAAATGTAACAAGGACCCAGCAAAAAATTTTCAGTGACATAAGAGAAATGCAAACAGCAACCAACAGGAATAGGAGTCATAAATCTTTGTTACCCAGCAAAGATAGTCCAAGTTATCAAATTTATCATGCGTGATACTCTTGACAGGAAATAAAAAATACACAATGCATGTCGGGATAAAGCATATTCTAAATGTGCAAACAAGTACTTCATAATCCTCAATGGTAAAAACAGCAGCTTACATTTATCAAGCACGCTTCCCTGTATCATCGTACTGCCCACATCATTATATATCTTACCTTGTTTAATCTCCCAACTCTAGAAACAGGTACTGCCATTATCCCCATTTTACAGATTTAGGAAACTGAAGCTTAGCAGAGCCGACACTCAAACCCAGATAGATATACCTGACTCCAGAAGCAGGAACTGAACTATTCACCTCCACTCGTACCCGTTTCTTTAAAATGCAAAGGTAATGTAGTATAATACCAATGGTAGGGTGCATGCTTTAAACTATTACACTGAGTCAGAGGTTCTCAACCAGGGAATGATTTTGATTCCCAGGGGACATGCGGCAATGTCTAGAGATATTTTCAGTTGTCACATTTTTGTTGGGTGCCAGTGGCATCGAGAGGGAAGAGGGCAATGAATGGTGCTAAATAAACACCCTACAGGCCGATCGTGGCGGCTCACGCCTGTAATCCCAGCACTTTGGGAAGCCGAGACAGGCGGATCACTTGAGGTCAGGAGTTTGACAACAGCCTGGCCAACATGGTGAAACCTCATCTCTACTGAAAATATAAAAATTAGCCAGGCATGGTGGTGCACACCTATAATCCCAGCTACTGGGGAGTCTGAGGTATGAGTATCCCTTGAACCCAGGAGGCAGAGATTGCAGTGATCCAAGATCGCAACGCTGCACTCCAGCCTAGGCAATAGAGTGAGACTCTGTCTCAAATAAAAATAAAAATAAATAAAATTTAAAAATAAACACCCTGCAATGCACAAGATGGTCCCCTGCAACGAAGAATTCTCCAGCCCAAAATGTCAACAGTGCTGAGGCTGAGAAGTCCTGCATTAAGTCATCCTATCTCATCCAGCCCCTACTACTAACCAAAGACACAGACATGCCAGTTTCCAGACCAAGCCTCAATCTGGGTGGAATGTGGTATAACCAAGTATTTTCCTAGCTGCACCCCTTAAAACACTAGGATTTTGTGAAGATGCTTCAAAGACTCCACATGTTTGATGTGAATGTTTCTTTTTATAACATATAAATAGAGATAATATAGTAAATGTACCTACTTTTAAACTTTATTTTTACATTTCAATGTAGTATTCATTAACTGTTAAACACACTACCATCCATCCAGTGGTTTTGGTGGAACCCCCAGGAATAAGTAATGCCATTTCTGTTTAATTGAAGCGGATGCTAAGATTTCAAGGCAAACCAGTAAAAAAAAAGAAAAAGAAAAAAAAAGAAGCAACCACTTATCTGTTTGATCAGGACTTGATACAATGCAACCAAATCAAACTCCAGAAACAAATTAACTACTAAGCCTGATAAGCCTGTAAATGTCAGTCACAACCCATTTAGAAATTTCTGTGCTCAGCTAAACAATCCCATGATTTTCAAGGACTTTATAAAATAAATATTATAAAGTAGAATTTACAAAATGAAGTTATACTAAGAAAATAACAGCAGGCGGCCGGGAGCGGTGGTTCATGCCTGTAATCCCAGCACTTTGGGAGGCTGAGGTGGGTGGATCACGAGGTCAGGAGTTCAAGACCAGCCTGGTCAAGATGGTGAAACCCCGTCTCTACTAAAAATACAAAAAAATTAGCCGGGCATGGTGGCAGGCGCCTGTAATCCCAGCCAATCAGGAGGCTCGAAGCAGAGAATTGCTTGAACCCGGGAGGCAGAGGTTGCAGCGAGCCGAGATCGCATCACTGCACTCCAGCCTGGGCAACAGAGCGAGACTCAACTCAAAAACAAAAACAAAAACAAAAAAAAGAAAATACCAGCAGCTGACTGCCATAGGTCAGACCTCAAGGCCCACCTGCCGTGGCCCATAAGAGGCACACTTATGGCTGATACGACAGTTGTTTTTTTCTTTCTGGTAGTTCCAGTTAAAGACTACCAGACATTCTCTTGGTATCCTCACCAGCCCTCTTCCGAACTAAGTGCCCTAATATGGTGGAGAATGAACAGATACAAATATCTCAACTCATACAAATACAATGATATAATTAAAACAGATATAAGTTTTAAAATTATATAAGTAAAAACGGTAAAACTAGATTGTTTTATTTTATCTGGCCAATGTAATCCAATTGCTATTGGCTTAGACAAGATGATAACCTCTCCTGGAAAGACAGAAAGAAAGCAGTGTTGAAAGAAAGCTGCATTGGACTCCTGGATTCTCGTCTTGTCCCGTGTCCACCAAGTGATAAGAACTGGGAGCAACCCATTCACCTCCATGCACCTGTTTCCTTGCCTATTAAAATGGACTGTATCAGCCTGGGCAACAAGGTGAGACCCGTCTCTACAAAACAATTAAAAATTGGCAGGGTGCAGTGGCCCCCACCTATAATCCCAGTACTTTGGGAGGCCAAGGCGGGCAGATTACTTGAGGTGAGGGTTCAAGTCCAGCCTGGCCAACATGGTGAAACCCCATCTCTACCAAAAATACAAAAATTAGCCACGGCGTGGTGGCAAGAACCTGTAATCTCAGATACTTGGGAAGCTGAGGCAGGCGAACAGCTTGCACCCAGGAGGCAGAGGTTGCAGTGAGCCGAGATGGCATCACTGTACTCCAGCCTGGGCAACAGAGTGAGACTCCATCTCAAAAATAAATAAATAAAATTAAAATTAAATAAACAAACCAATAAAAAAGGCTTACAATAGTTGTTCTCTAGTGTGTGTGCCTTAGAATCATCCAGTGTGGGGAAGTGGTAGCAGATTCCAGGATCCCCTAGGCCAGCATGCCTCAACCCGGCCTGCTCACTAAAAGCTGGGAAGCTTTTGCAGCTCAGGGATGCACAGGCCCCAACCCCCAGAGATGCTGACTCAGTTGGTCTGGGGCAGGGCCTGGGCTGAATATTGTTGGAAATGCTTCCTGAGTGAGTATAACCTAACAGTCCAAGCTGGGAACCCTTGCCCTAGTCCAGTGGTTCTCCAAGAGCTATCCCCAGAGAAGGAACACAGCATTAATTAAAAGCTTGCAAATGTCAGGACCCGTTCCAAGCTTACAGAACCTGAAACCCTGGGGGTAGATTCCCAGTCTGCTCTCCGGGTGCCCTCCAGGTGATACTCGAGCTTGTGAAACACTGACCTAGTCCCTAAATGAGAATCTCCAAGCAGTAGAAGCCAGGATTCTGTACTTTTTACCAGGTCCCACGTGATTCCTATGTGTGTTGCCCAGAAGGCTGGTTGGTAGCCACTGCTGTAAGGGAACCCCTAGACCCTTGTGAGCATTACTTTGAGCAGGCAATAGTTACCATAAGCCTATGTAGGACAGTCTCTCTCCAGTCACACTGTCTGGGTTTGAATCCTAATTGGCCTTGGGCAAAATATCTCAGGTATCTGTTTCCTCGTTTACAAAATGAGGATAATGGTGATAATACCAGTAACTACACCTTTCAAATTTCCCTCTGTGTAGTTATGAAGAATCAGTAAAGAATTCACAGATGCTGGGCGCGGTGGATCACGCCTGTAATCCCCAGCACTTTGGGAGGCCAAGGCAGGCGGATAGCTTGAGCTCAGGAGTTAGAGACCAGACTGGGCAACATGGCGAAACCCAATCTCCACTAAAAATGCAAAAATTAGCCAGGTGTGGTGATGCATACCTGTAGTCCCAGCTACTCAAGAGGCTGAGGTGGGAGAATCACCTTAGCCCGGGGAGGTCGAGGCTGCAGTGAGCTATGATCACGCCACTGTACTCCAGCCTGGGTGACAGAGTGAGACCCTGTCTCAAAATAATAATAATAATTCACAAAAAGCATTTAACACTGGACCTCTCAAGAGAATTCAATAACCATAAGCAGCTATTATTACTAACTATTGTTATTGCCTCTGACCCCAAAGTCTAAGCACCTTATTGTCCAAGCTACTCTTCCATAAACAAATGATTTTTCTCAAGCTTTGCAAAAGTATCTGGCTGTCTTCACATAAGAATGGGAAAATAAAGGCCTCAAAAACTCACTGGAACATAAGGGCAGTCCAATTTCTCATTCAAAATAAGAAAATGTTATCCCAGTGTAGTACTTAGCCAGCCCTCATTTTTTATTTGGCTAGTGAAAATGACTGGGACAGCCAATAAATGATCAATTGATTGGTTTCAGAAGACTCTAAGGCAGCAATTCTCAAACTTCAGTAGGTTGAAAATCACAACCCTGATTAAAAATGACGGCTGGCGGGAGGCTGAGGCAGGAGAATCACTTGAACTCAGGGGGCAGAGGTTGCAGTGAGCCGAGATCGCGCCACTGCACACCAGCCTGGGCAACAGAGCAAGACTCCGCCTCAAAAAAAAAAAAAAAAGAAAAAAAAATGACGGCCAGGCCCAGTGGCTCACACCTATAATCCCAGCACTTTGGGAGGCCGAGGCAGATGGATCACCTGAGGTCAGGAGTTTGAGACTAGCCTGGTCAACATGGTGAGACCTCGTATCTACTAAAAATACAAAAATTAGCTGGGTGTGGTGGCACGCACCTGTAGTCCCAGTTACTCAGGAGGCTGAGGCAGGAGAATTGCTTGAACTCAGGAGGTGGAGGTTGCAGTGAGCTGACATCACACCACTGCATTCCAGACTGGGTGACAGAGCCACACTCCATCTCAAAAAAAAAAAAAAGTAACTCCTGTCCGGGCGTGGTGGCTCGCTCACACCTGTAATCCCAGCATTTTGGGAGGCCAAGGCAGGAGGATCACCTGAGGTCAGGAGTTCAAGACCAGCCTGGCCAACATGGTGAAATTCCCATCTTTGCTAAAAATACAAAAATTAGCCAGGTGTGGTGGCACACACCTGTAATCTCAGCTACTCAAAAGGCTGAGGCAGGAGAATTGCTTGAAACCCGGGAGGTGGAGGTTGCAGTGGACCGAGATGGTGCCACTGCACTCCAGCCTGGACAACAGAGCAAGGCTCTGTCTCAAAAAAATAAAAGAAAAAGAAAATCTAACTCCTGGACTACACTGGAAACCTAACTCAGTTTGGGAATGGAGTGTTTATAAGTTAGTATTTAAAATATCACTAGAATTTAAGCTTGGTGAGAGCAAGGGATTTTTGTCTGTTTTGCTCACTGATGAATTCTCCAGTGGCCTGGCATACATTAGATGCAAATATTTTTCATGAATGAACATTCTTCTGAGGTATGGACTTAAATTAGCTAATTAGGCTAAAACTCATCACCATAGCAAGTCAATGAACCTCTTGAGCAAGTCACCTGGCATCCACAGGTTCTATCAAACTACTCTAGTGAAATGATCTCTTTCTAATTCTTCATTCCTTTGTGGAAAATGGACATGAAATGTCACAGCCTGAGTCTGCTACAGCTCTAAAGGAAACGTGAGGAAGTGACTGCACCAAGGGCTGAACCTGTTTCCAGGAGTTCTTCACTTAGCCTGGATCTGCTGCTCAGCCAAGAGCAAATCCTCATGAAAACAGGAAGGCCAGGGAACTTGTGATGGGTGAGAGGAAAGGCCCAGAACACAAGAGACCCCCATCAAAAACCTGAAGTGGGAGAAAGTCAAGCGCCCTGCAAACACTGCCACCTCATTCTTCAATGCTGGGCCAGTCCGCTGGTACTAATTTCTGGCCATGCTCATCACAGTATGAAGGGTATACTCAGACACAGACGTAGACTCTATGTCAACACACCCCAGGAATCTTAGCAATGTTAAGACACGGACAAGACTGAACATCCAGTTCACATACAGGAATAAGTGGCCAACATGGGGTAAGGACACTCTCCAGTTAATATTCTTCTCTCCTTGGCTCCAAAACGCACCCAGGCCCTGGAGGAGGCCTGATTCATGGTGGAGGAGTTCTAAGACCAAGCAGAAGGTTATGCTTTGGTAAAGCTCAGATGGGAACTTGCAAGCATGAGAACAAGAGGGAAAGTAACCCCCACTGCACAGTATCCACTCCTCAGCTGTGTAAACAAATAAAATGGTCCATTTCTTCTGGATCCTCTCCTAGTTGTCTTTGTGTGGACGCACAGGCGCGCACATGCACACACACACACACACACACACACACAAACCACTTCAAATCTAAAAAGAATAACAACCAAGAAAGGTCTACACAGTTTGTTTTTGCTGCATGTGGAGGTTTTTCCTAAATCACATCTGACTTGGTGTTAAAACATCAACCTTTGGCCAAAACGCTCCTAAAACAAAGGCTTAATTGGCTCAGAAGTAGCCCTTCCGAAAACCAAGGGAAACATCCTCTGTGGGTCTTGACCTTCATCACAACAGTGCTCATGGGGTTGGAATAATGCTGAGAGTAGGAGTGCTGGAAGGGCTTTCTTCATGAAGGCAATAGAGATGCCTAAACATTATCTATAATCACCTGCGGGGCATTCCTGGGAGACAGCTCTGTTTATACACATCTGCAGTGTGGGTCCACCTCTGGAATTCAGCCTGCTAGTCCTCCTCCCAGGTTAATGGAGACAGTGGGAGGAGTTCCTAGGAGCTGGGGCCAAAGGCCAAATCACTGCATGAAGGGGCCTGCACCGGAGCTTGGGCAATTGGCCTCTGATCACACCTAGATAAATGTACTGCTCACCCTACAAGTATCACTCACATACCTAACAACTACTGGCCCTGTTGCAATGACAATACTCAAATCCAGCACTCAAGTCTCTCTCAGAAGGTCAGTGCAAGACTAAACATACATTTACCCCATGCCCCCCCAAGTCTACTCTTGGTGTATGAACAGAAATGGAAATATATGTTTCCCCAAAAGATGTGTGGGAGAATGTTACTAGAACTTTATTCATAATTGCAAAAAAACTGGAAGCAACCCAAATATCCAACAACGTAGGAAGGATGCATGCACTGAAGTAGATTCATCAGTGGAATACTACCTGGCCATGAAAAAGAGCAAACCATTGCTACCCACAATAACATGGATGAAACTCACAGACATAGGCTGAGTGTGGCCAGACATGAAACAGTATATTCTGTAAGATTCCATTTACATGAAGCCAAAAACTGGGCAAAACTAATCCACAGTGATAAATAAAACTAACAGACTTTTCAGTGGGGGCAGGGCAGAGAGGAAGAAGCCAAATAACTGGAAAAAGGGGGAAACACGGCAGATTTCTGGGGAGCTCTTTATCAGAAGTTAGCCTCTAGGGCCAAATCCAGCAACTGCCTGTTTTTTTCTAAATAAAGTTTTACTGAGACACAACAAGGAACATATATATATTCCTTTGGGTTTATCATTGACTGCTTTCAAACCACAATAGAAGCGCTGAGTACAGTTGACCCCTGAACCCCCAGGCCAGGGACACCGAACCCCCGCACAGTTGAAAAGCCGAGTATAGGTCAGGCCCAGTGGCTCACGCCTATAATCCCAGCACTTTGGGAGGCCAAATGGGCAGATCACGAGGTCAGGAGATTGAAACCATCCTGGCTAACATGGTGAAACCCCATCTCTACTAAAAATACAAAAAATGAGCTGAGCATGGTGGCAGGCACCTGTAGTAACAGCTACTAGTGAGGCTGAGGTAGGAGAATCGCTTGAGCCTGGGAGGCGGAGGTTGCAGTGAGCCGAGATCACGCCACTGCACTCTAGCCTGGGTGACAGAATGAGAATCCATTTCAAAAAGAAAAGAAAAAGAAAACCCGAGTATACCTTTTGACTCCCCAAAAACTTAACTAATAGCCTACTGTTGACTGGAAGCCTGACCGATAACATAAACAGTCAATTAATATATAATTTATGTATATATTATATGCTGTATTCTTACAATAAAGTAAGCTAAAGAAAATGGTATTAAGAAAATCATAAAAAAAACATATTTACTATTCATTAAGTGGAAGTGGATCATCATAAAGGTCTTCATCCTTGCCGTCTTTGGGATGAGTTGGCTGAGGAGGAAGAGGAGGAAGACAAGAGGTTGGTCTTGCTGTCTCAGAGGCAGAAGAAAATCCATGTCTAAGTGGATCCATGTGGTTCAAACTCGTGTTGTGCCGTTCAAGGGTCAAATGTAGTTGCAACAGAGACTGAGCGGCTCAAAAAGCCCAAAATATTTGCTGTCTGGCCCTTGACAATAAATGTGTCCCAACCTCATTCTATATATTGATCTGAGTAATGGTTTCATGGACGTTCACATACGGAAAACTTCATCCACCTCTCTACTCTCTACTAAAGTTCTGTGTACTGTGTTACATGTAAATTATACTTCAATAAAACATTTTAAAGGTCAATAGAATTTTAAAACAATGTCTTTTCTAAAAGATCTTTTAATTTTCGGCCAGGTGCGGTGGCTCATGCCTGTAATCCCAGCACTTTGGGAGGCCAAGGCAGGCAGATCACCTGAGGTCAGGAGATCGAGACCAGCCTGACCAACATGGAGAAACCCCATCTCCACTAAAAATACAAAAATAGCCGGGCGTGGTGGCACATGCCTGTAATCCCAGCTACTCGGGAGGCTGAGGCAGGAGAATCACTTGAAGAATCACTTGAACCTGGGAGGTGGAGGTTGCGGTGAGCCGAGATCGCGCCATTGCACTCCAGCCTGGGCAACAAAGAGCGAAACTCCGTCTCATTAAAAAAACTTTTAAGGCCGGGCGCGGTGGCTCACGCCTGTAATCCCAGCACTTTGGGAGGCCGAGGCAGGCGGATCACGAGGTCAGGAGATCGAGACCATCCTGGCTAACACAGTGAAACCCCGTCTCTACTAAAAATACAAAAAATTAGCCGGGCAAGGTGGCGGGCACCTGTAGTCCCAGCTACGCGGGAGGCTGAGGCAGGAGAATGGCGTGAACCCCGGGGGGCGGAGCCTGCAGTGAGCCGAGATCGCGCCACTGCACTCCAGCCTGGGTGAAAGAGCCAGACTCCGTCTCAAAAAAAAAAAAAAAAAAAAAACTTTTAATTTTCTTTCTAGTTTTATTTGTGTTACCCATTTTGGGAGAACGTGGCCAGCTGAGTTGCTCTTGTCTTTTCAAAACCAAGGGGAGCTAGGAGGCTGTCAAAAGTAGGAAAGATCTAAACATAGCAACTGCTATTGTGTCCAAACCTTTTATAAGAATGTGACGTGTCTATAGAATCACTCAAGGCCATTCATATAAACGGTGAGCTTGGCTGAGTCCTGAGATTACAGGAGGGATGGGAAGGGAAAAAGAGTATGAGTCTAATGTGATGCACAGGGTCATAGTACTCTGGGTTATTTTAGGATGTAGCTTAGGAGAGCAACAAGATCAGCTTCTATTGAAATTTAGTATTTATTAAGGTTAAACAGTTTTAAGTTTCCAGGGACAATAATTCTGCCCCGACAATCACGCTGCATTTAGCCTTAAGTTGGAGAATGGAGTGAAAGGAACATGTCTGCTCTATGCTGCATCCAGAGCAAAAAGATTATGAGCTCCCCAATGTACTTTGGGAACAATTTCATTTTGTCTAAGCTTGCCCCTTCTTTTCCCTTTGCTTCTTTGGTTTTGTTTTTTGCCATTTATCCTTTGATGATCAAACTAAAATTACAGCTAGATGCCATTTAGCTTGGCCTTGTGCGGGTCTAGCAGAGACTGAGGGAGAATGAACACTGCAAAAGCATGGTGCTGGGTCTCTAATAAAATGTCTCTCTGTTTGCCCACGTGGGCATCAAGCCTTAGCAAATAGAAGCAGAGAACAATACTACCTGTTCATGGAGGAATAGTAATGGTTTCAGTCCTCCAAAACAATGAGCTCTGTAATTTACTCCATCTTCCTCCTGAGAAAGAGCTTCACATGGCCTGCACCGTGCCAGGTGGTTTGGAGAAAGACGAACTGCTCGGCCTAACAAGGGGCACTTCAGCAACGGGTGTAAAGATACAACAGCTGGTCCGGTGCGGGCTAGTCTCCCAGTGACATGGCCCCAGCCAGCCTTTCCACACCAAGATAAGGATCACTATCCTATTCAACCTCAACAATTCCCACACCCCAGGCAACAAGATTTTCCAGCACTACCAAGATGTAGGAGGCCTTGACATGGTACATCCACCCGTTCACCAAGAGTTGTACATCCACCCAGGCACCAGGAGTTAGGGTTTGGGCTTATTCTCTAACCAAGTCCTGCATCTAAAGCACTTTCTGGGAGCAAGACCTACTATGCTGTCCATCAAAAGGAAGAAGGAGAGACCAATGGGCAGCATGCCAAAAAGAACAACTGCAGCCTCAAGTTAAAGACACGTCAGTCTTGGAAACAGTTAGGAGTGGAGAAGGGTAAAATCAAGAGTCACACTTTCCCCCAAAAGACACACACAAGAAGGTCGGCAGCACAACTACAGAAGTAATAAAAAAAAAAAGAAAAAAAATATATATATATTATGTATTTTAGACAAGAGTCTCACTCTTGTCACCCAGGCTGGAGTGCAGTGGCATGATCTTGGCTCACCGCAACCTCCCCCTCCCGGGTGCAAGTGATTCTCCTGCCTCAGCCTCCTGATTAGCTGGGATTACAGGGGCCCACCACCACACCGGGCGAACTTTTATATTTTTAGTAGAGGTGGGGTTTCACCATGTTGGCCAGGCTGGTCTTGAACTCCTGACCTCAAGTGATCCGCCCGCCTCAGCCTCCCAAAGTGCTGGGATTACAGGCATGAGCCACCTCACCCAGCCTCAAATATTTTTAAAATAAGTTGCTGTGGCCTGAAAATGAGTACAGAAACACTAGGAATGCACCAAATAAAAATGTCTGCTGACTCATGCTTTCCACTGGCGGAATAATTCCGTTTACCTGGGGCAAACAGCTATCTGGAAGTCTTATCGAGGAAGATGCAGATCTGAGATGACAGAGCTACAAAGATGCATTGTGGCTGCAGCTACCTAAGACCACACACACACACACACACACACACACATACACATATACACACACACACACACAGACACAGACAAGTTATCTGCAAGGGCTCCTGACCAGAAAAGAAGTCATGGAATAACGCAAATCATCTAACAAACCAACATCAACTCAGAAGAGAAGAAGGCTCTCCAGCTAGACTTTAACACTACAGCAAAAGGTTTCAAGAGAATCCCTTCGAAGGGTTAAGCCAGAACACTCAAGAAGTTTTGGTACCATTAGTTACACCGTGAGGTACATCCATCCCAGCAAGGCCAGGCAGACAGACGAAAATCGTATTAGTCTGCTCTCCCTCCTCTACTGCATTTTGCTGGCATCAGTTCAGCTCCGAGTCTATATTAGTCCATGATTTGTTTAGCCTTTGGATTTAAGAGAATGGAAGTACTACGTGAGCAGGAAACAGGACACTCATCAGAAGCCGGGATCTGTCACCTTTCCCTTCCAGCACATTTAGTGTCATACATCGACAGGTCCAAGAGAAATCAACATTTCAGGATGATCAGGTCCAAAGAGATATTCTTAGCACCACTTAACATGATTTTGATCCACCAGAAACAACCCTCTGGCTGTCACACGGCCTCCTCTCCCACCTCTCCCTTTAAGCCTTCCCATTCACACTGTGCCACCCCATTTTACTCCCAATTCAAGATCCCTCCCTAAGCAAAGAAAAACAGTAATCAAGCTGGGGTCTGTGTGCCCATTATGCCCGATCAAGAAACTCTTAATAATAAGCACAGCCTTCTCTTTCTTTCCATATCTCTAAATCATTTCAGCAGCATTTCTCCTGCTTCTGTCTCCTTTGCTCCCCTTCTCTCCCAGTGATTCAACCCCCACCACCACCACCACCACCACCACCACCACCACCACCACCATCACCACCACCACCATCACCACCACTACCACCATCACCACCACCACCATCACCATCACCATCATCATCATCATCTCAGTTGGGGGAAGGGGCGGAGAATAAAACACACAAGAGACCTACATATAGACAATTCAAGCTTCAGAATCTCTTGCGTTTCCTACCTGAACTGCAATCTGGTGTTCAATCGTTTTGTACGCAGAGTAATGTGTGCTGCCGGACTGAAAATGGAGCTGTAGAAAGAAACCAAATCAAAGCGTTCTGCTTATGTCACAAACTACAAGAAAACATCTTAAGCAGTTTATGAATAGCAGACAAACCTTCCTAGATTGAACTGCAGCCTTGGCATTCAATCAAGACCTGTGTACTTTCATTTGTTGCTATGGATAAGATGATCATAACAATCTAAGGTAAAGTTTTTTTGTTTTTGTTTTTTTTTTTTAAGCACCTATTCAATAAGCATACAGGGAAGGTGGGGGCCAGGAGTGAGAATCAATGACATGAAAAGGAAAGACGGATGCCCATTAAGACATAAAGGAAGCCAGTGTGCTGAGCGGGATGCTGAAGAAAAATGAACTGTGTGCTGCAAAAAGTCATCAGAATTGCAACATGTAGGCAAGAGGAAGGATTAGGAGAGAAAAGATTATGAGAAGCCACAAGACTGCAACAAGTACAAGCACCCCACCCCCATATTTCTAGTAACTGGGCCCCAGCTCTCCATTGCAATTCTATTTCTGGGAAAACAAATGTGTCAGACAGAATTCAGGGGCCACCCGATGCCTTACACATTCTTTCATGATGACTAAGCTGTCCATCCCAGGCCATCTCTGTCGCCTGCACTCTAGTAATCCACACTTCCCCAAAGAGAGGGCCAAACACTGCCAGAAAGCCACCAATTTTCTAAGGGAGGACCACCTACTAGATGGCAACTGAGTGAATGTAAGTCGCTGATTGGCTCAGACCCTCCCCAAGGTCTAAGTCTGTCCTGAGCCTTTCCCTCTGAAGTCCTAGAGACCACCCATCAAAGAAGCAGGTATCCCGAAATAGAAAGGAAGAGCAAGATGGTTCACCCAGTTCTCATCTTCTCAAATAATACTTGTTAATCTTGGGATCACATCAATTGGGAAAACAAATACCATCTGCTGATTTATTTTATAAACAATACAATAATCACTAAAGGATCTCAACAATTACCTGAAAATGCATTTTAATTTGCCATATAGGAACTAATAATGAGGAACCAGATGACCCTGGGAAATTGATGTCCATTCCCCTCCTTGCAACAGGCAAATCAACTGCATTTCCAAACATGGATCTGTAGCATTATAACAAACTACTGTTACTACTCCTGTGCTATTACTACTACCAGAACACATCTGTGTTACTAGCACAAAGTGTAATTTAGGCTGTGAGTTTCAGATCCAGATAATTTGTATCTTGCTCCCTGGAAGAAAAACAATTCAGTCCACACAGTTTTAAAAAATAAATAAAGGGGGAAAAATCACATAAGAACTTTTGAACTAACTCAAAATAAACACAAGGGTAGTAATCCAATAAAAAAAAAATAGTCTAAATCCATGTTGTTCATGGGCTAAGTCTATAAATATCCATTTTAGGATGCAGTGGGCTCTGAGATCATTTTATCTGTTCCAAATAAACAAACAGAAAATACTACATATATATTGATATATAGATATAATGCAAGTCTGCTTGCCCCAAACAGAATATTAATCAAAATTAAAAGGAGACACAATGAAGTAGGTGGGAAAAAAAACCCTATACCTGTCAAAGGAGAGTAATAAACCACATTGCCCTAAAACAACAGAAGATCTGTCCCCCACGCACAGCCCCACACACACACTCAGAAGCAGTATCTGAAGTGAACCGCTGGCAGGGTGCAGTGGCTCATGCCTGTAATCCCAGCACTTTGGGAGGCTGAGGCGGGCGGATCACCTTAGGTCAGAAGTTTGAGACCACCCTGGCCAACATGGTGAAAACCCATCTCTACCAAAAATACAAAAATTAGCCAGGCATGGTGGTGGGCACCTATAGTCCCAGCTACTCAGGAGGCTAAGGCAGGAAAATTGCTTGGACCCAGGAGGCAGAAGTTGAAGTGAGCCAAGACCTCATCACTGCACTCCAGCCTGGGCGGTAAGAGTGAGACTCCATCTCAAAAATAAAAAATAAAAATAAATAAGTAAAGTGACCCGCTGAAAAACAAAGATGACTTTGCACCCTTTGTCCCCATCTCCTTTTTGTAAAAACTGCCAGTCAGTAAACGGAGATTGCACTAATTACTGTGACAATTCTGCATCATGTTAAAACAACTTCTGTGCCTGGGACAGGTTTCTCTGCGAGCTTGGAATTCTTGGCCAGAAAGTAGCTCTTGTCTGAGAGGAGGGTTCTCCTTCAAGCACAGTAGGCAACACTAACAACTTGTTCCTCTCTTTTCAGTTGGTTTTATTCTCTTCTTTTCCAACCGCCTGATTCAGATCTTAATGGAGACTTGTCCAAGCTTTTCTTCCCACAATCCCTGCAGAGCCCCTAGGCAATCTGTACACAGGGTAACCACAGGAATCTTATATTGTCAATTAAAATTGAATGGACACCTGATAACTAAGGATATGTTGTAGAAAAAAAATTCATCTAGTCACAATCTTATGAATAAATTAATCAAACTGTGGTTAATCCAAATTCAATTTTCACTTGTCCAGTTCTGTTCTTAATCCTTGCCTTCATCATCACCCAAATAATACTAACAATCCTAGAGAGAACGCTGTAATTGAAACTGTAAAAACGCAGCTGCAAGTTCCTTAAGACTCTAGCAGAGAAACCAACATATAGGACAAAGTTAATTTTACCTTCTCTCTCTCTCTCTCTCTCTCTCTCTCTCTCTCTCTCACACACACACACACACACACACACACATACACACACACACGTGCGCGCGCCCACAGACACCCACACTCCATTCTAACGCCCCCCACCCCATCCCCCAGCCATGTAACTTCCCTCAGGTGCCCAGTGACACAGAAAACCTCACCCGGCTCACAAACACACCCAGTACAAGCAGCTTATTCTGTGTCTAAGTTAGATCTTTCTTCCCAGCCAGCAACCATTGTGCTGGAGAGATTTCCAAGCTCACTTCCCCCAGCTACTGCAACAAGGACTTAAAATTTTTTTGTTTCTCCTTTGGGTTTCCACCCTCTCTTTTCCCAACACACTTTTCTTTCGAAAATGCATACTTTCACTGCTTTTTCCTTCCCTGTAAAACACAAAGATGTCTTGTTCATTATAATCTAATTATTTTAAGGCACAGATAAAAAATACAAACACCCAGTAAACCCCTGGCATTCTAAACTGGAACAATCATTTCTCTCTCCAGAAGCTAGAAGGAAGAATAAAAGATGGTAGGCCATTTGTACTTTGGAATATAAGGTGAGACTGCGAAGTCCAGAACAAGATGACTGAGGCATATCTGACTTTAAAAACCAGGTTCTGGCCAGGCGCGATGGCTGACACCTGTAATCCCAGCGCTTTGGAAGGCCGAGATGGTGGGGTGGCGGCGGGGGGCGGTGGGGTGGGTCACCTGAGGTCGGGAGTTCGAGACCAGCCTGACCAACATGGTAAAACCCCGTCTCTACTAAAAAATACAAAAATTAGCCGGGCATGGTGGCACATTCCTGTAATCGCAGCTATGAGGGAGGCTGAGGCAGGAGAATTGCTTGAACCCGGGAGGGGGAGGTTGTGGTGAGCGAGATCTCGTCAGTGCACTCCAGCCTGGGCAACAAGAGCAAAACCCCGTCTCAAAAAAAATAATAAAATAAACTAAAAACCAGGTTCCCAGGCCCGGCGCAGTGGCTCGCGCCTGTAATCCCAGCACTTTGGGAGGCCGAGGCGGGCGGATCACCTGAGGACAGGAGTTCCAGACCAGCCTGGCCAAGATGGCGAAACCCCATCTCCATTAAAAATACAAAAAATAAAATTAGCCCAGCATGGTGGTGCGCGCCTATAATCCCAGCTACTCAGGAGGCTGAGGCAGGAGAATTGCTTGAGCCAGGGAGGCAGAGGCTACAGTGAGCCAAGATCGCACCACTGCACTCCGGCCTGGATAACAAGAGCGAAACTCCGTCTCAAAAAAAAAAACCAGGTTCCCATCTGCCTCATCTCTTGGGACTGTCCTGCACCAGTCACCAAGAGTGCTCCAAGACCACGCCACATCATTTCCTCATCCAGCACACATGGCTGCTCTCACCTGGCTGTGCCTCACACCTTCGAAATGGCACCTCCCTGCCTGGAGTACCCAGGGAGTCACCAGATGAGAACTCCAACGTATTTTCCATTTCATTCCTTCCCATGAAGCCCTCAACGAAAATCAGTGACCAAGCCCATCCCCCATTCTACCACCCACAAATGCCTCAGCCCTCACTTGTCCAGAGGAAGAACGGTGAAGACTCGGCCGTTCTCAGCACAGGCTTGCAAAATTCTTCAGCAATGTAAATACCAACATTTTAAGATTAGCCCCCTTCCCTTATTATCATCATATCTAGATTCTTCGTCTTATTTCTAATCGCTACTGGGCTCTAAATTTGATGTTTCTGATATGCAAAACATCAGAGATACCCAGACATGGAATGCAACCACAGGAATCTCCTCCTCAAAGACAATTAAAACAACTGAAATCCTCTGTTGGTTTTTCCAGCACTAAGCTAACTTCTAACACGATGAACATTAATTTTTGATGCCTATTCGTCCTGCTAAATTGGGAAGAGGTGGAACATTTACTTTATGTTCAGTTTTATGAATCACCTGGCTTTCTCTTATCTACATAAAAAAAAGAAACAGATCATTTCTTAGGAGGTGTTAAGTTTTTTTGGTCCACTTTCCTCTCTACCCTGTAGCTACTACCATGAGCCACTTGAAATCTAATTTCCATGTAATTACCTTAAGAAACAAAATACTTTTTTTAGTGTACCTAAGACCTTTTCTTAGGTCATTAGTCATTTGAGCAACCACAGGCCATTATGAGCCCAGCTTCCCCTACCCCACTGCCCCCAGTCCTGTGTTGAGAGCCTTTTACATTTAATGGGAAATAAACTTTTGACCAAGACTCTGGGTGACTGCCTGCCCTTATAAAAAGTACCAAGGGGCGCCTCTGACTTCAAGAGAAAAGGCAAAACCAGCATTGCCTGGTACTTGAGCTTTATTAAGTATTTATTTTCATGATGCCAAACTTTAGGCAGGTGCCATTCCTGCAAAGATCTAGACACTGAACATTTGTACAATCCCTAAACAATAACTTAACGACAGCATCCCCTTTCACTTCCTGGCATTCTGCCTCAGAAATTCTGCTGCAACAAAATGCATGCCTTTAGACACAAGAACAATCTCTCCTGTCTCAATGTTCCATCAAATGTCTATTTACCCTCATTAATTTTTCTTTTCCTCAACCTGAAACCATCAGCTATGAGTCAGAGAACGATCATTAACTTTTACAGCTTCTATACGTATCCACCTACTCACATTTGGGGAAAGAAGTATTGACTTGCAACATTGCCTGAGACCAAAATTCTCTAAGAAGAAAAAAAGGGGAAAAAGTCGCTTCAAGAAAGTTTTATCTGTAGGTCTATGGGGAAATGCTACGTTCATTGTTTTTCCACTTTGTGCTGCCAAGTCTCCCAAAAAAAAAAAAAAAGTTGAGCTTGAACTTCGTTATGGTGCTAGGCATTTCTGGGCTGATTTTTGAGAAAAACTAGATGATTTTATTTCAACGTCAAAACATAATTAAAGTTCTTAAACTGTTTGGTGGAAAAAATAAAGTGAATCAAGTTTCCTGCTCTTGTACAAAACATATTTCTAGCATATAGAAAAACGCGTGGGCTGAAGTGCTGAGACATATTCCTAACACAGCATTTTTCATTAAAAGTTGCTACACTAAAACTCTTAAAATGATGCCCCATCATTACTCCACTTAGCAGTCGCAGTGCTGCAACTCATAACGAATTAATTTGCATTAATGTGGGTTTCATGTGTCCTTCCCTGGGTATGCCATTGTGATTCAGACTTAATAAAACTGACACGACAATAACATAGTGCCTTTTATTTCACTTTCCAAAACAAACCAACCCACCCAAAGACCCACACAAATCCTCTCAATTTTTTAAGCATTTTACTAATATATTTTAGTACATCATAATTGGCCCAGCACGAAGGAATCTAGTTATCTTCTCAGTAAATATTTATAGCATCACTCTTTCCCATTCATTCTGCATTTTCTTAGAGAATCTCACTGTAGCCTACATCTGCAATTCATTGACTTTACAATTTACCACATGTTGGGATGGGAGAGGTCTTAGCTCCATTTGAATCACTACACAAATATGCAAGTGATTTATCGGTTTCAAGCTGAAGACTGCAAGAGAGGGACTCCACTTTTCCTGAACATTACTTCTTCTGGCAGACCATGAACAATTACAGTGCGTACTAATTAAGCTCTGTAAATGTGCTGTGCCCTGCTAATGCCTATCAGGCCTCAAATTTATTTTCATGATGCCAAACTTTAGGGAGCAATTTTAACTCCTTCAGGGCTGATGCCACTCCTGGCCATTCCTTCCTCCGTAGACCGACCTGGTTGGGGCTACTGCATGACAAAAAGAATAAAATATAACAGGTCGAATTACCAGCCCGAAATCAGATGTGCCTAAGGAAGAAAAAATCTATCATGGGAAAAGCAAAGAACACTTCGGCTGATAACCCGTTCAAAGATCCCACAGCCCCATCTTTGTAATGAGCTGTTTAGGGATTCACATCTATCCCTGAGGGCTAGTAAGTTTCTGCATGCCATTGATTAGAAAAGAAAACCTTTCGGCCTGGGTCTTTAAGTTTGGGTTGGATGGGAGGAAGGACCCAGTCAGAAATGAGAGCCATCATCTCTCCTGGCCTGGCAAACACCTCTGAATCCCACTTCCCCCTCATACCGCGTAGTCAGTTTGTAATACACCAGAACAGCCCACTTTTTCAACATAAATTAAAATCAGTAGGACAACTGGCCTTCTCTCTCACACTCCAGTCTCCATCACAGATAATGCCTCACCCCCAGATGCTTACACAGTAACTGATAGGAAACACATCTGTGGCTAGGTAGAACACCCTGGGTAATGAAGGGATCACAGCCCATCTTTGCTGAGCAAAGCAATATCCCTTTTTAATAGCCCAGCCCAGGGTACTCCCACGCCCCTCCATAAGGAAACTTCCAATCTCCAATTTCAATTCCCCCAAGCCCAAATCTTTGTCCTCTTGTATTATACTTTTCTAATCTTTCTTAGGCATTTATTCTGTCTCCTCTGGCTACTTTTCTGTGCCTTCTCCCCCAGATACCAGTATATTTTTCACAAATAAGCAGCCCTCCCATCCTCGATGTAAACCTGGATTTTTTTCCCCTCACCTATTATATTCTTTTAATCAATTCTCTTCACCTCACCTCACTTTTTTAAAAACTCTCACATTAACTAGTGTACTATGTAATGTGTACATTTTCCCTTCCACTCAGGGGAACATCATACAAATTAAAGAGCCATCTCCCACACCAGGTTTCTTTAAGTATTCTTGGGGAAAATGCAAAATATAGGCAATGCAATCTCAAAAAAAAAAAAAAAGGTGGGGGTGTTGGGGGGAATTAAGAAAAGAGAAAGTAAGGAAAAAGGGAGAAAAGAGAAGGGAAAAGATGCAAACACCTAGGGCAACTTTGCTTTTGAAAAAGGCATCTGTGCAGAGCCCCCACTGAATTTCCATTCCTGAAAGTGCTCTTTATAAATGTGTATAACAATAGCCTAGAGGAAACGTACAAGTCAGCTGCCAAAGGAGTGGTGGTGTCTGTCTCAGTAAACTCAAGATTGCAGAGGTGGGGGTCAGCGGAGAAGGGAGGGCAGCATTTGCATTGGTATACCACCAACCCCCCATCTCATTGCTTATAATTAGTGAGAGAAATTTGAGCTACTGCCAATGTCTGCGGACCTTGAATATTATAAGGCCAACGTGGCGTCAAATATCTTAACATTCATAAGTGTTATGGGCTGTAAATAAAGCCTGTGGATTTATGACCTGGTGGCGCGCTTGCCAGCAAAAGACTGGGGCACATTTCTTTCAGCAGACCTGTCGAGGTGCGAGTTTGCCTTTGGTTGTAAAATTAACCATTTCCTTCACAAATGTGCTCAATTATAAGTCAGAGTTGAAGATTTACTTACATGGTTGCCAATATTCACTCCCAGAAGAAACTCAGATGCCCACATCACACACCCCTTTGAAAATAAGACCCTCAAGAATTTGGTTCAGCCTCCTTTTCCAAACTTTAAAATGTGTCACCTCAAAAGAATTATAAATGCGGTCAAAGATATTATCTAATGCCACTCACCAAGACTAAAAAGTTTACACCTACTTCCCTGGAAAGTGCTTGTTTATTTGGCAACTCCAGCATTTAAAAAAAAAAAAAGTAAATCACTCCTTGCCTGAAATCTCCTCCCTTCCCCCAATATAATGTCATCTACTTCCTGTGCAGGAGAGAGCATTTGCTAAATCCAGGTTGTCTCATACTTAACTGCCAATAAACCAACTTCCACATAACTTCCAGACAGCTGGGGGAAAGGTCCTCGGAGTTTTAGTCATGGTCCAGAAACACGCGTCCACACAAAAATTTGCAGCTGTCCTTTCTCTACAGTGCATTTTTAATGTGATTCAGGGGGGCCTGTTGTGAAACATCTGACAAAATGTAAAATCCTCTTAGATACCTTCTAGTTTACCCACTGCACGTGTGTAAGAGAAGTTGCACCAAGATTTCTCCACCGAGAAATCTAGGCACTTTTTGCACACAGCCAGGGGCATCTCGTGGGATGTAAGGAGGCATTCAAAACCTGGAAAGACTTCTACTGTAATCTTTAAAAGCACAGCCTCTGGTGCAACTATTAAAATGCTAGTTTTCTAAAGCAAATATTTTTTTTAATGGCGTGCAGAACTGCAGCGATCCAGCACTGCAAACAGAACAGCATTCTTGATCTGCAAGCCCCCGGAAACCTTCCGGTAACTTTTTCACAGCTTGCTAAGAAACAGAAAGCTGACCAACTTCCAGCAGTGACTTTAAATGAAATCCCTATCAATAAAATTAAAATCAAGGTGAAGAACTCCTAGCAAGAATGAGGATTGTTTTCCTCAAAAAACTCTTTCTCAATCAGACACAGAGGGCATCAGGCAAAGCTCCTTCCCTTAAACAGTCAAAAGTTTCCAAAAACGTCTTCCAGATAAGCTCGTTAGGCTCCCAAATGCTTGAGTTTGTTTCTGGTATTTCAGAAAGTTTCAATATCAACAAAGTGGAAAGCGCTGGCATATTTAATTTACAGTCATTAAAATATGACTTATTGGGTGAATGTTGAGCCTATAATCCATACTGCAGACATTAAACCCCAACCTATAAAGATTAGCATGGAATTAATACGGTTGCATTGAGATTGAAATCTAAACATGTTTGCCATAAATATTTCTGAAGGAGATGAAAAACAATTAGCATAAATACCAAAGAAGGGTAAGAACACCTGTTCTTTTTCAGGGCGATAAGCATTTTATTGTTCTCTATTTAAAATGTAATGACCTGTGTAATTACAGTAATATTCCATTGTTATGTAGAGGCTTGGAATGTCACACTTTGAAAAGTGTTGTCAAAACAATCAGGGGTGAGGTGGGGGGGGTGGGAGGACAACTGAGAAGGACCACCATTAACCCTTCACACTCCAAGGTCTAAATCTTTTGTATTAGAAAGGATTATGTTGTTTCAGTGAGGAAAAAACATCCATTTTTCACAAGCCAGAAAGAGAAGTTGCCCGGCTAAATAAAACCCCAATGAATAGGCCCCTCTCGGTTTCCTTCAAATGCTGGATTCCAAGTTCAAAAATGAATTCAAGATGCAGCTTATTTATCTGTTCAACCTAGTAGCAAACAGCTCAGTTGAAAAGCCAATAACTTTGAATAAGAGAAGATGCAAGGGCTCGAACAAGCAAGTCCTTAAAAAAAAATTTCAAACCTAACTGGAATTTCAACCACCATCTTCCTATTTCCCCTTTGCCAGGAGGGAAAAAGAAATGTAAAACTACTTTTTCCAATCAACTTTAATAGGTTACAGTATTCTTATCTTTAGTATACAAATGTTACCACAGTTCTAATATTTGCAGTTCTAACACTTCCCATCTACTTAACTAGACCTCTCCTTAGTGCAGTTTTGTATCTGAATCTGTCTTTTTAAAAGCCATTCCTATTACTGAATCAAAGACTAAATTAATATTATGCAGAAATCTTTGTCATTTTAAAATAAAATTATTACTATCAAGCTTTATGGTGTCTTCAGCAATTAAAGCATTATTCTTGAGATAATGTATTATTCATCATAAGCCGATTTAATGATACTCTCTAATTCTTTACATTCTTAAATAAAAAAGCAGAAATCAGGGTTCCAGAGAGTTTGCTTTTTAAAGGATGCAGCTGCTTACAGGTACACCGTAAGTAACAGAAAATGTAGCAAAAATCGCCGCCACCAAGGAGCAAAGGGAAAATAACAAAGCACACAGCGAATTTGTCTTTACACCTTGCCATTAAAAACACACCCTATAAAACACTAAGAATTTCAGAAGAGTATGGGAAGCCCGCTATCTTGCCTATGGATGCCTCCATTCCTCCCGCAGCTGTATCAAATCTGGATTGCAAGCTGGCCCTCTGATTGAAGACGTCAGGAATGACACAAAACAGCCTACCGTCCTCATTTCCACTGCTCTGCTGACCAGCCTAAATAAATAACTTTAATTTTGGAGCACATAATCTAACCCAGGTAACAGGGAGGAAGGACGAAGGGGCAGTGTACACAAAGATGTCTGCTGGTGTTTGACATGTAAGTACTAAAACTGCCTACTGAGTTCAGAAATGTCTTCTGAGACTCAATCTGATGTCACAGCACCAGGCCACCCGCTATGTCCACAATTAAAATAACTAGACACCGTCTATTCCTATAATGCCCACAAAAGGGACCGATCATTGGGAGTCTTCCTTTTCTCACCGGGAAGTCATTTATTTGCCTTTAACAATTTCCCTGTTTGCTAATTACAAGACAACACAACTGCTCAAGTTTGAGAAGGGATGGCAAGATTGCCAGCATCATACAGAGAGTTTAAAAAGAGTCAAGAAAGCTAGCAAGCCCGCCATCAAAGCTCAATATTCAGATGGTTAAGTGGATTTTAAAATAATACCAGGGAGGTTTCCATCGGAAGGGGGAGGGGAGGAGAGGCAGAAATTCTCAGGGATTCTTTGGAATGCTGCTTGGTCCGGTTTACTGGTAGGCGAACACTGCGATTCTGAGCCGAACGGTCCCGTTTAAGATGCCCCACAGGCTTCCAAGAAAAATACAAAGTAAGCGAACTGTGCTTCCCCTACAGCTGCAAGCCCAGAGCGCGGCCCCTGCAGCCTGGTGGAACTGGCCCTGGAGAAGGGGGTTGAGCCGAACCGCTCTCCCATCTTCCCAAGCATGCCTGGGCGCCGGGCAGGGGGGGAATAATTATTTCTCTTCCCTAGCCATAAAAAAATGACCGGTCTAGCATGCCCTTGCCATTTTGCCAGGGCCCAAAAAAACAAGTCAAACCTGATAGTTAATATTTTAATGCTTAAAAACACTTGTAGATCTGATCGACTCCCGTCCGGCAAGCCCTCGGCCATTAGCACCGAATCCACGGCTGCTGAACAGTGGGTGTATTATTTCAAATTGCTATCTAGAGTTACCGAAAAAGAAAAAACAAAAGTCGTGTGTGTAAATAAGGGGTAGGGGACCAAATTGGAGAAGGTGTAAAATGACAATCCCGGGAAGCCGGGCACAAATGCGTCTTGCGTCCAGAGATTCGTAATCCAGGCTTCTTAGAAGAGGGAGGGAGGGATGAGGAGGAGGGGGTTCAGGGTGAGGGCAGGGGGCAGAGGCCGGTGGGGGAGGGGATGAGCAGTCTTAACAAATGTCAGGGTTGGGCGCGGGACCGACCCTGCAGGAAGCGCCCCCCGAGCCCGGCACCCCGCGCTGCCCTGGGGCCCCCAAAGTTAGGTGGCCGGCGATCGGCGGCCCACTCCCTTGAAGGAGAGGCGCCCCGGCCTCCCTCGGCCCCCGCACCTCCTTGAGCCCGCACACCCTGGTCTCTGGCCCCCCTGGGGCCCACGACGGGCCTACACGGAAGCTGGCGAGCGCCGACCCCGCCATACATCCCAAGGCGCCAAAATTCCCTAGAAATACACAAGTCCGCTTGGAGGAGTCCATTCCGGCTGCACACAAACCAAGAATCCGGGCCGCAGGGGCCTCCCCGCCCCGCTCAGCCCTGCTGCCCTGCGCGGCCCGGGAGAGCCCGCAGCCAGTGGGCCGGGCAGCCGAGCCCGCCACGGCGCCCAGGGCGCTCGCGACCCTGCGGGTTGCCAAAGAAAAGGACGCCTCAGAGCCCCCAAGTTTGCGGTGGGACCAATCTGGGAAGTGTGACCTTCCAGGGGAAGGGGGAAGGAGGGCCGAGAGCCAGCGATCGCCACTAGAAAGCTAAATACATAGCCGCCCAAAAGAGAAAGCCAAGGAGCCTCTCTCCAGGGCCCCCGGCTCTGCGCGCTAGCCAGTTCTCAAGTCCAACGCCTGGAGGAAACCCACTCTCTACCCCGCGCGTCGGGCGCAGCAGTCAGTCACTCGGGGCCCGCAGCGGCAGCCAAGGGGTTAACCGGGGAAAGCCCAAGACGCCACAGAAGAGGGAAGGAAGAGAAGGAGAGAGAGGGAGAGAGAGCAAAGAAAGAGCCACACAGTCATCTTCCCAGGGTGAAGAAACAAACACCACCACCAAAGGGGGTGGGGGAACCAGAACGCAAAAGAAAAGTTCTTCGGATTCCCCCCACCCCCCACCAACAAAGCCCTGCTTGGACAGAGAGGTCTCCCCAACATCACGAGGCAGCAAACTGAAAGCAAGAACGTGGCGAAGTGCAAACAAATCCAGTCCACAAAAGGCAGAAAAGTTTGGAGAGTTTCGGGCCGCCTGGGCCACGAGCGGGGGAGGGGAGGGGAGGGGAGGGAGGGAGGGAGGGGGAGGAGGCGGGGAGGGGGCAGGGCAGGGGCCGCATGCGGGGCTCGGCGGGCGGCGCGGGCGGGCGGGCAGCGGGCGGGGGCCGGGCGCGGAGGCACTTACGGTTCGGGCGGTGGGCGAGAGCGATCCGTTGGGGAGGTAGGGGCTCGTCAGGTCGGGGATCATGATGAAGGGGTAGCCGGGATACGGTGGCCCCTTAAAGAGCCCTCCATCTTGCCTCTTGGCCGCTAACATGGCGGGGCGGCGAGGGGACAGCGGCGGCCGCGCGGAGCGGGAGAGAGCGAGGAGAAACTTTTTAGAAAGTGCCCCAAGGGGCCGGGCGCCCCGACTGGGCCGGCGCAGGGCCGGGCCGAGCCGGGCACGGGGCCGGGGTGCACAGGGCGGCCGGCCCGGGGGGCGGCTCCGGGCGGCTGCGGGGCGCGCGGGGTGTACTCACCTTCTTCCAAACTTTCCCGGGATTTGTCTCGGAAACTTTCGGAGCGAGGCGGAGGCCGTCTTTCCGCCTTCCCGGAGGGGTGGAGGTGGGGAGGGCGAGGGGCAAACGCCACGCAGAAGGGGGAGAAGGGGGAGAAAAAGAATCGGCGAGGTCGGGGGGAGGGGTAGAAAAAAACAGGGTTACAAGTTTTTGCAATGGTGGCACCGTAAGCACACGCCGCCCGCCGGGCCCCGCCGCCGCCCCCAGCCCCGATTTCTCTCCTTTCAGCAACATTTGCCAAGCCCAGGAAACAGATAAAAAACCCCACCAGCCCGAGGGGCTTTTCCTACCTCGGAATCGGAGGAGCTGTTTTGATTCGTTTCTGATTCATTGACTAGAGACGATTTGACATCAGCTAAATCCCTCTCTGCCGAGGAGTTTTCGGAGCTCTTCTCCTCCTGTTCGCCCTCGTCTTTGAAGGAAATCAGTTCGTCGTTGGCGCCTAGGTCATCCCCTCCACCGCCGTTCAGCTGCGGCATTTTTTTTTCACCCACCAGCAGCAATTTTGGAAGAAAAATGAAGGAGGAAGAAAAGCAAAAAAAAAAATCACCCCAAAAAAGTTTTGCCCCCCCAAAAAAATATTGCAAGAAAAAGACGAGTCCAAGGTGAACTTTTTTTTCTGCTTGGGGGTCTTTTTCTCCTGGGGAGGGGAAAAGAGGGAGGAGGGGAGGGGAAGGGGGGGAGATCTTCTGCACGCGTGAGTTTGGGTTTCTTTTTTCTCTCGTTCCCAAGGATCCGATCAATGTGCAAAAAAATAATAAATAAAAAAGGGGGGTTAAAAAAAAAACAACAACAAGAAGTCAGATATAAAGAGCAAAGGGGGGGAAGCCGAAGATACAGGAGGTGCTCGTGCCGCTCGGATTTGAGTGAGTTGAAGTTAGACTGAGAGCTTTTCAGTTCAAAGGCGGCGCTGATTGACAGATAGAAAAAGGGGGATCGAAATCCGGAGGAACGGAGTAGTCTGGGAGCGGAGATTATTGACAGGGCGAGAGGAACACACTGCCTTAATGAGATGCCGGAGGGCGGGGCCGGCCCGGTGACGTGTGCATAAATAAACAGCCGGGGTGGGCGGGGCGGGGGCGGCTAACAATGATCCTTTCGGGCGCCGGGAGAGGGAGGAGGGAAAGAAGGAGGAGGAGAGGGGCGGGGAAGCCGGGGGGAGACGAAGGGAGGAGTGTGCAGGGGGAGCGGCCTGCGCGGAGTGTGTGCGAGCCCGGGATTCTGGGCGAGGGTGCTGGGACTCGCTCCGGGAGGGGGCGGTTTCAGAAAGACAATGCGGGGTGGGAGAGGAGAAGGGGGTGGCGACCAAGTCAGGAATCCGAGCCGAGGAAGGCGGAAGGAAAGCCCACTTGGGGGGCGGGGATGGGGAGAGGCCCAAAACAGTGCACTTTAGAAATATTAGAAATAAGTCTTAAGGGAGGGGGAAAAGGAAGGGTAGTATTTGAGAAAGTGGTGGCTGGGGGCGGGGGTGGGGGGGGTGCTTGGTGGTTAATTCAGCAGTGAAATCAGCCACCCTTAGGCGGGATGCGACAAAAGTGGTCAAAAGGAAAGATCAACCCTCCACTTTCAGAGAGCTTGGGGAAGTGAAGGGGCTGGTCAAAGTTCCTGGTCATCTGCAATGAAAGAAACTATTAACCCATGAGGCCTCCCTCCTCCCTTTTTTGTTTATTAGTAGTGAATCATTTCATGAAATGTAAGTCACACTAGGATGAATATGCCAAAATGACTTTTTATGCAAAAAACAAATGCTAAATGTCAGAAACATTAAAAGTATCCTTAAGGAAAAATATATGATTCTTTTAAATGTAGAGTGGTGTTTTGCTTTTTTTTTTTTTTAACTGACGTTGGAGGTGGTAGGAAATGAGCTAGAGTCAAAGTCCTTTTTGACTTAGGAGGTGAAAAGTTTGGGCGTTAACACCGTCAGGGAAAATAAAACTGAAAGTTCACCAACCCCTGGGATCAGTTGGGCTACAGTGTTTCTCTAAGGGGTTCTGAAATGAAATCCCCGAAAGACTGACCAAAATAATCAAGATGTAGGTGGCTCTGGCAGGAAATTGCTAACCAAACCAATGCTAGAAGACCTCCGGGAGAAGATGGGAAACCTGGGGCTTGAGGCAGGTATTTGTTGACTTTTAGGTATTAGAGGAGGAGCAGACTGATTTGCTACAAAATGGGGGATGGAATTATGTTAAAGAGGAAAGGCCCAGCTCCCAAAACACAATGTTTCTGGGTGATAGAGCAAGAAGATTCATTTTTGCAAATATCCAGTAAGAAGTAGACTGGACACTACAACATGAAAAAGAGAAAAAAGAAAAAAATAAATCAGTAGGATTTAGCAAATTGCCTCTTAGGAGCAGTATTAGTCTAGAGTCCAGAATGTACTGTTATCCCACCCTTCCCTAAAAAAGCTCACCTGCACTTCAGCTGGCCCATCAGCACCGAGGTTTCCAAAAGAAAGCAAATTTGCCATGTAATATTTAGAGAGTTTGGGGTTTCAGCAAAACTGTTTTATAGGCTAAAGTCTCAGGAAGAAGACTACTAAAAATAATGATACCGAGATTGACAAGGCCAACGAATTCCCCTGCACTGGAAAAAATTCACAACCACATTTGCACACTAAAGAATAAGATGCAGGCAAAATAAAAATGGGTTGGGGGGGAGGCAGAGGAGAATCACTGTAACTCCCAACTTTGATATTAATCAGAATATCAGAAGTAGAGTGAGAAGGAGCCTGAAAAGAAGTAAAACAAATGTGTACATTTAATCAGACAGGATTGCATAGGATACAAAGCACAGGGCTAATTAGTCTCAGCAGGTAGGACTAACCTTCAGACTTCATAAATAAATAAGGCAGGCGCAGTGTCTGAGAGGGAGAGTGGAGACAGAAAGGGGATTATTTCAAGACACCAAATGAAAACATGAAGAATGAAATGCTTCACTGTTAAATCCATGTACAAATGGACTTAACAGTTTCCTTTTTTAGGTCTTTTACTTGGTTGCCTTTAGATTTACACATTTAGCGAAATGACCATAGCTTTATACACTTGCTAATTGTCACCTGTATACTTGATGTGCCTAAGTCTGTCTATATGCAGCGTAGACTTTCCTAAGGCTCATTTTAGGGACTTAGTTACTTAAACTGGAACACATTTATAGGAACTCAATTTTATGGCAATTTCTTTGTTCTGTGTGGTAGTTTTTTTTTTTTGTTTTTTTAATCAAACCCTGGTCTGAATTAAGTTGGATAATGAGGTCTTCTATGTTCTTTATAGTACTACCTGTATAATAAAATCTCAGGAATATACTGAATTGAAATTTTAAAGAATGTACTTACTGATTTTACTATACTGGCCTGCATTTTTATCATATGTAAATACTAAGGGCTTTGTTCCCATGATTAGTAACTTTATCCATTTTGGCATATCCTTATTTTTCTCATTCAAAGGGAACTCTTTTGAATCTCTCCTTCCTTAAATCTCTGATTTAATTAAGCAATTAAAAAGTTATTCTGTGATAGTGCATGTCCCACATTTAATTTCATTGCTTGGTGCTGTACAAAGGCTTGAGTAGACCAGCAAGATCTCAGAGGGGCCAGATCCCTGATGCTCTGCAAGTCCCTCAGGTGATGCCTGAATTGAGGAGGGGAAGGGAATGGCAGAATTGGCACTGCAGTAGCCAGGCAGCAAGGTATTGAAAAATACCTTGAATAGTCGGGTGCGGTGGCTCACGCCTGTAATCCCAGCACTTTGGGAGGCCGAGGCGGGCGGATCACAAGGTCAGGAGATAGAGACCATCCTGGCTAACACGGTGAAACATCGTCTCTATTAAAAATACAAAAAATTAGCCGGGCGTGGTGGCAGGTGCCTGTAGTCCCAGCTACTAGGGAGGCTGAGGCAGGAGAATGGCGTGAACCCGGGAGGCGGAGCTTGCAGTGAGCCAAGATCGCACCACTGCACTCCAGCCTGGGCAACAGAGCGAGACTCCACCTCAAAAAAAAAAGAAAAGAAAAGAAAAAAAAGAAAAATACCTTGAATACTATTTGAAAAAAAGGTAGGTTGGCCCACAATGTGAATGTGTAATTTATAGATTTGGTGTGAAATTCTAAACACAGTTGACTTGGGTCCAAGTGCGAGGCAACTTCTCTGTGGATACCCATGACTCCTGGTTTATAGGACCAAGAGTTCTGCCCAAATGGCAGAGATTCGAAAAACACAGGAAACCAGACCAGTTCTGACTTTAGCCTGAGCCAGGGGATTTTGCCACCATGGGCTCTGCATGTTGGGAAATGGGTGGGTGGGAGGAGAAGCTGTGCCCTCATCCCTTGGAAACCAGTTTGGTCTGTGCATATTTTGGGAGGAGGGCAGGGAGAAGCTGGGCCCTCGCCCCTTGGAGTCCATTCCTGGCGCCAGTCCAGGTCCCAAACCGTAAGTAGCTGTCCCTAGGCCTCCCTGACTTTGACCTCGCCCTTTTCATCCACTGCCCTTCCGCTGCTTCTCTTCTGTTTTCTCCTCTCCTTCAGCCCTCCCTTGATTAAATCTTTCTCTTTGGATTCATGCTGATACCTTAAAACTTAAGTGAGTAGGGTTACCTCTTCCAGAGGTGCTTCCTTGTTCATCCCTATCAATGAGCATGAAAAGGAGGTTTCAGTTTACACAAATCACCTTTTAAGTGTTGGTTCCCCACTGGGGAGATATGGTGAAGTGTTAGGTGCCCATTGAAATACAGGAATGTGCCTGACAGGGGACTTCAGAAATAGGCTGGCCACAGGCTGTGTCACCCGTGGCCCCTTCGTCTTGTCTCACCTGGTGGATGAGGTGGTTGGAATGGGCTTTTTTAAACTGCCTGTTAATATTTAAAGAGCCCATGATTCCATCGTTTCACCACACGCCCCAGTTATGGCTCAGAGATTCACGCACACCAGCAAAGAAGACAAACCATATTGAAAGCTTGGCTCTGGAATTTGAGAAAAACAAGGCTAGTCTGTCAGATTTACCCGAAGTGGGGAATACATGTTGACAGCCATATTCAGCTCCCCCAATCACTCGGCAAGATTCTACTAACTTACCCTTGACAGTGATATGTACATGTGTGGGTGTGTATATTTGTGTTCCTGTGTGATTTTTCTTTAAAGATCTGGGTTCCAAGATGGATGATCTGTTACCCCACTGTGTTGGACTTATCTATGCCGGGAGTGTGCTAAGGGAAGCCAAAAAAAGAATCTGAAAACATAAGGAAGCTATAAAATGGGGAAATGTTTAGAAGCCAAAGTCCTGATTCCACTGTGAGATTTTCTGTTTGCTTTTTGTTCTGCGTGGGTGATGGTTCCTTATTTGGACCTTGAGGAAAGCTACTCCCTTAGCCAACATAGGAACATTAAAAATTGGACACCTAAGAGTTTTCAAATTTAGCAAGAGGAGGGGTTAGGCAAAAGCGCCCACTTCACAGGCATCCTCTATCCCCCCAACGACTCTGTGAAGGGACTTGGAGAGACACACACTCTCTCCCCTTGAAACCCTGAGGAACACTCTTCTGTTCTAACATTTTGCTGAAGTGCCCGGCTTGATCACCTTGCTTCAGCTAATAACAGGTCTGGGTAATAAAGTGACAATAATACCTGATGATCCAAGGGTTAATGGGGAGATGTATGCATCTGTACAGGGTTTCATCACCTGCCTTCATAAGATTACCACTGCTATAGGCATTTGTGACAGGAACAGCTTTCTGAAAGACATCAGTCCTCCATAAATATACTTTTCTTATTGACAAGATGTCTTTTAACCCTAATAGTAATGGAAGAAGGCCAATAAATGAAACATTTACTGCATAACTTGCCTTATTTTGGGGTGGTGTACAATTCCTTTCTAGCTGTCTCTAGAAGATGTTTTCAGCCTAATTTGCTCCCTAGAAATTTCACTCGCTACAGTTATACGTCTATGACGTTTTATTGCCTGAAGCCAAGTCTGCATAAGAACTTTCTTAAGATATACTTATCCTAATGCCAAGCTACAGCAACTGGGCTGCTTTATGCTGAATTATTTGTGCTACCCTGATATACAGGGCAGAGACTTCCCAATAGTCATTGCCATAGGGTAGGTCTAAATGTTTCTAAGAAGGGGAAAAGAGGCAGGAAAAAGGTGAAAAAAGTTTCATCTAGGTTGATTTGTAGAAGTCTTTAGAATTAATAATTGGATGCGTATTTAACATATTAAAATGCCTGAGGTTTTCTTTTGTTTTCTCTTTTTAAAATGGCTTCAATGACCCCACCCTGTCTTACAGAGCAGCTTTGCCCACTCAAATCCATTGCCGTATTCAAAAATGTCACAGATACCAAAGCACCTTCCACTAAAACATGGGCACCTTAAAATGAGGCAGATACTATGTAGCCCGGTATTGAGCAGTCTCACAAGGTGGCTTATGTGTGTTCAAGCGACAGAGCAGGTGAAATTTTAGGAGAGGATGATGCCATTGTTCCCCCCTTGAAATTCATCTAGGTGTGGGCTGACACACCTGCATCTGGCCAGAAGCAATATGGGACAGGAGGAAGTAAAAGATCCAAGGAGACTCTCAGGTCCATAGTGTGAAGATTTCAGGTTTGGTCCTCACTGGGAATCCACAGCAGCATCAGCCCCAAACTGTCTTCAGAAAAGACTAAATCTATGTTGACCGAACCACTCGAGATTGGATTAGAATCAGCAACTCTCTCTCCTCCCTTGCAAAATCCCTAATGTTTCTGCAAATCCCAAATTCCAAATTAATATGGATGGATTACGTTTCCTAACAAAACACTCATTTGGATGAGGAAAGGGAAGAAGTTTCAGTGAATGAGTTCCAGGATCCGGAGTGAGTTTGGATCTCAGTATAGACAACAATATGCAGCACAAGGTTTAGCAACAGTAAGAGAGCCTTCCAGTGGACTGTCATCTTTAGCAAACACCGGTTCTGGGTAGCCTGAGGGCATGCTGTAAATACCTAGAGCAAGAAGGAGAGCATTAATTGTTATTAAAGGTTCCAGGATGCTGAGAGTGAGGGGTTATAATAACCCCCAAACTCCATAAGAAACACGGGAGCCCCTCTCAGCACCCCCATCTATGGAGATGTGGTGTTTCTCTTTGCCTGCGTCCCCACACACTGAATTTCTAATGACTTCACACACTGTTGGAAATCCTCCCTGTGCTTTTTAAGGGTGGCCAAGGTTCGTGATGGTCTGTTAACAGCACAGGGATGCAGGTTCCTTGTTCTCATTCTGCAAAGGACTATGCTTCTAAAGAAACCCAAGTCTTAGGCCAGGAAGAATCCGAAGAGGCCTCCTGGGCCCCACCACTTCCCATTCTCCTTCCAATCAATGTGCATTAGGGGCTAAAGGCCATAAGTGATGGCATCTATATGCCTGTGAGACCCTCCTGGCCCTGCCACCCACCCAAACGACAAAGATGGTGACTCTATCTGGAAGCCAGATAGAACATTTCTTAGGGAAGGATCTGATGTTAATGTCTTTCTGTCTTTTCTTCTTTGAAGGCACCTCACACACCCCTTTATACAAGAAGCATCTTTCTAACGTTATCTTCTGGATGTTCATGCTATATTATTGCTGGTTACAAAAAAGCATGTACTGTAGAGTTCTTTTTTTATGTAATTATTCTTTAAAAATATTTGACTTTGGGATGCCTAGGTGGGCGGATCACTTGAGGTCAGGAGTTCAAGACTAGCCCAGACAACATGGTGAAACCCCGTCCCTACTAAACAATACAAAAATTAGCAGGGCATGGTGGCAGGCAGCTGTAATCCCGGCCCCCGGGAGGCTGAGGCAAGAGAATCACTTGAACCCAGGAGGCAGAGGTTGCAGTGAGCTGAGATTGCACCACTGCACTCCAGCCTGGGCGACACAGCAAGACTCTGTCTCAAAAAAATATAAAAAATAAAAATATTTGGAGACATTTGCTTCAATACGTCAACAGCAATTTTTCCCCCTAGATGATAGAATTTGGGATAATTTTTACTTTACTTTCATTTTCTTTTTGTTTGGTTTGTTTATTTATTTATTTATTTTGAGACAGGTCCTTGCTCTGTCCCCCAGGCTGCAGTACAGTGGCACAATTCTAGTTCACTACAGCCTTGAACTCCTGGACCCAGGCAATCCTCCCATTTTAGCTTACCAAGTAGTTAGGTCTACAGACATGCACCACCACACCGACTAACTTTTCTTTTCAATTTTTATTTATTTATTTATTTAATTTATTTATTTTTCGAGACAGAGTCTCACTCTGTCGACAAGGCTGGAGTGCAGTGGCGCTATCTAGGCTCACCACAACCTCCACCTCCTGGGTTCAAGCGATTCTCCTGCCTTAGCCTCCTGAGTAGCTGGGATTACAGGCGCCCACCACCACGCCGGGCTAATTTTTTGTATTTTTAGTAGAGATGGGGGTTTCACCATGTTGGTCAGGCTGATCTCGAACTCCTGACCTCAGGTGATCCGCTTGCCTCAGCCTCCCAAAGTGCTGGGATTACAGGCGTGAGCCACTGCGCCTGGCCATATTTTTTATTTTTAGAGACAAAGTCTCGCTATGTTGCCCAAGCTGCTCTCAAACTCCTAGACTCAAGCAATCCTCCCACCTCAGCCTCCCAAAGCACTGGGATTACAGATATGAGCCAGTGCACCCAGCCTTTGCTTTCATTTTCATACTTTCCTATGTTGTCTTTTATTATTATCATTTTTTCACAACTAAGCATGGATTATTTGTGCCATCAGAATGGAAGTAATGCTCTATTTTGAGAGCTAAATGCTTTGGCTTTCTTCCTCTTCTCTTATATCCATACCTCTCACACAAGTTGGGGAAATTTTAAGGTAGCCATCATTAACATTGCACCTGATATATAATTTTAAACCTCTGTCTATTTTACTCTCATGCTTGAATTTCAAAGCATGTGGATGACAAAATATTTATTTATTTATTTATTTATTTATTTATTTATTTATTTATTTATTTTTGAGACAGAGTCTCGCACTGTTGCCCAGGCTGGAGTGCAGTGGCAGGATCTTGGCTTGCTGCAACCTTCACCTCCTGGGTTCAAGTGATTTTCCTGCCTCAGCCTCCTGAGAAGCTGGGACTACAGGCGCACGCCACCACGCCCGGCTAATTTTTGTATTTTTAGTAGAGACACGGTTTCACCACGTTGGCCAGGATGGTCTCGATCTGCTGACCTTGTGATTCACCTGCCTCGTCCTCCCAAAGTGCCAGGATTCCAAGCGTGAGCCATCGCACCCAGCGACAAAATATTTAATTTCACTCCTTCAGTTTAAAAATAAATGATGGGCCAGGTGCAGTGGTTCGCACCTGTAATCCGAGCACTTTGGGAAGCCAAGGTAGGTGGATCATTTGAGGTCAGGAGTTTGAGACCAGCCTGGCCAACATGGTGAAACCCTTTCTCTACTAAAAATATAAAAATTAGCCAGGCATGTTGGCAGGTGCCTGTAATCCCAGCTACTCGGGAGTGAGGCAGGAGAATCACTTAAGCCTAGAAGGCAGAGGTAGCGGTAAGCCAAGATCACACCACTGCACTCTAGCCTGGGAGACTGAGCGAGACTCTGTCTCAAAAAAAAAATAAAAAAAAAAATAAAAAATAATTTTAAAAAATGATGAACCCCACTTATCCAAATGTGCTTGGAGACCTGCATACAGATTTCACAACAGCAGCATCCTCTGTCCTATAAGGAGATTGATAGAGTTGGATATGTGCCCCTCCCAAGTCTCAGGCTGAATTGTAATCCCCAGTGCTGGAGATGAGGCCTGGTGGGAGGTGTTTGGATCATGGGGGCGGATCCCTCATGGCTTGGTGCTGTAATGGCTTGGTGTTGTCTTCATCACAGTGAGTGAGATCTGGTCATCAAAAAGTGTGTGGCACCCCCGTCCCATTCACTCTCCTTCACTTGCTCTTGCTTTCACCATGTGACATGCCTGCTCCCCCTTTGCCTTCCGCCATGATCATCAAAAGTTCCCTGCAGCCTCTCCAGAAGCCCAGCAATGTCAGGGCTGTGCTTCCTGTATACCCTGAAGAACTGTGAGCCAACTAAGCCCCTTTTCTTTATAAATTGCCCAGTCTCAGGTATCTCCTTACTGCAGTGCAAGAATGGCCTAACAGGGATTGTCCTCCCGAAAGCCCTTTCTTATAGATTGTCCCACTTGCAGCTTAAAACACCTTGTGAGGTAGAGAGAACAAATATAATTACCCCCATTTTACAGGAAAAGAAACTGAGGCTCCAAGAGATCCAGGGTGGCCCAGTGTCCCATAGTTGGTAAGTGGCCAGACCAGGACTGGAATGCAGGTTTCTTGTCTCCCAGTCCAGATCTTTTTTTTGCTCCTGGATTCTGGTCAACCCAACGACAGACTCATCCTCACGATTTTCTGTGACACCCTGGGAGTATAAAGGGGATCTTGGCAAAATATAAATAGATTTCTTTAAAGCAAAACTCACACCCGGCTACGCTGTGAAGTTAACATTTGTCCATCCATTCCTCCCCTACTTAGGCTTCTTCTGGGATCTCCAGAGCTCTCTCCCCAGCTTTGCCCCTTCCTCACCCCCCACCCCAAAACAGCACCCTTTACTGTCCCCTAGGGTTTCTCAAGCTTAGCGCTATTGATGTTTTGGACTGAATAAGTCTTTCTTGTCAGGGGCTGTTCTGTGCGTGTTGGGTATTAGACAGCACTCCTAGTTTCTGCCCACTAGTTGCCAGACCCTCCCCACTCCCCCAGCGGTTGGGATCATAACAGATGTCTCCAGAAATTGTCACACATCCCCAGCAGGTTGTGGGGGGAGGGGGCGGGGAAGAATGGTGGGTGGGGAGGGAGAGTATAAAATCATCCTCACTTAGAGAACCACTGCTCTATATGGAATCCCCTTTCTGGAAGAAATGTGATTTTCTTTCTTTCTTTCTTTCTTTCTTTCTTTCTTTCTTTCTTTCTTTCTTTCTTTCTTTTCTTTCTTTCTTTCTCTTTCTTTCTCCTTCCTTCCTTTCTCTTTCTCATTCTCTTTCTTTCCCCTTCCTTCCTTCCTTCCTTCCTTCCTTCCTTCCTTCCTTCCTTCCTTCCTTCCTTTCGAGACGAACTCTCCCTCTGTTGCCCAGGCTGGAGTACAGTGGCACAATCTCAGCTCACTACAACATCTACCTCCTGGATTCGAGCAATTCTCCTGCCTCAGCCTCCTGAGTAGCTGGGACTACAGGCACGTGCCACCATGCCCACCTAATTTTTGTATTTTTAGTGGAAATGGGGTTTCATCATGTTGGCCAGGCTGGTCACGAACTCCTGACCCAAGTGATCCACCCGCCTCGGCCTCCCAAAGTGCTAGGATTACAGGGGTGAGCCACCGCGATTTATTTATTTATTTTTGACACCGAGTCTTGCTCCATCTCCCAGGCTGAAGTGCAGTGGTGCGATCTTGGCTCACTGCAGCCTCCGCCTCCTGGGTTCAAGCACTTCTGCCTCAGCCTCCCAAGTAGCTGGGACAGGTGCATACCACCATGCCTGGCTAATTTTTGTATTTTTAGTAGAGACGGAGTTTCATCATGTTGGCCAGGCTGGTCTCCAATTCCTGGCCTCAAGTCATCCTCCCGCTTCAGCCTCCTAAAGTGCTGGGATTACAGGCATGAGCCACTGTGCCCCACCTTAGATATGTGACATACTTTAGATTCACTTTAGGAAATCAGTTCTCTAACTGGTTAGGGAGATGCCACAATCCCTTCGCCCCACCCCCAACTCCCCCAGCCAACCAGGGGCTGTATTAGAATGGCCCAGGAAGTTTTTTCCAACTGTGACCCTCCCCAGCCCCCACAGTCCTGTTGAGAACCCATGCCCTGCACGAGGGAGCCTCTTGGCCTCAGCAGCAGGACTGAAATCTTAGATCGTGTGGATCTTGCCCTGTGTGGATGTGTGACCTTGGGCCCCTCCATAAATCACTCTGACTCTCTTCCCTTATCTGTAAAACAGGGTTGTAATATCTACGTGTGAGTGTTATTACGAGGATTCAGTGAAATAACATGTAGAGTTGCCTTGATTTCTACATCTTTCAATGGGGCAGTTTCCCTTTCTTGCCTCCCCTCTCCAGATGGGGATGGAATACCAGGATTTAGCATAGTTCTGGCTCCTTGGGAGAGCCCAGTAGACCTTAGCTCTTATCACTGTTATCCTATCCCTCCCAGTTAATCCTCTCAAGAACAGCTACATTATACAAAGGAAAGGTGCCTAAACTCAAATCAAACACATCCCTAATGGTGGCTTTCAAGCCCCAAAGATAAGCTGGACAGTTGCAGCAAAGACCCTTTGGGATCTCTTTGTGGTGCTATCCACTGGGAGGGGCAGCCCCACCAAAAGAGCGACTCCAAACACCCTCCTCTCCCTGTCCCTTCAGGCAAGTCCCTCCCATCCAGTTAGGGCAGCACATAGATTTTGAAAGCCCCCGAGGCTTCATCACAATTGACTAGTAATTTAATAATCTGCAGACCTTGGCAAACACTAATTAAGCAAGAGCACAGCTCCCGGTGAGGAAGGCCTCCCATCCTCCCACCCCTAGACCCTGCTTACAAAAGGGAGGCAACTGAATGGTGGCTCCCAGAAGTGGCCTGCTTTGCAATGAAAAGGAAGGAAAGAAGGAAGGCTAGGACAAAGGGGGAAGAAAGGAACTCCAGGTCACAGTAGTCCAGTCAAGGCTACTACTGCCTACTCTGGGATGGATGGTCTTCTTCAGACCAAGGGTCTTCTAACTTTTATTTATTTATGTATTTATTTCGAGATGGAGTTTCGCTCTTGTTGCCCAGGTTGGAGTGCAGTGGCACGATCTCAGCTCACTGCAACCTCCACCTCCCGGGTTCAAGCGATTCTCTCACCTCAGCCTCCCAATTGGCTGGGATTACAGGTGCATGCTACCACACCCAGCTAATTTTTGTATTTTTAGTAGAGACTGGGTTTCACCGTGTTGGCCAGGCCGGTCTCAAACTCCTGACATCAGGTGATCCACCCGCCCTGGCCTCCCAAAGTGCTGGGATTACAGGCGTGAGCCAACGTGCCCGGCCCTAACTTTTCAACTTGTAGGGAAGGTTGTCAGAAACTCCTTTGAGAATCCAAAGCTAGATTTAGGCTGTCTCACCAGGAAAATGCACTGACATTTAAATTTTTGCAAGTAATCCCTAGACTTTGTATTAAAATCTTCTGTCCTAAATAATCATATGTAACGTCTTAGATTTGTTGAATCTTTTACAATTTAAGAAGCACTTTTCAGTAGCAAAACAGTAGGCACACTTCCATTTTCTCTTACATAAAATGGAGTTAGTAGAAGTATCTCTTGTTAAAACTGTTTCCATCTTACAGATAAAAAAATTGAGACCTTGAAAAGCTTGACCAAACTCACTCTAGTCAGTAAGAGCTGGGATTTGAACCCAGGATTCTTGACTCTTCCTATATTGCTCTACCTCTCTTTTAATTTTAAAAACATTTTTGTTAGGCCAGGTGTGGGGGCTCACGCCTGTAATCTCAGCACTTTGGGAGGCTGAGGCAAGTGGATCACTTGAGGTCAGGAGTTTGAGACCAGCCTGGCCAACATGACGAAACCTTGTCTCTTTTAAAAATACAAAAATTAGCCGGGCATGGTGGTACACACCTGTAGTCCCAGCTACTCGGGAGGCTGAGGCAGGAGAATCGCTTGAACACAGGAGGCAGACGTTGCAGTGAGTTGAGATCACGCTACTGCACTCCAGCCTGGGCAAAAAAGCAAAACTCCATCTCAAAAAATAATAATAATAAATAAAGACATTCTTGTTAGAGTGTAACATTCATATCATAAGTGCAAAAAATTTAAATATTCGGCCAGGCACGGTGGCTCACGCCTGTAATCCCAGCACTTTGGGAGGCCGAGACAGGCAGATCACGAGGTCAGCAGATTGAGACCATCCTGGCTAACACAGTGAAACCCCATCTCTACTAAAAATACAAAAAAATTAACCGGGCATGGTGGTGGGCGCCTGTAGTCCCAGCTACTCGGGAGGCTGAAGCAGGAGAATCGCATGAACCTGGGAGGCGGAGCTTGCAGTGGGCTGAGATCGCTGCACTGCACTCCAGCCTGGGTGATGGAGCAAGACTCCGTCTCAAAAAAAAAAAAAAATTAAAATATTCACCTTATGAATGTTTACAAATGAACACACCCATGCAACTTACCATCTAGAGTATTACCAGAACCACATAAGTAATCCTTGCATACCCTCCAAATGGATATTCTCCCAAAATAAGGTTGCCAGATTTAGCAAATAAAAATATTGCATGAAACATATTTATACTAAAAAATTATTTGCTGTTTTTCTGAAATTCAAATTCAACTGGGTGGCCTGTATTTATATCTGGCAGTCCTACCCAAAAAGTAACCATTATTTTGACTTTTTTTTTTTTGAGACAGACTTTTGCTCTCGTTGCCCAGGCTGGAATGCAATGGTGCGATCTCGGCTCACTGCAACCTCCACCTCCCGAGTTCAAGCGATTCTCCTGCCTCAGCCTCCCGAGTAGCTGGGATTACAGGCGCCCAACACCACGCCCAGCTAATGTTTTGTGTTTTTAGTAGAGATAGGGTTTCACCATCTTGGCCAGGCTGGCCTTGAACTCCTGACCTCAGGTGATCTGCTCGCCTCGGCCTCCCAAAGTGCTGGGATTACAGGCGTGAGCCACCGCACCCGGCCTATTCTGACTTTTATAACTCTAGATTAGTTTGACCTGTTGTTATGTATTGTATAAATGTAATCATACAGTACGTGCTCTTTTGATTCCAGCTTTTTTTTTTTTTTTTTTTTTTGAGACAGAGTCTTGCTGTCCCCCAGTCTGGAGTGCAGTGGCGCTACATGGTGAAACCCCGTCTCTACTAATGCAAAAAATTCCAGCTTCTTTTATTTAACATTTTGTCTGTGAGATGCAACAATGTAGCAGTAGTTGTTTTCTTTACTGTATAGTATTCCATTGTGTACAATGTTTATATAAATTTATAACATACAATGAATATACATTTATTACTTGTACATTGTATGTATATGTGTGTGTGTATATATATGTGTTTTTATGCACAAATGCATGTACAATGAAGATAAATGTACTTATCCCCTCTACTGTAGCTTAAACGTTAGGTTGGTTTTAGCCAAGATAAACAGGGTTGCTATGAATATTCTTGCACATGTTCATATATGAATGCATTCTGACACCTGGAATGTGACAATACGCTCACTTTAATAGACAGTGCCAAAATTCTTCAAAAATTGTTGAACCAGTTATACAAGAATGTACAGAGAGATGCAATTGCTCTAATTGGTATGGTCAGTTTTTCCCCTTTTATGGTGAGTGTACGGTGGTGTATCATTGGTTTTAATCTGCATTTCCTTGTTAACTAATGATGTTGAGCATCTTTTCACACACATACTGGCTATTTAGATATCCTCTTTAGTGAAATGCCTGTTCAAGTCTTTCATCCACTTAAAAAAATAAGTGGTCCATCTCTTTCCTATTGATTTATAAGAATTCTTTACATAGTCTACATATGAGCCCTTTGTCAGACATAGGTTTTACAAATACCTTCTGTATTGCTTGCCTTCTCATTCTCATAATGGTGCATTTTGAGGAACAGAAGTTTTTTGGGTTTTTTTGTTTTTGTTTTTGAGACAGGGTTTCACTCTGTCGCCCAGCCTAGAGTGCAATGGCATGATCTCAGCTCACTGCAACCTCCGTCTCCCGGGTTCAAGCGATTCTCCATCTTCGGCCTCCCGAGTAGCTGGGACTACAGGTACCCGCCACCACGCCCAGCTTATTTTTGTATTTTTAGTAGAGACAGGGTTTCACCATGTTGGCCAGGCTGGTCTCGAACTCCTGAACTCAAGTGATCCACCCCCCTCAACTTCACAAAGTGCTGGGATTACAGGCATAAGCCACTGCAGCTGGCCCAGAGGTTTTTAATATTAGTAACCTTTATGGTTATTGCTTTTGTGAGTATATGTGTTATGTGAGAAATCATTACCTACCCTAAGGGCATAAACATATTCTCATATGTTGCCTTCTAGAAGAATTTTGTTTTATCTTTCACATTTAGATCCACTAGACATTTTTTTTGTGTGTGTGGTATGTACCTCCCAATTAATATTTAAATTATTTCCCAGCTTCACAATTCTACAGAATCTATGTTCACATTCACTAATATCATCATTAGATAGTTTAGTTCAATTTAAAAAGAATTACAAAGCATCTTCACATGTGCCAAGGTATTGTACTAGATGCTAAGAATTTAAAACTTGAACTTGGCATGGCAGCCATTCACTCAGAGCACCCAGTCTAATACCTTATACCCTGTGATCTGCCCAGATCCATGTGAGGCTCCTGCCAACATCCATAGTATCTTTTCAAAGTCCCTTGCCTTGGAAGCAAGGTCTACCACAGATTTGCTTTTCAGGCTGATACTTGGTGCCTGTCCCCCAGAGTCTGGCTAGGGAGGTGGGAGCATGCTCATGGTATTACTCCTTTGGGGAATCTCTGAATGTTCACAGGGAGAGGCTGAAATCTGGTTCCTATGTGAGTAGCAGGTCCCTGAGCCAAGTAAGAGCCTACACTCCAGCCAAGTCCATGGTGGAAAAGATGCATTGTCTAGTCACTTGGAGTGACTCGAAAATCCCTGGGGTAGCTAAAATGTCAGTAACAGGACAAGTAATAAACTATGAATGACTTTTATGATACCTGATTGTATCATAACTGTTCTGGTTTGCTGGCCTCACTAGCTCTTCCAATGAATCCTCAATCACATTGCTAACATCCAGCTACTAATTCCTTAGTCTGCAGAAGGTGATGTAAAGGTTGCAAGCTCACCCACCATTTCCAATATCTGTCATCTGGAGACTTTTAGCGCTGTTCCAGAACAAAAACAAAAAACCCAACCCACTATCCTTACCCTTGGGCTCTTGAGGGCTCTTTCACTCCATCCCTAGTAATCACCCAGAACCCCCGTTCCTGATTTCTGGCCCCTTCTGTTGGCCCAGGCAGGCTCTTTTTATTGGGATGTATCAAGTGGTCGTGATTTCCCACTGGACCCAGACTCTCTTGGGGATTAGAGTTCATTCTGGCTCTTCCTACCCTGGTCCTTCTCATGGTAGAACACTCCCAGCCTCCAACACCGACCACCAGCATTGATGGCTGTTGTCCCACCAGACCCATTGCAACTTCCACAAGACAAGGGATCTAGGTATTGCAGGAGGCCCCAGGGTCCGTAGCAGCTCCAGGCTCTACTTAACTACCCCATGGTTCCTAGTAGCTTCAGGCTCTACTTAACTCTGCCCTACTTCATTTCTTTCTTTCTTTCTTTCTTTTTTCTCCAGACAGAATCTGGCTCTGTCACCCAGGCTGGAGTGCAGTGGTGTGATTTTGGCTCACTGCAACCTCTACCTCCCCAGTTCAAGTGATTCTCTTGCCTCAGCCTCCCAAGTAGCTGAGATTACAGGTCTGTACCACCACGCCCAGCTAATTTTTGTATTTTTAGTAGAAACCGGGTTTCGCCATGTTGGCCATGCTGGTCTCAAACTCCTGACCTCAGGTGATCCTCCCACCTCAGCCTCCCAAAGTGCTGGGATTACAGGAGTGAGCCACTGCGCCTGGCTGCAAATTTATTTTTAAAAAATATTTCGATAGCTGCATTTCAATGTAATTGGGCTAATCCTGTGGGTTTAATTAATTATTTTTAACTGCTTTTTTTTTTCTTTTTTTTCTTGAGACAGAGTTTTGTTCTGTTGCCCAAGCTGGAGTGAAGTGGCATTATTTTGGCTCACTGCAACCTTCGCCTCCCTGGTGAAAGTGATTCTCATGCCTCTGTCTCCCAAGTAGCTGGGACTACAGGCGTGTGCCACCACACCTGACTAATTTTTGTATTTTTAGTAGAGACAGGGTTTCGCCATGCTGACCAGACTTGTCTTGAACTCCTGGCCTCAAGCGATCTGCCCCCTTTGTCCTCCCAAAGTTCTGGGACTATAGGCATGAAATGTTTAGACCATTTACATTTATGTGAATATTGCTATGGCTGGGTTTAAATATATCGTCTTGCCATTTATTTTCTATTTGTTATTTCTGTTCTTTGGGGTTTTTCCCCTTTTTAACCTTCTTTTGAATGAACTGAACATTTTTATGATGTCATTTTATCATCTTTGTTGGCTTATAGCTATAACTCTTTGTTTTGTTATTTTGATGATTGCTTTAGGGTTGATGGTATATATATCTTTAACTTATCACTGTCTACCTTCAAATGATGTTATACCTTTCTACATACAGTATGAGAAACTTACAATAACATACTTCCATTTATCCTCACCCAGTCTTTGTGTCATTATTGCCACACATTTTACCACCACATATCTTATAAACCCTATAATACATTGTTAAATAATTTTGCTTTAAACAGTCAAATATCTTTTAAATAGATTTACATAATAAGGAAAAAGTCAGATATTTACCCATGTAATTAATGTTTCTGATACTCTTTATTCCTTCATGTAGAGCTGGATTTCCAACCGATGCAATTTTCCTTCTGCCTGAAGAATTTCCCTTAACATTTCTTGCAGTATGGATCTGCTGGTGATGAATTCTTTCAAATTTTGTATGTCTGATAAAGTGTTTATTTCACTTTCATTTTAAAAAGATAGACTTTATTCTTTGCTTGTTTGTTTGTTTGAGACGGAGTTTCACTCTGTTGCCCAGGCTGGAGTGCAGTGGCGCGATCTCAGTTCGCTGCAACCTCTGCCTGCCAGGTTCAAGAGATTTTCGTGCCTCAGCCTCCTGAGTAGCTGGGATTACAGGCGCGTGCCACCACGCCTGGCTAATTTTTTTTGTATTTTTAGTAGAGATGGGGTTTCACCATGTTAGACAAGATGGTCTCGATCTCCTGACCTCGTGATCCGCCCGCCTCGGCCTCCCAAAGTGCTGGGATTACAGGCGTGAGCCACCATGCCCGGCCGAGTTTATCCTTTGAGCAGTTTTAGGTTCACATCAAAATTGAGCCGAAGGTACAGATATTTCCCATATGTTCTCCCACCTCAACACATGCACAGCCTCTCCCACTATCAACATCCTGCACCAGAGTTGCATATTTGTTATAATTGATGAACATATATTGACACATCATTACCACTCAAATTTCATCGTTCACATTAGGGTCCACTCTTGTTCATTCTATGAGTTTTGACAAATGTACAATAGCATGTAGTCACCATTATCATTTTAAATAGAATAATTTCACTGCCCTAAAAATCCTCTGTGCTCTGCCTATTTATCCTTCCCTCTCCCCCAACACCTGGCAACCACTAATCTTTTTACTGTCTTTATAGTTCTGCCTTTCCAGATGGTCATAAGGTTGGATTCATATAGCACATATCTTTTTCACATTGGCTTCTTTCATTCAGTAATTTACATTTAAGTTTCCTCTATGTCTTTTTATGGCTTGGCAGCTCTTTTTAGTGCTGAATAATATTCCGTTGTCTGGATGTACCACAGTTTATTTATCCATTCATCTACTGAAGAGCATCTTGGTTGCTTCCATGTTTTGGTAATTATGATCAAAGCTGCTATAAACATTTGTGTGCAGGTTTTTGTGTCAAAATTTTCAACTTATTTGGATAAATACCAGGGAGTATGGTTGCTGGATCACGTGGTAAGAGTTATGATTAGTTTTGTAAGAATTGTCTTCCAAAGTGCTAATCTGTCTTCCAAAATGGCTCCCATCCAGTACCAACAATGAACGAGAGTCCCTGTTATGCCATGTCCTTGTCAGCATTTGATATTTTCAGTATTTTTGGATTTCAACCATCCTAATAGAGGTATAGTAGTATCTCGTTATTCCTTTTAAACTGCAATTCCCTAATTTCGTATGATGTTGATCGTCTTTTCATATGCTTATTTGCCATCTTTGGTGGGGTATTTGCTTTCATTTTTGAAAGATCTTTTTGCTGACTGTAAAATTCTAACTTATCGATGTTGGTTTTTTTTTTTCTTTCAGTTCTTTAAAGATATTGCTTCAATGTCTTCCGGTTTGCATTGTTTCTAACAAGAATTCTACTGTTATTCTTATCTTTATTTCTATGTGCATAGAAACAATGCTTCTTGAAAAGTTTTCTTTATTACTGGTTTTAGGCAATTCTATTAAGATATGCCTCACTGTAATTTTATTTATTTCGAGTGTTGTGCTTGGGATTTATTGAGCTTCTTGGATATTTTTTGGTTTGTTTTTTCTGAGACAGGGTCTTTCTCTATCATCCAAGCTGGAGTGCAGTGGCGCCATCTCAGCTCACTGCAACCTCCGCCTCCCAGGCTCAAGGGATCTTCCCACCTCAGCCTCCCAAGTAGCTGGGACCACAGGCACACATCACCACACCTGGCTATTTTTTTCGCATTTTTAGTAGAGATGGGGTCTCGCCATGTTGCCCAGGCTGGTCTTGAACTCCTGAACTCAAGCGATCCACCTGCCTCAGCCTCCGAAAGTGCTGGGATTAGAGGCATGAGCCACTGCTCCCGGACTGCTTCTTGGATCTTTGAGTTCATATTTTTCATCAAATAGGAAAAGTTTTTGACCATTATTTCTTCAAATACTTTATCATTTGAAGACTCTAGTTACACATGTATTGGGCTACTTGAAGTTTTCCTATAGGTCAATGATTCTTGTATATTTTTTATAAGTCTTTTTTCCTTTGTGTTTTACTTTAGTTTCTATTACGTTTGTAAGTTAATTAATCATTCTCTGGAGTGTGTAATCTGCTGTTAATCTGATCTAATGTACTTTTCATCTTAGACATTATAGTTTTCATCTTTAGAATTCTTATTAAGATTTTTAAAAATATCTTTGATGTCTCTACTTAATAGGCTTAATTGTTCCTCTAGCTTCTTGAATATAACTTCCACTGTTCCTGTCTACCAATTCTGTCCTCTGTATCATTTCTGATTCAGTTTTGACTGAGTAATTTTTATACTCACTATGGGTTGTCTTTCCCTAATTCTCTGCATGCCTGATAACTTTTTATCACACATCAGACATCATGAATTTTACCTTTTTGAGTGCTGGATATTTTCCGTATTTTCACAAATACTCTAAATATTCTTGAGCTTTATTCTGGGGCATGGTTAAGTTACTTAGAATCAGTCTGATTTTTTCAGTCTTGTTTTCAAGCCTTGTTGGGTGAGAATAGAGCAGCAGTTAGTTTCAACCTAAATTTTTCCAACTACTGAGACAAAAGTATTCAGAGTACTCTACCTTATGCCCTGTGGATTATGAGGTTTTCTACTCTGATTGATGAGAACTGGAACTATACCTGACCCTATGTGAGTTCTCTCTGTTCCTTTTGCTGGTTCTTTTCCTGGTCTCACATAGTTTCTTCATGCACATGTGCTAATCAGGACTCAGCTGAAGACTCCAGGGAGACCCTCTCCAGATTTCCAGAGTTCTCTCTGTGAAATTCTCTCCTCTTTGATATTTTGCAAACTCCCACCACCTTGGCCTCCCCTCTCTCCTAGCTTTTCCTTCTCAACTCAGCGACACCACAAGCTCCTCATCTTTGTGCCACAGTTGAGACACTCTCCTGTGTCCCCAAGCTGGGCAATGTCACAACAGTCACCTAGTTTATTTCTCATCCCTTGGGGATCAACTGCCCTATGTTACCCGATTGTCAATGTTTTGAAAACTGTGGTTACATATACTTCATCTGGCTTTTTCAGGTAGGGTAACTCTGATCTCTATTACTCCATCTTGGTCAGTAGCAGAAATCTGCAATCAATCCTATATATTGTATTTAATGCATCTAAAACAAAATATGGAGCCTGAGAAAATGTCCATATCCTTCACTAGATGATCAGAGGGGACCATGACACACAAAAAGGTTAAGAACTCCTGCTCTTGCCGGGCACGGTGGCTTACGCCTGTAATCCCAGCATTTTGGGAGGCCAAGGCAGATCATTTCAGGTCAGGAGTTTGAGACTAGCCTGGCCAACATGATGAAATCCCATCTCTACTAAAAATACAAAAAAATTAGCTGAGTGTGGTGGTGCACGCTTGGAATCCCAGCTACTCGGAAGGCTGAGGCAGGAGAATTGCTTGAACCCAGGAGGTAAAGGTAGCAGTGAACTGAGATTGTGCCATTGCACTCCAGCCTGGGCAACAGAGCAAGACTTCGTTTCAAAAAAAAAAAAGAACTCCTGCTCAGGTAGGATTAGTTAATATTTTTACAGGGTGCACAAATTTTCCCTGAGAAAGGTGGAACAAGGCCTGAGCTGCTTTTAGGCCCTCAAAAGCTGGGGTCTGAACATGAATGAGAACATGAAGATGGTCTCTGGCAGTCCTGGGCTTTCAGAATTTCCCCAGAGTAGATCTAGGAGGAAATTCATTCCCACCCTGCAGTTTCTCCCTGTTGGCTGTGACTCTCTTGCTTCCCAAAGAGAGGTTTGCAAATGTTTGGCAGGGTCTGGACAAATATGTCATGAAATTTTAATTTCACAGCAAACTTGGTTATTAACCTTTTTTTTCCTTTATCCATGCCCTTCCTAAAAATCCTTCCCATCCCCACTGCAGACTCTGTCCTATTTTCTCCTCCCTTATAATTAGGGTGTAAGCTTGCTGAACCCAAACACCTTTGCCTGGTGGAAGAATCTATGTGCCCCTGACAGTGCATGTTTTGTTAATCTGAATGCAAAGTCAGAACAGGTTGGAGATCTCTGCCACCTCTGACAAAGGAGCTGGAGGCGGGGCTGGGTCCCACATGGAAACTATTCATTAGTCCTGTATTTTTCCTAGTATTCCAAGTCTTCCCTAATTCCCTTTGGGAGGCTGGTACTACCTGGGTTGCTGGGTAGAGACAAATGAAATGAATTCATTAGCATTTGTAAGCAAGTCTGTGGGGTCTGGGCAGGAGGGATTCATTCTGTTGAGATGAACATTGACGTAACTCCCAAAGTTGAGATCAGCTGCTATTCCAGCATCAAGCTCAGAAGTATCTTCCTCTGAATCTCTTTTTCCTGGGTTTAAGGATCCTGCCCCGGGGGTAACACAGCCATCAGCACAGGAAGCTCAAAAATCCAGCCTTGAGTATCCATGCATTTTTTTATTCAACAAATATATGAGACCCGCTGTATTCTAGTCCTTACAGTAGGCATTGAGGATAGAGCAATGAATAAAATCCAACAAACTCTACAGTTCCTCTTTTTATGAGGCTTACCATCTAATTAGGACAGGCATTGATATGCTGTGTGTTTGTGTGTATAAAAGAGCACAAAATTACATGCATATATTATATGCATGCACACATATGTAAAATATAACTGTGACACTCCTTGAGGAGGAATAAGTAAGCATAAACTAGGGGAACTGACCTGGTTGGGGAGCTCAGGGAAGGGTTCCCTGAAGAAATGATAACCCAGCTGAGATGTAAAAGATGAGTAGACTTTAATTAGGGGAAGAGGGGAAAGAGCGCTCCCTGTGGAAGAAATAGGATGTCCAAAGGCCCTGTGGCCTAAGGAAGCAGATGTGTGTGGCAGAGTGCATTTTCCAAAGATGGCTGCATCACTTTGTGATACTCCACAGTTCCTCCTGCAACATGAGGCCACACTCACCCATGGAGAGGTGAAGGTCTGTGTCCCCTCGAATTCAAGGTCCCCTTGAATCCAGTGGGCCTACTGCAGATGTGATGCCATGTGACTTCTGAGGCTAAATCTAAAAATGTTCTATCTCGTCTTCTTGGGACCCAGGACCATGCTGTGAGGCACCCATGGAGCCACGTGGAAAAGTCTCAGCTGGCAAGGGCCAATTGCCCTCCAGACACAAGAGTGAAAGGGCCTTCAGACAACTCCAGACCCAGCCTCTGAGCCACTGCAGCAGATGCCAAGTGGAGTGAGCGCTGCGTGGATTTCAGATCTGTGAGCAAAATAAATATCGTATCATCCTTTCAAGCCACTCAGTATTGACGTGGTTTGCTCTGGTGGCTGTAGATAACAGTGTGTATGGGGAACTCTGAGAAGGCCAGTGGAAAAGGGCACAAGTACCTCCGGGACCTGGCAATGGAAAGGGAGCAAGAGCTGGATCCAGAACTTGCTGCAAGCCCAGTGACTCTAGAAAAGGCAATCTTTCCAGGCAAACAAAGATGTGGGGCCCATGCTTGGCTACTGGAGTGAGGACTGGATTTCAGCCCTCACTCATCTCTCAGCCAAATGTGCTTGTGCAGGGCACACCTACACAATCATACTTAGAGGCCCTGCTAGGCCACACAAAGTCTGAGGCTGGGTTAGGGATTTGGGTCTTTATTCTAGGAGCATGAGGGAGCAGGTAATCGGGCCAGTGAAGTGATTCTTACCACTTTAGTTCAGAGTCTCCCAAAAGACTCAGAAAGCTGCTGTCCATAGATTTTAGGGTCCATTTCCAAGGGAGAGAATGGGGCCAAAAAAGTCAGGTTTCCGATTTTTTTTTTTTTTTTGAGACGGAGTCTCACTCTGTCGCCCAGGCTGGAGTGCAGTGGCACGATCTCAACTCACTGCAAGCTCCACCTCCTGGGTTCACACCATTCTCCTGCCTCAGCCTCCTGAGTAGCTGGGACTACAGGCGCGTGCCACCATGCCCGGCTAAATTTTTAAATATTTTTAGTAGAGACGGGGTTTCACTGTGTTAGCCAGGATAGTCTCGATCTCCTGACCTCGTGATCCACCTGCCTCAGCCTCCCGAAGTGCTGGGATGACATATATATATATATTTTTTTTTTTTTTTTTTTTTTTGAGACAGAGTCTTGCTGTGTCGCCCAGGCTGGAATACAGTGGTGTGATCTTGGCTTACTGCAGCCTCTGCCTCCTGGGCTCAAGAGATCCTCCCACCTCAGCCGGCCAAGTAGCTGGGACTACAGGCGTGCACCATCATGCCTGGCTAATTTTTCTTTTTTCTTTTTTTCTTTTTCGGTGATGGAGTCTCATTCTGTTTCCCAGACTGGAGTGCAATGCTGTGATCTCAGCTCACTGCAACCTCCACCTCCTGGGTTTGAGTGATTCTCCTGCCTCAGCTTCCCAAGTACCCGGGATTACAGGTGCACACCACCATGCCTGGCTAATTTTTGTATTTTTAGTAGAGACAGGGTTTCACTATGTTGGCCAGGGTGGTCTCGAACTCTTGACCTCAAGTGATCCACCCTCCTCGGTCTCCCAAAGTGCTGGGGTTACAGGAAACAGCCACCATGCTCAGCCTTTTTTTTTTTTTTTTTTTTTTTTTTATGTAGAGACAGGGTTTTGCCATGTTGCCCAGGCTTGTCTGAAACTTCTGGGCTCAAGCAATCTGCTTGCCTCAGCCTTAATTTTTTTTTTTCCCTTTGGGATGGAGTCTTGCTCTGTCACCCAGACTGGAGTGCAGTGGCGCAATCTCGGCTCACTGCAACCTCTGCCTCCCAGGTTCAAGAGATTCTCCTGTCTCAGCCTCCTGAGTAGCTAGGATTACAGGTGCGTGCCACCATGCCTGGCTAATTTTAGTATTTTTAGTAGAGACAGGGTTTTGTTATGTTGGCCAGGCTGGTCTGGAACTCCTGACCTCAGGTGATCCACCCACCTCAGCCTCCCAAAGTGCTGGGATTATAGGCGTGAGCCACTGTGCCCGGCCCCTAATTTTTTTTAAATTATTTTTCATTTTTCAGAGATAAGGTCTTGCTTTGCTATCCAGGCTGGAGTGCAGTGGCACAATCATAGGTTACTGCAGCCTCAAACTCCTGGGCTCGAGTGATCCTCTTCCCTCAGCCTCCTGACTAGCTAGGACTACAGGTGTGCACCGCCACCCTCCAGCTAATTTTAAAAATTTTTTGTAGAGATGGGAGTCTCACCATGTTGCCCAGGCTGGTCTGGAACTCCTGGCCTCAGGTAATTCTCAAGTGATCCGCCTCAGCCTCCCAAAGTGCTGGCACTATAGGCATGAGCCACTGTACCTGGCCAGGCTTGCTCATTCTTCAATGTTTCTCTTGTCTCAAGGTGGAAATAATTTCTCCTACTTATAGGCTCAACTCTACCTACATACTAATCTCAGTTCTGTCCTAGCCCCCAGAATAGCTAAAACATGGCTAAAAGTAAAGATCAGCCTAGCATTTGGTCCCTTTACCTTTTTTTTAAGTTTTATTTTCAATTGACACACACACACACACACACACACACATATGAAGTACAATGTGATGTTTTGATACACGTATACATTGTGGAATGAGCAAATCAGGCTAATTAGCATATTTATCAACTCAAATATTTATCATTTCTTTGTGGTGAGGACATTTACAATCCTCTCTGTTAGCTATTTTGAAATATACCATGCATTTTTTTTTTTTTTGAGATGGAGTCTCACTCTGTCATCCAGGCTGGAGCGCAGTGGTGCAATCTTGGCTCACTCTAGCCTCCGCCTTCCGGGTTCAAGCGATTCTTCTGCCTCAGCCCTCCGGAGTAGCTGGGACTACAGGCATGCACCACCATGCCTGGCTAATTTTTTTGAATTTTCAGTAGAGATGGGGTTTGGCCATGTTGGCCAGGCTGGTCTCAAACTCCTGACCTAAAGTGAGCTGCCTGCCTCGGCCTCCCAAAGTGCTGGAATTACAGGCGTGAGCTACCGTGCCCGGCAGTGGCTTTTTAGTTTTTTTGAGTTATCTCCACACTGTTTCCAAAATGGCTGTACCTTTGCCTTTTCAAGCCCTCATTCTGGTGGCTTGGCTTTGACTCAGTGTCCCAGATACTTTGGATTTAGATTTCTATTCTTATCTTTGCACCTTCTTTCCCTCATTCTCTATTCTCTATCACTGATCTCCAAGACAATGACTCCTAATGCCCACCAAGTCCATGTCCAAGCTCAGTCCCCCTACACATGGTGAAGCCACGTCCAGGACAAACGGTGTGATGAATAAGCAATGGTGGGGATTGTGGGAGGCACTGTGGGCTGTCTACTCAATGGCAATTCTCTCCTATCTTCACGGTAATAGAATCCTGACTTTGTTCCCCTTCCCCAAGTGATCACAACCTTTCAGGAAGGTTGGACTCCTCCCTGGCCCTAGGGTTGAAATCTGGATGTATCTAAGCCAGTCATGATGGTCTCCTTCTTGACAAATGAATGGTTTGGATGTGGACCCATGTGTTGCAAGGGGAGGTCTGCTGGGGAGCCTTTTAGAACATTTTCATTGCTCATGAAAAGGAACACCAAAGCCCCACCCTGGCACTCACATAGATTGCTTAAGGGATGTTACTATGTTCATGCGGCTCTCGGAACTGCAGCAGCCAGCTTAGGCCTAGGTGGGAATCTCACCTAAGAGGTTGAGTACACAGACTGAGGATAACAAAATGAAAAGAGGGAAATAACCTGATTCCTTGAAGATACGATTGCGCAGCTAAATTACCAACCATGGAATCAGTCTAACTCCAATCTCATTTTTCTTATTTATTTATTTTTTTTCAGACAGGGTCTTGCTCTGTTGCTCCAGCTGGAGTGCAGTGGCACGATCATAGCTCACTGCAGCCTCGGTTTCCTGGGCTCAAGCTATCCTCCCACCCCACCCTCCCAAAGCACTGGGGTTACAGGCATGTGAGCCACAGTCCAGCCTTAACTCCCACCTTCTTGTCATATGAGATAATATATCATCTTAGAGTGCAGTGGCACGATCTTGGCTCACTGCAACCTCCGCCTCCCAGGTTAGAGCAATCCTCCTGCCTCAGCCTCCCAGGTAGCTGGGATTACAGGCGCACGTCACCACGCACAGCTTATTTTGTATTTTTAGTAGAGATGGGGTTTCCCCATGTTGGCCAGGCTGGTCTCGAAGTCCTGACCTCAGGTGATCCGCCCCCTTTGACCTCCCAAAATGCTGGGGTTATAAGTGTGAGCCACCACGCCTGGCCTGTTTAAGCTGTCTTATGAATATTTTCTATTACTTATGATTAAGACTTCCTAACTGATACAGGCCCTTCTGGCGTGAAATCCCAGACCATAAACTTCATTTCTTCTCCTTGAGGGTACAAGATGAGGAAAAGATGCTAACATTATGAGCACCTACTGTATGCCAGACATTGTGCTAAATGCTCTCTATTCAATCTTCACCACAAGATAGTGTAGCAATTTTAAAACATGGCTGCAAATTCTCTAATGCTTTTTCCATCAAGAGGTAGGGCCTATGTCCCTTCTGCTTGGATCCTGGTGGTCCTGTGTATATATCCACCAACAGAATACAGTGAGATGCTCACTCATAAAAAGCTGTGCCTAGCTGGGCACGGTGGCTCATGCCTGTAATCCCCACGCTTTGGGAGGCTGAGGCAGGTGGATCACCTGAGGTTGGGAGTTCGAGACCAGCCTGGTCAACACGGTGAAACTCCGTCTCTATTAAAAAATACAAAAATTAGCCAGGCGTGGTGGTGGGCATCTGTAATTCCAACTACTCAGGAGGCTGAGGCAGACGAATTACTTGAACCCGGGAGGTGGAGGTTGCAGTGAGCGGAGATCATGCCATTACATTCTAGCCTGGGTGACACAACAAGACTCTGTCTCAGAACAAACAAACAAACAAACAAACAAAAACCAAAAAAAAAAAAAAAAACAAAAACAAAACTGTGCTGCTTTCTCCTTGCTCTCTGGAGTCACATAGGAAGTTCAGCTACCTTAATACCACCATGCCAGGTAGTCATGCTGTAGGTGTGCTGATTGACAGCACCAGTTGAGCCCAGCTTGCCAGTCATCCCTACTAAGGCTCCAGACTTGTGAGTGATGCCCTCTTGAACCCTCCAGAGCAGCCTCTCAGCCTGCTGAATACCACTAAGTGGCATCCATTGATACTACAAGGAACAGAAGAATCTCCCAGGCAAGCCCTGCCTAGAATTGTGAGATATAGAAATAATGGCTTTGAGGCCAGGAGTTTGAGACCAGCCTGGGCAACAAAGCAATACCCTATCTCAAAAACAAAACAAAACAAAATAAAATAAAACCATGGCTGTTGTTTTAAGTCATTAAATTTTGAGATACATAGTTACACAGCAATACCTAACCAGAATTAGTAGGTTTTATTATCTCTACTTTGCAGCTAGGAAAGACTAAACCAAAGCTCAGAGAGGCCAGTAAGCAGAGGCAAAATTCAATCTCACTTTGCCTAACTCCAAAGCCTAGACTTTTCTCACTACACTGTAATGCTTGGGCCCTTCCTTCACACCCAAGCACCGTCTCTGGCCTGCTCTCTGCTTTGACCTAAGGCTCACAGTCTGGCTTTGTTCTCTAGACCTATGGTCTCTGCATGACGCTTTTTTCTATACTACTGGACTTTCCAACTGACACCATCCACTTAGTCCTTCTCCACCTGCCTAATCAGTGGCCTGGCCATTGCCACCTGCCCTGCAGGTACTCCTATGTTCACCTGGGTGGGCTGCTCTGTTATCTCCTCAGCTCAGTCTCTACCAAAGAGAAGTGCTATGCTCTTCATTTAAACCACACACATGGCCAGATGCAGTGGCCTGTAATCCCAGCAATTTGGGAGGCCAAGGCAGGAAGATCACTTGAGCCCAGGAGTTCAAAACCAGCCTGGGCAACATAGAGAGACCCTGTCTCTGCAAAAAATAATAATAATTTTAAAATATTAGCTGGGTGTATGCCTGAAGTCCTAACTACTCAACAGGCTGAGGTGGGAGGATCGCTTGAGCCTGGGAGGTCAAGGCTGCAGTGAGCCATAACTGCACTACCTCACTCCAGCCTGGGTGACAGAATGAGACCCCATCTCAAAATAAAATAAACTTCACACATTTACGGAGTGTCTACTCAGTCCCAGATATTGAACAGGTACTGAGGATGCAAACACTGCATTCCACCTCAAACAGGATGGACCATGGAAAGCTTATGTTAGATTTGTGAACAGAGACACCCATGTGCAAACATCCAGGTGGACACTGTCCTTTCAAAGAAAGTAAGGCATTGATTCCAGGTTTGTGCCATGTTCTGCAACTCCCGAAAACCTCATCAGTAGTCATCATTTTGTTTTGTTTTGTTTTAACCTATGGAGCCATTATTCACTTCTGTCCCCAGCTTGATTCAGCCACAGAGCTGATCCTCCCCCTCTAAAAGAGCAAAGCTTGGTCACCACTGAGGAATGTCAAAAGGAGTAGTGCTGGTACTCAGGACCATTTCCACTCTCTCCTTGGCTCTGGTGTGTTTCCTGTGTCTCCTCATTTGTTATCATCTGTTCTTTCCTCCATGTCACTTACTTCTTTGAGATCTTCGGTCCTTAGGTCTTCGGGGCTAAAGAGGTAGCTGGTTCTTGGATGGCCTCAAGACTCTGGCCAAAGGCAACCTCACACTGACATTTCTTTTGTGCCTCTCCCCACCTTACTAGACAGTAAATGAAAACAGAGGACTTCCAAGACCGAGAAAGTCGAGTCAGATGAGAGGGGCCATCTATGCCAGGCAAACAACTCCCGGATCAACAAACACACAAAATAGAATAGGAGCTACGCGGGACTTTTTACATAGAAGTGAGCCCACATTATTTTATAATCCCAAACAGAACCAAAGGAACAGAGAAGGAAGATAAACAGACACTGGCCCAGCTCTGACATCTAGTAGTTGTGTGTCTTCGGACAAAATTCCTAACTTTTCTTACACTCAACTTTCTTATCTGTAAAATAAAGATAATCACTGTATCTACCTCACACTGTTGTGAAGATGCAATGAAATAATACATAAACCACAAAGCACAGTACCTGATACCCAGTAAAAGCTCAATGGGAGCTATTTACCGTCATCATTGTCATCATCATCATCACATCATTGTCATTTCATCATCATCATCTTTTTCAAGTTCATATAATGCATCCTCTTAGTGCCTTGAAGGTCCTGTATTTTGTACTTGTGATCAAAAGGGTTAACTCCCTGGAAGGTGCCTTCTAGTTCCTGGTAGAATGCACCTCTTAGAGCTGGATCAAATGACTTCAGGATTTTTCTTTCCAAGCCAGTGGTTAGGGGCTCAGACTGCCCCACCTACCCCAGAAAGGGGTGGGAGCCCATTCAGGGAGGAGCCAGGTGGAACTGGATTTTCTCCCCTTTGCTTTAACCCAGTATTTCTTATAGTTCTTTGTTCTCCCAAACAAAGCAAGAGGAAAACTTCCCCAACTTGTAAATACTATGGCTATAAACCCAGGTTATGGCAATGTGCTAAGTGACTTTCATCTGAGGAGAGCACAGAGCCCCTGTGCCCACGACACTGCCTGGCACAGAGGGGCATGCAGTAAATATTGTTGAGCAGATGAATGAAATGAATGAATGAGTGGATGAGCAGAATGAATGCAAGGCCTCTTTCCAGTCCAGACAGTCATTTCATCTCCCATAGAGGCTAAGCCATGGGTCCTACTTATCTCTTCCTGTTCTCTCTCTTCTCCACCAGCCTTTCCTTGTTTGCTACTGAGGCTAGGTAGGGGCTTATAAGAGTTCTACCATCAATGGCTATTTCCCTTAGGCCTGGGAAATAGATCTATTCAAAGCAAATAATTGGACAGGCACCTATCAGATTATGCCAGATAAATAGTACTGAAGAGATCTCAGGTGATGAAGTATCAACAGCTGTATACAGGACCGCTTAATACATTACTCAATCTCTGTCAATTGAAAATGCACAATGAATGCATCTTGTGAAGGAGACAACCTACTTTCTTAGACTGAAGCTCAGATGGGTAAGGTAAGGCAAATAATGGAAGGTTCTTATATATCAACTACATTTAGGACAAAGTCTTTCCATCTCTTTTCAGGACTCATGTCTGGGGCCTGAGAGATTAGAATATTAGCAAAGATCTGTCACAAAATGCATCAAGCTGGCTTGTTCTACAGCCAGTCTTTTTTTTGTTGTTGTTTTTGTTTTTCATGAAACAGGCAAAAAAAACACAGAAAACAAAAAACAACTCTGCAGGCAAGCCGTCAAAGATAGTGGACATTGCTTTGGTTGGAGAAAGCTCTGACTTAAGCGGTTTCCTAGATGTAGAATAACATAATGCGCTTTGGGGAACACGTTAAGCTTCTCCTGTTCCTTGGTAGCTGCTCTAGATGTGCATTATGCAACTCTGGATTGATATGTTAAGGACTTAATGACCCCTGTCTACTTCTTTGCAACATCTGAACTGCCTTATTTATGCTTAGGGCTAGATGGCTCATTGTGTATGGAAACACCCTCCTCTCTTTGAATAAAAATAAAAACAGCCAAATTAAGGAGGCTGGTTAACATTTTTCCAGGAATGATGTCAGCTGGGAATCCTAAACTGTAGATTCTTCCTATATAAAATGACTATAATGATAGAACTCTGTATTTTTAGTTTACAAAGTATTTTCATATCCATTTTTTTTCATTTGGTCTTTAAGGAAATGTGGGGGGAAGGATAGCTCCCCTTATTAGTGCCATTTATGGAGAAGGCAACTAAAGTTCAAAATGGGTAAAGGGGATGCTAGGCATGGTGGCTTACGCCTGTAATCCCAGCACTTTGGGAGGCCAAGGCGAAAGGATCACGTGAGCCCAGGAGTTCGAGACCAGCCTGGACAACAGACCCCCCTCTCTACAAAAAATAATAAAATTAGCTGGGTGTGGGTGTGTACCTGTAATCCCAGCTACTTGGGAGGCTGAGGCAGGAGAATCACTTGAGCCCAGGAGTTTGAGGCTACAGTGAGCTGTGATCATGTCACTGCACTCCAGCCTGGGCAACAGAGTGAGACCCCATCTCAAAAAAAAAAAAAAAAAAAAAGAATTAGCAAAGGAACAGGGAGCAGAAATGGGTGACTCCAAGTCTCATGCTCTTAACTTACTCTTTTTTTAAAAAAAATCTAAATGCAGACATAGAATTCCATTGTGGCAAAATAAGAGTGTACTAAAAATACATTATCACCCTCTTTTTATTTATTTACTTATTTTTTTTTTTTTGGAGACAGGGTCTCACTCTGTTGCCCAGGCTGGAGTTCAGTGGCATGATTATGCCTCATTGTAGCCTCTAACTCCTGGGCTCAAGGTATCCTCCCACCACTGCCTCCCAATTAGCTGGGACCACAGGCATGCACCACCATGCCCAGCTAATTTTCTTCTTCTTCTTCTTTTTTTTTTTTTTCCCCAGAGATGGTGTTTTGCTTTGTTGCCCAGGCTGGTTTTGAACTCTTGGGCTTAAGTAATCCTCCTGCCACAGCCTCCTGAAGTGCTGGAATTACACACATGAGCCATGGTGTCCACCCTCATTTTTTACCTTCTCATAAGGTGGTCGTGACTATAAAAATCACCAGGGAGCGTTGGCCCTCACCCCCAGAAATACAGAAAGGCTGGGAGAGTGCCCAGGAACTTGCGGGTTTAATAAGCTCTGGCTGGTGATTCCCAGGGCAGTTCCTTGGATAATATTCGGAAAGAGTTGTATACCAGGCTTTTTCTTTGCTGACATGATTCAGGACAAACCAAGAATATTTAGTCTCCTCTTATCCTATCTCTGAAACAACCACCTCTGAAGACCAAAGCCTGCTTATTCCTGATTTTTTTTTCCAGCAATTCGTAGATAGTGACTGTCTTGAAGCTCTAGGCAAATTCAAACGTCAACTGTGTTGTGTTGTCTTACAGTGAGCGAGTGAATAAGAGACAAACAGCTTGAACACTCTCCATTCGGGGAACATTTACAAACATACTCAAGAATTCCACCCTGAACAACTGAAATTTCAGACTGTGGGTTGAAATATTGAGACTTTTTATGAGCAAATGCTGTCTGAATTTTTCTTTACTCGTTATGCTGGGAATTCTACGGCCAGATGTCTATTTTCAGCAAGCAATCATGAACTCTAGAAAGCTTAAGCTGTGTGTGATACGAGTTACTAATTTACTAGATCAATTACCAAAGGGTTACAGTGGTCAGTCAAGAGAAATATGACAGCTAAATTCCACTCTGACTCCAGCCACACATTTTTACAGGCCTCATTTCTAAGAGCCTGAGAAATTCTGCAGTTCCACTTTCACTGATTCATAAGTCCCTTCTCAATTACCCAGGGAGGGTGGTTACTGACCATCAGCACGCCCTTCCAACTCTGTTTAATAGTTACTTTAAATCATGGTTACTGCGCTTTTAGTTGTGGTTTTAATGTACTTAAAATGGCAGCTCTATGAATGAAAATAGATCCTTGCCTTTTCAGGGTACAGCGGCACTCCCCAACCGTGGCTAAGACCAGAATCACCTACGGGGCTAAGATCAGAATCACCTACGGAGCTCACATGTTAGAGACCCACCCCAGACCTAGTGACTCAGAACCTCCTGGGACGGAGCCTGGGTGTGTTTGTTTATTTGTCCTTACTTTTTTTTAAAAAAAAGAGCTTCCTGGGAGTCCCCACCCCGCTACCCCTCCCCCACCCTCACCCTTAGGAACCACTGACATGTTTTTTTGCTTTTCATGGTAATAAGATCTACCATATGTGAAGGCCTCTCATGTGCCTGTAACACGCCTAACTCTTCTAACAACTCTGTAGGTTAGGAATTATTACCTTGCACGTATTACAAATGAGGCAACCTCCACCCAGAAAAATTTAAGCAAAATTGTCCTGAGCTACTAAATCCAAATCTCTGCTCTTTCTACATGAAAATCCATCATTATGTGAGAGGCTCAGGGATCAACAAGATGAATTAGTTTGCTTAGGAGAGTAGTAGATCCATCACTGGATATTTTTCAGAAAAAAAGTCCTTCTCTCCTCCCCCCTGCTTTTTCTTTTCTTTTCTTTTTTTTCCTTCTTTGAAAGACGGGGTCTTGCTCTGTAGCCCAGGCTGGAGTGCAGTGGTGCGATCTTGGCCCACTGCAACCTCCACCTCCCTGGTTCAAGCGATTCTTGTGCCTCAGCCTCCCAAGTAGCTGGGATTATAGGCATGCACCACTATGCCTCGCTATTTTTTGTATTTTTAGTAGAGACGGGGTTTCACCATGCTGGGCAGGCTGGTCTCAAACTCCTGACCTCAAGTGATCCCCCACCTCGGCCTCCCAAAGTGCTGGAATTACAGGCGTGAGCCACTGTGCCCTGCCTCCTCCCTGCCTTTTCTTATCCCTTGGGTCTTAGATAGCATTTCTTTAGGGACACTTTTTCTGAGTCCCTAACTCTGGCCAGCTGTCCCGTCTCTGTGTGCCCAGTCCACTCTGTACTGGACTTAACATGTATTGTAATTGTTTGTCTACTTCTTTGTCTATATCCCTCTTTGTCTATATCCCTCTTTGTCTATTCTCCCAGAGGGCAGATATTCAGACTCACCACCAAATCCCTCACTAGTCATCTAGTTGAGTACCTGCCTCATTTAAATGCTCAATAAATATGTGTTGAATGAATGGATGAGTAGAGGGATGGACAGATGAACAGATAGATGAAACAATGGATGGATAATTGATTGTGGGCTGAATTAACTGGCAAGGGAGCAAAAATGAGGATATGACTAAGAACATTTTGTAATTCTTGGAATAGGAGAATCACACACAAACAGACTTTAGACTCCTCTTAGTCAAAGAGGTGAAGATTCAGGGAAAATGTAATTTTGCGCATAAATATACAGGAAACCTGTCATAACCCCAGGGGAATATTTAGGTTACAAATGAATGAATGATTTAACTCATCTATTGTTCTTATTCAATAGTCATAACAATGCTACCTTGGTTTTATACAAATCTTTTTCCCCCAAAGGGGTTAAGTCACTCAGCAAAGGACAGAGTTTGTGACTTCCCTTTTCAAAGAACGTTCTCAACTATCTGGTTATTCCAAGTGTCTGAAAAGAAAGAAGGAGGAAGGAAGGGAGAATAAAGACCATCTGTATGGCGAAGTCGGAAGCTCCCGCACCCTATTGCTCCACGGTGGTTCATATAAAGAGAAAAGGTTTTGAAATAATGGCAGGTCTTCAAGAGTGACAAAGGGCACCTTAGGAAACAAAGCGAAAACAATAATAGTGCAATGCAGCAAAGCCAGTGGCATAAATACAGAGGAAGGGAACATAAAGAGGTCTGGATATTAGAGAAGGAAGCTCCTTGGAGTTACTGCCCTAGCACTTGGGTAGTCTGTGTAAAAGGGAGAGCCTCATATTATGGGCAGGTGTTCACGAGCAATAAAAGGCAGATTAAGAAAGTTCCAGCCCGGCACAATGGCTCACGCCTGTAATCCTAACACTTTGGGAGTGTGAGGCGGGTGGATCACTTTAGCCCAGGAGTTCAAGACCAGCCTGGGCAACATGATGAAACCCCATCTTTACCAAAAATAGAAAAAATTAGCCAGGCGTGGTGGTGTGCGCCTATAGACCCAGCTACTGGGGTGACTGAGGCAGAAGGATCGTTTGAGCCTGAGAAGCAGAGGTTGCAGTGAGCCAAGATCACGCTACTGCACTCCAGCCTGGGCAACAGACTAAGACCCTGTCTTGAAAACAAAAAAAAATTCCAAGCACAGTGTGTACCTACACACACACACACCTACCACACACCCACACCGACACACACCCACATCCACACACACACACACACAGCCACATCCACACACATACCCACACACACCCACATCCACACACACACACCCCACACCCCACACACACCCACCCCCCACACACCCACACACTTACACACCCCCCACATACCCCCACACACACCTACACACATACACACACCCCACACACACCCCCCACACACACCCACACACCTCCCCACACACCCGTGCATGCACACACACCTGCGTGCACACACACGTGCACGTTCACGCACACACACACCCATACACACCTACACACACCTACACACACAACCACACACCCACACACCCACACACCCCTACCTTAGTACCATCTTCATTTCCCTCCCCACTCTTCCTTAATACTGCATAACAAGGAGTTCAATGTCAGATTAAACCCATTTTGAACATTAAAGTGAAGACTACAGCCCCCCCAAAAAACCAGAACATTTTTTCCTCATTATCACCTCATTAAGATGCCCCTAAGGTCCTTAATCTTTATATGACGATATCATACAAGGAACAGGTCCTGCATGCCTGCGATGAAGCATGACTGATATTTAAGCCCAACAACTCAAGAGCATTTGATTGCTTCTGCGTTTATTCAGAATGGCACTTTTATGCGAAGCCATAAAGTGGCGAATTTCCTATGCAGAGCTGAGAGTGTGTGAGTTGGGGCAGGTGGTGTATGAAGGCCTAGGGTAACCTAGGGTAGCTCTGAGCATGGCCACCGGAGCCAAACGGGAGACTACGTGTGACTTCCCTGTAAATTGCTGTATCCGTGTTGCCAAATCCCAACGCTACCTCTGAGAAAAGGAAAGGAGGAGGAAGTGACGTCGATGAGGAAAAAAGTCAGATAAAAGCAAATTGTCCCTGACAAATATGAGTCATACACCTTTTAACCAAGTTGTTCTCAGAAAAGGAAGCCATTGTTAGTCGAATTTAACCTCTGAGACTACAAACGCTGCGATGCTTAGGAGATGAAACTTTATGCGGCGATGGAAGGACTCCCACCCACATAAATACACTCTGTACACAGAATCTCCAGTTTTGGCCGTAACCTCAAACTCATCTGCCATTTTGGCCTCTAGAAGGAAAGAAAAAGAACAGCTGTGACTCCAAGTCGGTGAATGTACCGCTCAATCTCCATCAACTCAGCCCGTTTTTGGATGTGGGTAGTGAGTGATTCCTTAGTCTTATGAATGAATACTGCTAGGTAAATGCATCTTCAATTACCTATACTACCCACTTGTAGTTCTCACATTTTCTTCTTTTTTTTAAACAAAATTATTAAGATATAATTTATATAATCACACAGTTCACCCATTTAAATCATACAATTCAATGGTCTTTTGTATATTACATTACTACTTTTAAAAAATTGCTTCTAAGTTTTCTTATTAGAATTTTCAGTACTGCTACTAAAATCAGGAAGAAAATAGACATATAGAAGAAAATGATAGTAGAAGCATAGAAGGGAAAGGAGAAAGCGAAGAAGGGACAGAAAGAAAGGAAGCCAATGGCTTCAAAAGAAGGAGCTGACTGCTTCAGCACTTCTCAATGTTTTAGCCGGGATTCAAGAACCAACACGGCGGCCTGTCCCCCAAAGGCAGTGGGGGAAAGGAATGGGCCTGGGCACAGTGGAGAGTTATGGAGAAAGGAACTAGAATCGGCTTTGTGGATTGGGGCTGGGAGAGGAAAAGGCTTCCCAGAGGCTCTAGGAAATCTCAACCCCTGCCCAATTTCCTGTCACTCTGCAGAGCCCTCCCCTACAGGGAAATCAGGCAAGGCAAAGACGGAATTACAGCTCAGTGACCTGAACCAGGTGCCAATTTTCAACTCAGTCCTTTTCTTGCTTCTCAAAGTGCAGCATTTAATAAGGTTAAAACATCAGATTATGATTTTTTTCTTAAATGAGAATTCAGGGAAGTTTTTGGGTTAGCTGAGCCATATGAAAGTATTTAACCTCCGTTCAGCAAACTGTCCTTCATTCACATTTTTCCTTCTACTGTTGTTCACAAAACTGCACTTTCTCAGACAAGTTCACCATTTGGCATTGGGACCTGGTTGTAACCAGATGGTGTGTATCACCATTACAGCATACAAATCAGCCTGGAGCTTGATTTAAGGACCAGAGGATTCTTTAGGGTAAATTCTTCTGGGAAGGGAGAAGAGCAAATGTTGTTGCTCTATGAGTGACAATGTGGGCTGCTCAGATGGCAATAGGTGCTGATGCTGTGCGTCCCCCCCACCATTTATAATGATTAATTCTTTGCCTGGAGACCCACACTGTTTGGGAAGGAAGATGCAGAATGTCTTCCATCCATGCTACTGAAGAGTGGCCTTTTTTGACTTTTTACAAGGTCAATGCTTTGTTTTCCTCTCTTCCCAAGGGGGCACACGACAGTGGAAAAACAGGTGAAATACGAAAACAGTAGGCTGGACATGATGGCTCATGTCTGTAATCCCAGCACTTTGGGAGGCTGAGGTGGGAAGACTGCTTGAGTCCAGGAGTTCGAGACCAGCCCGGGCCACACAGTGAGACCTCATCTCTACTAAAAATAAATTTAAAGAAACAACAAAAAAGAAACGTAAATAATCAAAAAGAGAACACTATCTTCTGCCCCACATTGTCCTCTTTGTAAGCTACCAAAGGACAGAAAGCAGAGAACTTTATTCTTCAAAATTATAGATTTTTAGAACTAGGAGCCACCTGAGAACCAGTTGTGGTAGACACCTGCCATGGCGTCCCAGCATCAGCATCCTTTCTCTCTTCCTTGTCTCACAGCACCCGGATTCATCTTTGGGAGACGAATGCTCTTGTACTCTCAGATCTTTGGATGGGGCTAACCTGCTCCTGGCTCCAAAGGGTGGACATGTAACCCAGACCTGGACAATGGGCATATTCCATCCCTCCAGCCTTAGTCATTCATTTCGGATGGACACATGAGTCCTATCAGTCCAAAGATAATTTTTTGGATGGACCTATTGAATAGAGGAGGTCTATTTCTGATGGGATTGCTAGCTATAAGGATAATGTTGGGCTAAGCTACTGGAGTCACCATATAAAGTGGGCATAACTGACTGTGAAAGTGTGAGGATGAGGCCAAATCATAGAAACTTTCTTTGAGCCCCTGGGTCCAGCTATACCTGAAACTAACAAAATCTCTGAACTTTTCAGTTATGTGAACAGATACATCCAGTTTTGGGCTTTTAGCCTGTTTGATTTGATTGTCTATCATTTGCAACCAAATGAGTCATGACTAATCCATTCCCCAGTTCTTTCTTTTCACGAACCAAAATCAGAGAATGGCTTGTTCAGCTGGGCATGGTGGCTCATGCCTGTAATCCCAGCACTTTGGGAGGCCAAGGTGGGCAGATCACTTGAGGTTAGGAGCTTGAGACCGGCCTGGCCAATATGGTGAAACCCCATCTCTGCTAAAAATACAAAAATTAGCCGGGCATGGTGGTGGGCACATGTAATCCCGGCTACCCGGGAGGCTGAGGCAGGAGAATCGCTTGGACCTGGGAGGCGAAGGCTGCAGTGAGTCAAGATTGCACCACTGCTTTCCAACCTGGGTGACAGAGGGAGAATCTGTCTCAAAAAAAAAAAAAAAAAAAAGAAAGAAAGAAAAGAGAATGGCTTGTTCAGCATCTCACAGTTAGGAACATAACTGGACTAGCATCTAAGCCCCCTGATGTCCAGTCTAGGGCTTTTTCTAAAAACCTTTTAGAAGTATTCTTCCTGTTGAAATCACCATAACGTGGGCTAACCATATTGTATCAGATTTTTTTTTTTTTTTTTTTTGAGACAGGGTCTCCCTTTGTCACCCAGGCTGGAGTGCAGCTCAATTGCAGCTCACTGCAGCCTCGATCTCCTGGACTCAAGTGATCCTCCCACCTCAGCCTCCCAAGTAGCTGGGACGACAGGCATGTGCCACCACACTGGCTGATTTTTTTTTTTTTTTTGGTAGAGACAAGGTCTTCCTATGTTGCCCCGGCTGGTCTCAAACTCCTAAGCTCAATCGGTCCACCCATGTAGGCCTCCCAAAGTGCTGGAATTACAGGCATGAGCCACTGCGCCCAGCCTTTTATCAGATTTTGACAGCAAAGGCCTGTTATGATTGACAGGAACTGACCCCTGCCTATCTGACTGTTTAATGACAATTATGACTGCCATACTGTTCCATAGTGAGAAGGGATTCAACCAAGTGTGGCTCAAACACATTATCCCTCAACCTTTCTTTCCCTAGTGGATGGAGACAGTCTATTTCCTGAAGCTTGATACATGGGTCTGAAGTTCACCAACACATATGGCTATGGCTGTGCTGGCTGTCAAGATATTGAAATGTGCCTCTCTTGCCAGGTGTGGTGGTTTACACCTGTAATCTCAGCACTTTGGGAGGCCGAGGAGGGTGGATTGCTTGAGCCCAGGAGTTTCAGACCAGCCTGGGCAACATGGTGCAACCCCATCTCTACGAAAAAATTTTAAAAAATTAGCCAGGCATGGTGGCGTGTGCCTATAGTCCCAGCTACTTGGGAGGCTGAGGTGGGAGGATCACCCAAGTCCAGGAAGTCAAGATTGCAGTCAGCCATGATCATGCCACTGCATTCCAGCCTGGGCGACAAGAGTGAGACCCAGCCTCAAAAAAAAAAAAAAAAAAAAAAAAGATAAAATAAAGGAAATGTGTCTGTCCTGATTAACAAAGAGCCACTGCCCTGAGCTCCCTGAGGGTTCCCTCCTGCCCTGGCCCCTCCGCCTGGGCCCCGCTTCCCCTAGACCTCCTGAGTATCTCAGGGCTTAATGCTTGGGTTTTAGGGAGGGGCCATCTGAACCCCACTCCAGCACTATGGCCAGCGTCCCTTCTGATTGGCTGTGCCTGTGCCCAGTGGGTTATTTCAAATTTAAAATTTTAGCTCTGTACACGCACACACACAGCCCATGCCCAGGGGGGAAAAGGGAGACAGAAAAGATGTAACGTGTTTCCCCTCACTGAGAGGCAGTTCGCACCTTCTCATCTGCCCCCACAAAAGTATTGGCTCATGGTGCCTTTAACAAGGCAGTAACTATCGGACCAAGAAACGAGTACATCTGGGTACTAATCCCAATTCTCACCCAAACCTCTGTGGATCCAACTTAACTTCTCTGCATCCCACGCACGAGAAGTCAGAGGCAGAGTTCTAAGTCCTTGACCTGTATAAACTCATTCAGTCCTCAGCTCTTCGAGGCAGACGCTACTGTTGTCCCTATTACAGAGGAGGAAACTCAGGCAGAGAGAGGTTCGGTTACTTCAGGCTGACTTTAGAGACTTCAGGCTTAATCATGACATATGACTACCCTTGAGGTCACATAGCACAGTGGTTGTAGCATAGACTCTGGAGTCAGAACTCTGTGGGTTCAAATCCTGGCTCTGTTGCTTGGAAGCTCTGTGACGAAGTTACCTCTTAAGGGGGAAAAAAAAGCTGTGTTAGTAACAGTGATTGGCTATAGTTATGTGTGTTCCAGATATTGCACAGGACATGATATTGTATGGGACAAGCTTACACTAAAAAAATCAAATTGAATGGATGTCCTGAATCTTACCTGGCAACTTTTTTTTTTTTTTTGAGACAGAGTCTTGCACTTGTTGCCCAGGCTGGAGTGCAATGGCGCGATCTCCGTTCACCGTAACCTCCTCCTCCTGGGTTCAAGAGATCCTCTTGCCTCAGCCTCCTGAGTAGCTGGGATTACAGGCATGTGCCACCATGCCCGGCTAATTTTTATTTTTTAGTACAGACAGGATTCCTCCATGTTGGTCAGGCTGGTCTCGAACTCCTGACCTCAGGTGATCCGCCCACCTCAGCCTCCCAAAGTGCTGGGATTACAGGCATGAGCCAGCACGTCTGGCCTTATCTGGCAATCTTATATAGGAAGTACTTGGCACAGTGCCTGGCAGGTTAGAAATATCAAGAGATGAGAGGTGTCTCTATTGGAAATGGAGCTCTGAATGCCAGCTTGGTGGGTCTGCAGAGTGACACTTGCAAGGAGGACCAGATTGAGATGTTCTAGGTCACCAGAGTTGGTCTGAGCCTCAGTGGCTGTTTCTGAAGGCCGAGGAGAAGCCCAGAGCTGACTTTAGCTGGGGAAGAAGTGGAATCGGAAGGCAGAGCTTTGGTCTTCATCTCAGCTTTGGCCCCTGCTCTGGGTTTTGCAGTCCCCATGTAACCCTGGTGTCTGGTCTGTCTACAGAGCCTCCGGGGTACTCCTGAGGGACTGGGCCAGGCCCATCCAGTGCCTCCTTAGCCCCAGGAGGCCGGTGCTGCTGCCATATTAACAGTTCCTGGCGGCCGCCTGGCCAGGAGGACAGCATGTCCCCAGGCCTTGGAGCACACAAAGTGATCTGTAAGTAGATGTTCCCGGAACATTCTGCTGCAGTCACACAGTGCAGGAGGGAAAGTGAAAAAACAAAACACCAAAAATACCCTGGGCTCTGCACAAGGATGAGCAAAAGGGAAGGAAGAAAGGAAAACAGACCTGAAATGGAAGTTTACACCCAGTCACACTGGGCTTAAGGGCAAACCTACGAAGAGGACGGAAGTGGCCTTCGGAGCCTAAAGTCTTTCTACCATCATCTTGTCTGCCCTTACTAGAGAGCTGTTCATCTGAGACTCCAGCGCCTTCCAGGCGCTCTCTTCTAGACGCAGCAGCCCTTGGCAGTTCACACTCCCTGCAGAGATCTACCATCCAAGACCTTCCCAGCAGGTCCCAGGTGCCTGCAACAATGTGGGCAGGTTGTCTTAACCACTGACCGCCTCGGTTCTTCAATTGTTTAAGTTGGAATAACACCATAGTACTACTCACTCAGTAAACTCACAGCTTTTCCTCAGTGTTGCCTAATAACATAGATGTTAAGACCACGGGTTGGTTTGTTTTGAGACAGAGTCTCACTCTGTCACCCAGGCTGGAGTGCAGTGGCACGATCTTGGCTCATTACAACCTCCGCCTCCCGGGTTCAAGTGATTCTCCTGCCTCAGCCTCCCAAGTAGCTGGGACCACAAGCACGTGACACCACGCCCGGCTAATTTTTGTATTTTTGGTAGAGACGGGGTTTCACCATGTTGGTCAGGCTGGTCTCAAACTCCTGACCTTGTGATCCGCCCACCTTGGCCTCCCAATGTGCTGGGATTACAGGCAGGAGCCACTGCGCACGGGATTTTAAGATAGACCAAACGTTGCATTCCGGCTTTGCTGCTTACCTGCGCTTTGGAGCAAGTGTGCTGTCAACCTCTTTGTGCCTCAGTTTCCTTACCTGTAAAAAGGATCTGCTCACACCTCTGCTTCACTGGATTGTTGTAAGGAACCAGCTCACATATTCAGGTGTTGAGTTTCCTGGAGATGCCTCTGAGTTCCCTGGAGATGCGGTGCCCAACAGGCAAAGCGTGGTCTCATTCCTGGCCAGCACTCTGGCTCGTATGATGTACTGAGCACTTCCAGGGTACTAATAAGAAGCACAGGAGAAACAGATACAATTGACAATATTGTATGCCCTCCAGGGTTTTACAGTGTGGTTGGGAAGACAGACCATTAAATCATTAGAGAAAAAGATACAAATACTTTCCTACAATTATGCTACAGAGTGGGTGGCTCCAAGTATAAATGCCTTGGACTGTCATGGAGGGAGGAAGAATAACAGGGAGGGTACAGGAGGTGAGGCTGGGATGCTGGGAGAATGTGAGTGGGACAACTGGCTGACGAGGAGACCTTCAGGATGATGCTCCACCAGTGGCCCAAGGAGAAGCCCCCAGGCTACAAAGCGAGTCACCCTTACCTTGTTCTTTAGATTAACAATTTTTTATTTTTTCTTTTGAGACGGAGTCTCGCTGTGTCGCCAGGCTGGAGTGCAGTGGCGCGATCTCAGCTCACTGCAACCTCCGCCTCCTGGGTTCAAGTGATTCTCCTGTCTCAGCCTCCCAAGTAGCTGGGACTTCAGGTGCCCACCACCACGCCTAGCTAATTTTTGTATTTTTAGTAGAGACGGGGTTTCACCATGTTGGCCAGGATGGTCTCGATCTCCTGACCTCGTGATCTGCCCGCCTTGGCCTCCCAAAGTGCTGGGATTACAGGCGTGAGCCACCACACCCAGCCTAGATTAACATTTTTAAAAAAGATCCCAGTCCAAGTCATGTGCTTGCAGTAGTTATTGCTCCTTATCCATCGAGGACATTCCATTTCATCATTCAGATACCTGCACACAGCCCCAACAGCCTCTTTGCAGTGGATTGGAGAAGTCAGAACTATCTCTGCCTCCATTCATAGCACAGCCTTTGTGGGTGGACTCACCACAGGTGCCCCCAGGCCTCCTCCCTAAACCACCTGTTTATTCCTTAGGATCACAATCCTGTGTTACACTTGGTGAAGGGCACAAAGAAAAAGCAGACAGGGCCCGGCTGTCAAGCTGCTTCTAGTCTAACCAGGGGACATAAAACTCAATTGTTGCTTCTCTTGGCTTCTAATAGTTCATCAGGGTGGTCCTGTGTGTGGTTAAATCCCTTCTTGGGGGCACTCAGGTGAAGTCTTGTGCCTTCTGGATGTTTCTATGATTGGAACAGCCCAGTATAGATCCCAATGGGATTTCTTTCATATGTATCATTTTTGGTGAATTCCCTAAAAACCCAGTGAAAAAGGCAGGGAGATATTACCTAATTCCCATTTAACAGATAGAAATCCGAGTTCCAGAGAAAGAAAATGACCTGCCCTGGGTGACTCTGCTGAAACTTGAACTTTCATTTCTTGACTATAAATCAGCAACATTCTCAACATCATCATCTCACCTCCTATGTAGCTCCTTGAAGGCAGGGTGTGTTTCTACACATCTCTGTCTGTCTTGTATAACCTATATTTTATGAAGTGGTATGCTGGTAAATGTTTAACAACCAGCTCTCTGAGGAAATAAATTTCTGATTTGTAGCAGTTGCCAATTTCAGTAGTGTAAATAGTCCCATCATGGCTGACTTCAAGCTACCAATGTGACATCGGCCACTTCAGAAATTCCTGAAAACTTGCTGGCCATGATAGCTCATACCTATAATCTCAGCACTTTGGGAGGCTGAGGTGGGCAGATCACTTGAGGCCAGGAGTTTGAGACCAGCCTGGCCAACATGGTGAAACCCTGTCTCTACTAAAAAATACAAAAATTAGCCAGGCATGGTGGTGCATGACTGTAATCCCAGCTACTCGGGAGGCTGAGGCATGAGACTCGCTTGAGCCCAGGAGGCAAGGGTTGCAGTGGGCTGAGAGTGTACCATTGCTCTCCAGCCTGGATGACAGAGGAAAACTGTCTCAAAAAATAAAAAATAAATTAAAAGGCTGGGCACAGTGGCTCACACCTGTAATCTCACTACTTTGGGAAGCTGAGGCAGGCGGATCACCTGAGGTCAGGAGTTCGAGAGCAGCCTGGCCAACATGGTGAAACCCCGTTTCTACTAAAAATACAAAAAAATTAGCCGGGTGTGGTGGCGTGCACCTGTAACCCCAGCTACTTGGGAGTCTAAGGCAGGAGAATCCCTTGACCCCGGGAGGTGGAGGTTGCAGTGAGCTGAGATCCCGCCATTGTACTCCAGCCTGGTTAACAGAGCAAGACTCTGTCTCTAATAATAATAATAATAATAACGAATAAATTTAAGAAAAAAATCCTGAAAACTTAATAATTGTTTCCTAGAAGCTAGTATGAGCTGGTTCCAGCATACTGCTATTTGTAGAGAACCTTACCTATAATGGGGCTCAGAGATATTTGATGCATTCAGTGGTTATGATGCTCCTCCTTCCATTCAAATTCAAATACTCTGGGGGTGGAAGAAGATGCTCCCAGTTTACCCTGAAGGATGGATGGGATCTCCAGGGCTTGGGATCATCTGGACCTGCAGCTCCCCTGAGATCAAGTAATGTCGCTGGTTGGAGGTCTATGGTGCTGACAGAGAAGGAGGGAAAAACAAATTTAGAGAGGACAGAATGAAAGAATATGGGTGAAAAGAAGAGAAAAAGAGAGAGAAGACAGAAGTGAGGAAGGAAGGGAAGGAGGGAGACAGGGAGGAAGAGGAAAAGGAAGGAAAGGAGGGAGGGAGGGAAGAAGAAGGAAGGAAAGAAAGGAAGGAAGGAAGAAGGAAGGAAGGAAAGAAAAAAAAGAAAGAAAGAAAGAAAAAGAAAGAAAGGTGGCTTATAAGATGAATACTGGTAGAGGGAGAGTCTCCTGTGACCACCTCTAGCAAGCACCTGCATTTCATTGTCTAGTGCATAGCAGGTGCTCAGTAAATATTGCTGGCCAAGGATCCAGTCATGCTCTGCTTCTGCTATTCCTGTGTCTGATCTTATCTCCCAATGAGATTCTTTTTTTTTTTTAAATGGAGCCTTGCTATGTCGCCCAGGCTGGAGTGCAGTGGCATGATCTCAACCCACTGCAACCTCTGCCTCACGGGTTCAAGCAATTCTCCTGCCTCAGCCTCCCTAGTAGCTGGGATTACAGGTGCACACCACCATGCCTGGCTAATTTTTGTATTTTTAGTAGAGACAGGGGTTTCACTATGTTGCCCAGGCTGGTCTCGAACTCCTGACCTCAAGTGATCCACCTGCCTTGGCCTTCCAAAGTGCTGAGATTACAGGCGTGAGCCACCTGCCTGGCCCTATCTCCCAGTGAGATTCTAAGATCTTGGAAAGCAAAGACCATACCATTCATTTCTTACCCACAATGGAACTGCTTCTACTCGGAGGGGTTACTGATATTATTTAAATTATCATTACAATTTTGCAATGCAGAAAACAGGCTCAGCAAGATCAAGTAAATTGTTCACATTTACACAGCTTTTAGGTGATGGGGCCAAGATTCAAACTCTCTGCTCTTTCATGCTACTTCTGAAAGGACCTGAAATCTTTCTGACAAATGAATAGTGTATTTGTCTTCTCACCTAGATGGAGACTTCCATTTCCTTTCTTTTCTGTAGTAGCCATTTTTCATTTGTCACGGGAGCCCCAGTAAGAACCTAAGTACTGATGCAACCATGTAACGCATATTCTCCAAACCTTAGCCTTTGTGCACTGGCCACTAACCCATGGTGGTCATAAGATTATAAGACTTCATAAACACCCACCTCATTTTATACAGCACATAGTAGACATGGGCTCAGGGAGAGAACAGATGCACTTTTGGATTTTTCCACTGCAAGGATTATTACATATTCTCACTCATTAACAACCCTACGAGGCAGATGTTGCCAGCCCCCTTGTACCATTGGGAAAACTGAGGCTTATAGAGCTTAGCATTTGGGAGGATTTGGGAGCAGGTAGTTTATTCAGAAGGCGATCCCAGGAAGCACCAGTGAAGGAGTAGGGAAGGAAGAGACATTGCAGGTGCTGTTATGGACAACTGAGGCTTCATCCTGCTGGGGGCCTTCTGAGGAATCATTGCCTTGTGTCATCTCCTGTCCCCAAAGGGACGAGGAAGCTGAGATGCTTAGCCAAAAGCCTCTGGCCCTCTTTGGGGGATGCCTTCTCTGGAGGGGTTAAATCTAGGGCACTGTGCTTGCCCTGCTCAAGACTGAGCAAGATCTCTTTGGAACCAAGGGGAGACCCTGGGCACTTGAGGGTGGAGACTGTCAGCAGGCACAGGGAATGGCAGGTGACCTTGAAGGTGAGCCAGGGGAATATGGGGCGTGTTTGATCAAGGTCATACCTGCCCAGGGTCTTGCTGAGGGTAGAAGGAGCCAAATTGGGATTTGAATGTAGGTCTAGGCCTGGTGCGGTGGCTCACGCCTGTATTTCCAGCACTTTGGGAGGCCAAGGCAGGTGGATCGCTTGAGCCCAGCAGTTCGAGACCAGCCTGGGCAACATGGTAAAACACTGTCTCTACAAAAATACAAAAATTAGCCAAGCATGGTGGATCCTGCCTGTAGTCCCAGCTACTTGGGCGGCTGAGGTAGGAGGGTCACTGAAGCCTGGGAGGTTGAGGCTGCAGTAAGCTGTAATCACGCTGCTGCACTCCAGTCTGGGTGACAGAGGGAGACCCCATTTCAAATAAAGAAATAAAAGCAAAACCAAAAACAAATGCTGGTGTGTTTAATGCCAAAACTCATTTTTCTTCTGTGACACCAATCACTTAAGCCCAGTGAAGGAGTTAAAGTCCACACACCAGCCAGGCACAGTGGCTCATGCCTCTATTCCTAGCACTTTGGGAGGCTGAGGTGGGCGGATCACCTGAGGTCAGGAGTTCGAGACCAGCCTGCCCAACATGGTGAAACCCCGTCTCCACTAAAAATACAAAAAAAAAAAAAAATTAGCCAAGCAAGATGGTGGGTGTCTGTAATCCCACCTACTCGGGAGGCTGAGGCAAGAGAATTGCTTGAGCCCGGGAGGCAGAGGTTGCAGTGAGCCGAGATTGCACTATTGCACTCCAGCCTGGAAGACAAGACCAAGACTCTGTCTCAAAAAAAAAAAAATGTCCACAGACCTTGGAGGTGGACTGGGTGGGCTGGTGAGAAGAGTAGGGGTCAAAGATAGGTTGCCACCCAGGGTGGAGGCCTGTCTAGTCCTAACAAGGGCAAGAGGTGCTATCATTAGCATCTCCTGCACACTCAGGAGCATAGAAAAGCCCCTGTCCCAAATGTAATTACCAGTACTTAGAGTATGAGTGGAGGCAGGATCTATGAGCAGCAAAATACACAAGGGACGCAAGAGTCACACTTCCCAGATTAAAGAATGACCGACAAGATGTGGAATAGCCTGGGATTATATTAATGACACTAACCACCGCTTCCTCCACATTTTGAAATTTTCTGAAGCACCAAGCTGCATCTTCACATATCCCAGGGTCAGCCACATTTTCTGCAAAGGGCTAACAGGTAAATACCTTAGGCTTTGAGAGCCACAGGGGCTCTGCTACTCAGCTCCACTGTTGTAGCATGCAAACAGCCATGGACAATCAGTCATTCAAAGGGGGTGGCTGTTTTAAAAGCTTTATATAAAGAGACAAAAACAGGCACCTGCTAGATTTGGCCCACACGCCATAGTTTGCTGACCCCTGACATGTACTGTGTCTAACCCTGGCAACAACTTTCCCAAAGCAGTTTTGTTGACTCCATTTTATAGCTAAGTAAACTGGTTCAGAGAGGTTAAGTAACTTGTGTGAAGTCACACAGCAGGTAACTACCAAGCTGGAATGGAGACCCAGGTGTGATTCCCAAACTGATGCTACTTATGTCTTGACTTGGGATCAGCCTGATGACATACTTGTGCTTCTGTGAAGCCCTATGGGGGGATTCCAAACACCCAGGGTGACAGACCCCAGGCTTCTGCCTCCCTGCCTGGGGCTCCGGAAGAAAGCTAGAGGCCCTCTATTGCTGTCACCCAGATGCCACATCTCCTCAGGAAGGAGAGGTCCAGAGCCAAGCTCAGGCATGGCCAGCGTTACATGGCTGGAAGCCTGTCTTGGCATCAGCTGCCTGGCGCCCAGTTAAACTTTTGACTTCCCAAAATGGAGAAGTTGAAAGTTCTGCTGGGCACTTTTTTTTTAAGGAAACATTTTTTGTTGTTAATTATTTACCAGAAATGGGTCTGTTTCTCTTTCTCTCTTTCTCATTCTTCCCCGCTCCTAGAATTATCTTCCCTTCAGATTCCCCCCACACAAAGAGTTAACACTGGGGTAAGAGGCATTTAATGGCTTCTCTTTCCAGACAAAGGAAAGCTAAAGTGTGGTTAGGGAGAGAACTGGGGGCTCTGGACGCTTTTCCCTGGAGAAGTTGTTTCCTATTGGCCCGACCTAGCTACCTTGCATCTGATGTATAATTTAGCGATCCATTTCTTGCCACCCACCTAGCGTCGTCTGTTATCTGTGGGTATTTATCGACCCTTTCCCCAAGAAACTGCCTGGAATAGAGGTGGGGAAGCCTGACAATCCCATTGTCCGAGAGGTTAAACATTAAGCTGGGCTCAAAGTTTGCTCCCCACCCCCACCCCCTGCTGCCCTTAAATTCCCTTTGGCCACACCTCCTTGCCAGAGCGTGAGGTGCTAATGACCTGATTTACATCTGTGTAAATCCGAGCTACGGGCACTAATGAGGCCTGAAGTGGAGGTAGCGGACTGGGGTGGAAACACGGCTTACCCTACACAAGCCCTGTCAGAGACGCCCAAAACAGAACCCCAGGCCCAAACCTCACCTCCAGAGTCGAGGCAGCAGGGAAAGAGTTAAACAAGAGGCAAGTGACTCAACGCACTGCTGCCCTCCCCCTGGAAGCACCTTTCCCCAAGTCCCAGGGCGCAGGGGCTTAGCCCAGAACCATGCATAATTGATGACGTCAGCGAGGCCCGATTTCCCCAAGCTGGTCATGACAGTGAATATTCACCTCATCCTAGGCAAGGGCAGAGCACCCTAACCCGGGTCACCGAGCGTCCATCTCAGTCCAGCATTTTGGGGACAAAGGCTCCCACGGCAAGAGCTGGGTTGGAGGAGGGGCAGCCATGGGCAGCAGTACCCAAGTTGGTTTCAAGTCAAACTGATGGGGGGTCAGTTTCTTCTCCACAGCTTACTTACTTGCTCTGTGACCTTGAGAAAGTCACTGTCACTTCCTAAGCTGTTTATCTCTATCTGTAAGGTGAAGATGATAATAATTCTACCTCACTTGTAGAGTGTTGGGAAGATGACCTGAGCTAGCATATGTGAGTGCTTTGCATGGTACCTGGCACAGAGGTGCTCAGTGACTTTATCCATTGCTTTCTTTTTTTTTTTTTTTCTGAGATGGAGTTTCGCTCTTGACACCTAGGCTGAAGTGCAACCTCTGCCTCCCGGGTTCAAGCGATTCTCTTGCCTCAGCCTCCCAAGTAGCTGGGATCACAGGCATGCGCCACCATGCCTGGCTAATTTTTGTATTTTTAATAAAAAAGGGGTTTCTCCATGTTGGCTAGTCTGGTCTCGAACTCCTGACCTCAGGTGATCCACCTGCCTCAGCCTCCCAAATTGTTGGTATTACAGACACGAGCCACCGTGCCTGGCCTTATCCGTTTATTTCTAAATGGATGGCCCTAAAGGGAAATCAGGATTGACAGATGGCAGGAAGACACAGGAATTTGGTAGAAAAGGAGCTAAAGAAGTTTTTAATTAAAAAAATTATTTGTATATATTAATGGGGTACAAGTGCAGTTTTGCTACATTGACATATTGCATTGTGGTGAAGTGAGTGCCTTCAGTACCTCCATCATTGGAGCAATGCACATTGCACCCACCAAGCAACCTCCTATCATCCATCCACTCCCACCCCCTCCACCTCTCTGAGTCCCCATTGGCCATCATTCCACACTCTTATTCCATGGGTACACATTGTTTAGCTCCCATTTATGAGTGATAGCATGTGGTATTTGTCTGTGCCTGGCTTATTTCACTTAATGGGCCTCCAGTTCCATCCATTTTGCTGCAAAAGACAGGATTTCATTCCTTCTTTATGGCTGAGTAGTATTCCACTATATATATATATATATATATATATACGTATGTGTATATATATATGTGTATATATATACGTATGTGTATATATATATATGTGTATATATATACGTATGTGTATATATATACATACGTGTATATATACATACGTGTATATATATACATACGTATGTGTATATATATGTATATATATATACACGTATGTACATATATATACGTATATATGTACATGTATATATATATACGTATATAGATACATGTATATATATACATACATATATATATACACACATACGTATATATATATATATATATATAACGTTAAAAAAAATCTAGTCCTCTGTTGATGGACACTTACGTTGATTTTGTATCTTTCTTATTGTGAATAGTGCTGTGATAAACAGAAAAGTGCAGGTATCATTTTGATATGATTTCTTTTCCTTCAAGGAGATACCCAGTAGTGGGATTGCTGGATGGAATGGTTGTTCTTTTTTTAGTTCTTTGAGAAATCTCCATATTATTTTTCATAGAGGTTGTATTAATTTACATTCCCACTGTCAAGGTATAAATGTTCTCTTTTCTCTGCATCTTTGCCAACATCTGTTATTTTTTGTCTTCTTAATCATAGCCATTCTGATTGGTGTAAGATGATATCTCATTTTGGTTTTAATTTGCATTTTTCTGATGACTGGTGATGTTAAAATTGGAGAATTAAAAAAAGACCCTCCAGGCACAGGCCAGTGCAGAGTCTGGGGGCCATGCTTAGCTCTCCCATCTGGGGGATGCCCTTGGTTTAAACTCTCTGAGCTCAGTTTCTGCATCTGTAAAATGGGAGTGTGGGGGATGCTTACCCTCCTGCCCTGGAGGTTGGAGATGAGCTTCATGTGAGCTAAGGAGTGTGAATGAGCTTTGGAACCCACGATCCCTTCACGAGATGGTTAATTTTATGTGTCAACGTGACTGGGCTAAGGGATGCCCAGATAGCTTGTAAAACATTATTTGCAGGAGTGTCTGTGAAAGTGTTTCCAAAAAGCTTAGCTATTTGAATCAGTAGACTGAGTAAAGAAGATGGCATCATGTAATACATGGCCTGAATAGAACAAAAAGGCAGAGGAAGGGATTTCACTCTCTTCTTGAGCTGGGCCATCAATGCTTCTCCTGCCCTTGGACATTGGAACTCTTTGTTTTCGGACTTTCAGACTCAGACCAGGACTTACACATTAGCTGTCTGACTCTCAGACCTTTGGACTCAGACCAAATGACATCACCAGCTTTCCTGATTCTCTAGCTTGCAGACAGCAGATTGTGGGACTTCTCGACTTCCAAAATTGCATGCACCAAGTCCCACAATAAATCACTTCCTCTATCTATCTATCTATCAATCAAGAAATCAATCAATCATCTCGCTAGCCATCCATTCATGTCTGTATCTCCTACTGGTTCTATTTCTCTGGAGAACCCTGACCAATAACACTTCAGAAATGCAAGGGATTGTTAAGGATGTCAAGGTATCATCCATTGCAGTGCGTTCCTGATAATAATGACGGTGGTGATGATACTAACAGCACAAACTCCAAGTTCTCAGGGTCAAGAACTGCTCCTTCTTTGTCACCCTCAACTCCTCCCCAAGACAAGCACAGGGAGGAGCTCAGGACATGATTCACACACACATTTGAACTAGTTTCGTGTAATGGATCAGCACCACCTGTATGGCTGCATACAAAGACAGACCAAAGCAAGGCAGATCTGCGCTGCCTTCCCAGGCAGAACTGTTCCTCCCCTGTGCGCATCTATTATTCCAGTCCCTCTGCTGATGGCCCGATTCCTTGTATGTGCTCAATAAATGTGGTTGGATGAATGAAGCATATTACTATTACCAGTTCAGTTCTCTGCTACACACTTTCATAGAACAATGTTCCTTTCCTCTGTAGAAGAATTATTATTTTTTTGGTCATTGTGATGATTTTTAAAATGGTCACCAATACTTTGATATTCCTTCCACGGAAAGGTGGGGTTTTGTCCCCTCCTCTTGGACCTGGGCAGACTAGTGACTGCTTTGACCAATTGGGTACGAGATATAAATGAAACCTTGTGACTCTGCCCCTCATTCTCTCGGTGCTCCCTTTCGAAATGTGTCCCCTGGGGACACAGCCACCAGGCTGTGAGAAGCTGGGGCCACCTGGGGAGGCCACATGCAGTGCTCCACTGTACAGTCCCAGCTTAGCCTGACCCTCCACTCATCGCAGCCCAGATGCCACATGCATGAGTGACAAAGCTCCAGGTGACTCCAGTTGATCCCACTTGTCCTTATCACCCCTAAGTTGCACATCTTCCAGCCGATTCCCGAAACATGTGGAACAGAGACAAGCCATGCCCTCTGGGCCTGTCTGAGCTCTTGACCATAGACTCTGTGAGCATAATAAGGTGATGGTGCTTTTCCAGGAGGAAGCTGGGGGTGATCTGCTGTGGTAATTGGAATCTCCTTAGCTTGCATGTCTGCTACTGAAGTGTCAGCTCTCTGAGGGCAGAGTGCAGGTCTGGTTTGCTCACTACTCCTTCAGGGATGGGACTAGGGTGGGGTCAACCAAGTGCCTATGGCACAAAAGTTAAAAAGGTACTCACCTTCAGGGCTGTGGGAGTTCAGGGTGAGTGCCTCAGAGCCAGTGCCTCCTTAGATGCAGTGCCTTAGGTGCCCTTCCTGCCTCACCCTCATTCTGGCCCTGATCCCTGGAGACCAGCAGAGTGCCTGGCCCATAGCAGGCACTCAATAAAGATTAAATGAATCAATTAGTGAAGGAATAAAAGAAATGGACCCTGAAATGATATCTTCCTTGAGGTGGTAACGAAAAGCAGCAGCACTAGACTTGGAATCAGAGGGAGATAAATTCAAATCTCAGTGTTGTGACTTCCTCACCGTGGAAATACCAGCAAGTTACTTAGCTTCTCAGAGCCTGTGGCATTAATACTGTCCCAGAGGGTTACTGTGAAGAGTAAGGGAAATAACATGTATGTAAAGTGCCTGGCATGTGTGGGGAATCAACACACGTCATTCCCCTTTGCCTCCCCACTCCCTTAAAGTAGGCAACCATTCAGCAATCTCACAAAACTCTGCTGGGTGCAACATTCCAGAGCCAGGGAGAGTCACAGTTTGGAAAATCCTGAGTTTGCCCCCATAGGGAGTTTGTTTTCATTTGCTTGCTTTTTTTTTTCCTTAGCAAAGAGGCAGTATATTGTAGTAATTAGAATCACAGGAATTAGAGACAGCTAGGTTTGGGTTAAATCATAGCCCTCTGCCACTAACTTATTATATAATCAGCCTAAAGTCATTTAAACTGAACCTCAGTTTCCTCATGTAACAGCTGCAATTAAAAACACTAAAATCTCTGTGGCTAAATGCAATAGAAATTGAGTTCCTGATCATATTACAGCTCAACACAGGAGTATTCAGCAGGTGACCTCCTCTGGAAGGTGAGTCATGAACCCAAGCTCTTTGCGTTTGGTGGCTGCCCCATCCTCTAGACCTCAAGGTCATTGGCTGGATCCTCTACATCTACTGGCAAAACAAGAGTGAGGAGCTTTGCAGGGGAGGTTTTTATGGGCCCGGGTTGGAAGTGGCACATGCTACTTCCCCTCAGATTCTACTGGGCAGAACCAGTCACATGGTTTCACCTAACCGCAAGGGAATCTGGGAAGTGTGCTCTAGCTGGCTGCTCAGGAAGAAAGGGACGATGCATAACAGTCCTTGCCGTATCTCATCTGTTAAATGAAGCAAATCCTGGAGATAACCAAGAGGGCTGTGGAGAGATATAAATTAGACAAAATGTGCAGTATGCTAATGCAGATCCTGTCCCAGAATAAGTGCTCAATAATGGCAGCTATTCAGTTCATCATCCACGTGTGGGTCAGTACCATTGCTTATCTACTGTGGAGGACACTAGAACATGGAAGAAATACACCACCACAGTGTGCTACGGGGACTGTGCTTCTTGAAGCTAAGATATCTGATTATCAACACACATTGAGCAGACACAGTGCTTCATAGGTTAGGGTCCACGGGAGATGCAAATGAACAAAAACTGATCCTTGGTCTCATAAAGCTTGTTCTTACTCAGTGAGGCTGATGGACTTGGCCCCAATGCCTATAATGCGAGTAAAATGTATTAAGCATCCAGAAGGAAATATGTCTAAATTTCAGCTAAAGGGATTAGGGAAGCCATTTGGAGAATGTGATATCTAAGTTACACCACGAAGGTTTCCAAAAGGTGAGTTGGCAGGAAAAGGCTTTGTTAGGGAAGAGACCAATGAGAGAAAAACCATGGAGAGAAGATCCGAGACAGTTTGGGAAACGGCAAATAATTCAAATGGCAGCAACAGAGTGTGTGAGTATGGGGAGAAACAAAGTGGTTACAGGCCAGCAGGAACAGACATAGGCATGGAGATTTGCATGCTGTGATGAATGACACTGGCTTTATTCTGTGGGCAGTGGTGAGCCATGAAGAGTTTAGGGTTTCCAGCAGCATTATTTTGATCATGACACTGAGCAAACTTTCGCACAGCTATCAGAGTTGGGTAAGACAGGTACTGTATTTTTTGTTTTTTGTTTTTGAGATGGAGTCTCATTCTGTCGCCCAGGCTGGAGTGCAGTGGCATGATCTTGGTTCATGCAACCTCCACCTCCTGGATTCAAGCAATTCTCCTGCCTCAGCCTCTCGAGTAGCTGGGATTACAGGCGTGTACCACCTCACCCGGCTAATTTTTGTATTTTTAGTACAGACAGGGTTTCCCCACGTTGGCCAGGCTGGTCTCAAACTCCCAACCTCAGGTGATCCACCTACCTCAGCCTCCCAAAGTGCTGGGATTACAGGCGTGAGCCACTGCGCCTGGCCAGGTATGGTATTTTCATTTCACAGATGATGGAACTGAGACCAGAAACTGTCTAAGCAATATATATATTACAGAGTAAGTAATTTTAGCGACAAAATCAGTGGGTTGGACTAGAAACTTTAATTTCCCCTTTGTATCAGTTAGGTTTTTATTCCACAATGCTGCATAACAAAAGGCTCCTAAGTCTCAGTGGCATACAACACAAATGCATACATTTCCAGCTCGTGGTTCTATGAGCTGGCCGAGGCAGCACTGTCTTAGGGTATGGATTGACTGGGCTTCATTTCAGACAGTAGGGCAGGTCGAGGTTTTCTCCCTGTGTCTCTTATCTTCCTTTAGTGGTTTCTTAGGGCATGCTTTTTTCATGGCATATGGCAGAAAGAAAAGACAGCAAGCCAAATGCGCAAACCCATTTCTGTCCTAAAAAAAAAAAAATTACAGTACCTGTCTTACCCAATTCTCTGATAGCTGTGCAAAAGTTTGTTCAATGTCATAATCACAATAATGCTGGATTATTGTGGAATATACTGGAAACCCTAAACTGTTCACGGCTCACCATTGCCCACAGAATAAAGCCAGCGTCGCTCATCACAGCATGCATATTTCCATGTCTATGTCTGTTCCTGCTGGCCCACAACTCCTGTCATGTCTGCATGGCCACGTCAGCGGCCAAGCCCAATGTTTAGGGACAGAGAAGTGCTGTGCCCTAGTGAAGCCATGAGAGGGGGATTATAATGCTATAGAAGGAAGGATTGGGATGATAATCTCATTGACCACACTCCTATTCTTAATGCCCAATGATTCTAAGTGGGAGAGCCCGTTACTCCAGCATGTTACTCTGGAGTTGGCAGAAGTAATAGAAGTGATACAGAATGAATTGCTGTATATAAGCAGATATATGGCAGAATCCCAGCATATAAAAATTTAAGTTATAAGAAACTCAGCTACATGGCCACACACACACAGAGAACAATTGAAATGGTGTAGCACCTGGCATTTCCCTGGGAAAGCCTGTGTTCTGGAAGGGCCTCCCATAGGATGCACATCTTACCTATGGCTCCTACACTGAGGGTGGGAGCCAGCATTTTGTGGCCTTCACACACACAGGCTTAACTGAAGAAATAGCAACCGTTTCCCTTGAGAAAAAAAGAAAAAATAGGTTGTGCTGGATTTGTTGCAATATGGCAGTACCACACACTTTAAGGATGATTTCCGGGATTTTCAGGATGACTAGACCACTGTGGAAGGCTTGTCGTGTGATGGGGTCGGGGTACAAGTTGGCAGCTAATCGCAAAAAAAATCAGTTAAAATGGAGAAACTTTATAAAACAATTCATATGCATATACTCTAAATGCTTTTAAAAATTTAAACGTGGTGGCTGGGCATGGTGGTTTATGCCTGTAATCCTAGCACTTTGGGAGGCTGAGGCAAGCAGATCACTTGAAGCCGGGCATTCAAGACCAGCCTGGCCAACATGGTGAAACCCTGTCTCTACTAAAAATACAAAAATTAGCCGGGCATGGTGACATGCCTGTAATCCCAACTACCTGGGGAGGCTGAGGCACAAGAATCACTTGAACCCATGAGGCAGAGGTTGCAGTGAGCTGAGATCACGCCACTGCACTCCAGTCCGGGTGACAGAGCGAGACTCCATCTACAAAAACAAAATGAAACAAACAAAATTTAAACATAGTAAGTATACATTTTCTTTACCAATCTTTTGATGTGGAACCAAGGCTTTTCTTTGTTTCTTTTTTTTTTTTTTTTTTTTTTTTTTTTTGAGACAGAGTCTTGCTCTTTCACCCAGGCTGGAGTGCAGTGGCGCGATCTCGGCTCACTGCAGGCTCCGCCCCCCGGGGTTCACGCCATTCTCCTGCCTCAGCCTCCCGCGTAGCTTGGACTACAGGCGCCCGCCACCTCGCCAGCTAATTTTTTGTATTTTTAGTAGAGATGGGTTTCACCGTGTTAGCCAGGATGGTCTCGATCTCCTGACCTCGTGATCCGCCCGCCTCGGCTCCAAAGAGCAAACCCATTCTTAAAGGAATGGGTTTGCTCTTTGGAGTTCCGGCTTCTCTTTCTTGCCTAAGCCAAATGCACATCATTTACAATTTCCAGTTGTGGTTTTCTTAAGGTGAAGCCAGATCTTAAAGACACCTGGAGAACAATCAGATTGCAAGCCTCTTTGAGGAGTTTTATGTTTCTTCTCCAATCTTTTATTCTGTCTCACGTGCACTTAATATTTTTCCTATCAACTTTATGGAGGAATAATTTACATATAATAAACTGCATCTAGTTACAACACATAATTCAATGTCTTTTAACAGTTGGATACAGTCTTATACAGCTGTGAAACACAATCAAGCTACAATGCATTTCTATTACCCCCAAACAATTCCTTAATTTTAAGGATTTTTTTTTTTAGCAACTTGCCTTTATAATTCCAAAGTATGCCTTTAGTTTTCATAGATATCACTATGCTCTCTTTGCTTCTTCCTATTTCATTGGCTGCCATACTTTTCTGTTAAATTAGTTCATTGCAATGTTGTGGTGTAAGCAGGTTTGGGCACAAATCTGGTGGGCTCATGGTAAGCATTAAACTCAGCTGGGGAAGCAGAGGTGCACGGAAATACTAGAGAGTATGAAATGCACCAATCCTGAGCATTCAGATGACTATGGACACGCATCCCCTAGGATGTTTTACAGAGGCCCGGAAGAGCAGCCAATGGATCAGAGTTAGTTAGTAGGGGCTGATTAGGGAGTCTGTACTCAGGGCTGCCACATACCATTGTCCAGTCTGTGCACTGCACAAAGTGCTGCCTAAGGGGACAAATGGCAATTAAATTCCTGCTAGAACTACTCTTTCCAAGCCCTGTGCTCTGCTGCAGTCTTCTGTCTAGAAGAGATACCTTTTTCTAATTTGTCTATCCAAAGGCGGTACCTTTTTCCAATTTGTGCCAAAGCCCTGTAGAGACTAGTGGCAGTTCCACGTTACTCCATCTGTGATGTTGACCTTAACACTGGTTTTAATACCCAGCCAGCAAATAAGACGAGGCTACACTGAATCATCATGGTGAGCCTCCATGAACTCAACGCCCATGTATTGACACGGGGCACCTCGACATCACTCAACATCCTCACAGTGACCCATTGAAAATCCCAAGGATTGTTTAGGCTCAGGGAGCTATTCCTTTTGAGTAGGTTGTCACTTTCCCCAGTCCAGGCCAGTACACTGCTTGATTTGGAGGACTCTCTGAAACCCTGACTTCATTTTGATGGATGCTGCAAGCTCTGCAGTAAAGCCCTGCAGTCTCCCCATTTAAATGTGATGGATGCTAGAGACCTGCAGGGCTCAGCACCAGGTCACATCTCCTCATCACAGCCCCACTGTCTTTTTTAGAGACAGGGTCTCACTCTGTTGCCCAGGCTGGAGTGCAGTGGTAAAATCACAGCTCATTGTAACCTCAAACTCCTGGGCTCAAGCGATCTTCTCATCTCAGCTTCCAGAATAGCTAGGACTACAGGCAGCTGCACACCACCCCTCCTCGTTCAATTTTTTTTGGAGACAGTCTTGCTATGTTGCCTGTGGTGGTCTCAAGCTCTTGGCCTCAGGCGATCCTCCCACCAGAGCCTCCCAAGGTGCTGGAATTACAGGTGTGAGCCACTACATCAGGCCCCCCCCATCATCTTGATAGAAGGGCTGCACTCTCTTTTATGGGGGCTCGTCCTTTTCCTGCTCCTGAACCTCATCGTGTTGCCTACCTTTCTCATTGGTATTGTGGAGAAGAGCAGAAGAAGGGCCAAAAATGTTGCCTCAATTGCCTGCATTAGCTAGAATTTTTTCAGTTAAGTGATACAAACCCAATTCTTATTGCCTTATGCAGAAAAGGGGACATAATGATTGGCTCAGGTAATTGAGAGTCCCATTGTATACTTCAGGCACAGCTGTATCCAGGAGTTCAAGTGATGCTAGCAGGACTAGCATCCTAGTACTGCTTTTTTTTTGGGATTGGACTGAAACTTTAAACTTTTTTGTAAAGTGCAGAAAAACAAAAGGTGAAATCTTGTAAGAAAAGAGATGATTAACAAAAGAAAGGTAATTTGCCTTTCGATTTCTCAGAGAAGGTAGCAGTTGCGTGTTTCAAATGGCAGAGCTGATCTTTCCTGCTGATGCCAGTCTGTAACAGAGTAAGATATTTGGTTGCCATAAATGCAATTAACAATCCCAATTAATGTATATGTTTGGGTGGATTGAAGAGCTTAAACTGGGCCAGGTGCAGTGGCCCAGTGGCCCGTGAAGAGAACCCACTTCTCTTCATGCCTCGGTTGTACTTTCCTCTGAATTGCTTCTTCTCAGGCAGGCTCTCTCTGCCTGGTGGCAAAGAGACCACCAGCAGTAGAAGGCTTGTACCCTTCTTGCTTAAAAACCCAGTGGGAAATCATACCATCTTTTCTGGTGACTGAAAAATAAATGGTGAGAGGAATCTGATTGGCCAAATTGGGTATTGTGCCTGCTGCGGTAGGGTCAGACCCATCCGAACGGCATGGACCCAGTGGGATTATTATAGAATGGGGGACAGATTGTCCCTAAAGGAATGCCGTCAGAGAAGAAATAATTTTCAGTGACTTCACAGCACTTGTCCACAGCACATGGACACACACACACACACATACACACACACACACACACTATTTGACCAAGAGCAAGAGAGCACAGTTTAAACTCTTTTTTTTTTTTTTCGAGACAGGATCTTGCTGTCACCCAGGCTGGAGGGCAGTGGCTCAACCTTGACTCACTGCAGGCTTGACCTCCTGGGCTAAAGTCATCCTGCCACCTCAGCCTCTGGAGTAGCTGGGACTAGAGACGTGCCATTGCACCCAGCAAATTTTTGTATTTTTTTTTTTGTAGAGACGAGTTCTGTGTTTCCCAGGCTGGCCCCAAGCTCCTAGGCTCAAGCAATCCGCCCATCTCGGCCTCCCAAAGTGCTGGGATTACAGATGTGAACCGTTGCACCTGGCCCAGTTTAAGCTCTTCAGTCCACCCAAACACACACATTAATTGGGATTGTTAATTGCATTTACTGCAACCAAATATCTTACTCTGTTACAGACTGGCATCAGCAGGCAAGATCAGCTCTGCCATTTGAAACACCCAACTGCTACCTTCTCTGAGAAATCAAAAGGCAAATTACCTTGCTTTTGTTAATCATCTCTTTTCTTACAAGATTTCACCTTTTGTTTTTCTGCACTTTACAAGGAGAAGGTGTGTTTTTATGCTCTGTGTAGATCTTGGCAGTTAACAGGACCCTTTGATTTTTAAGTAAGAGTGAGTCCTGCGTGTGCAGTGAAGGCTCCAATAGGCTGGGGACGGTACCTTTAGGTTCATGCCTTCCCCCAGCGCTGGATCGGAAGGATTGGACTGAAACTTTAAACATTTTGAGCAATACCTAGAATATGTATAATTTATAAGCCACACACCGTTGGCTGTCAAATAGGCGATTGATCTGACTCGGATCTTGTTAATTATCTTCCACATACATTACGCCTTAACAGATCTTCAGTATACTGTGTATCAATATTAATAAGATTATAAAACACTATTGATAATTAGGAACAGAAAGAGACCAGGCCTTTGATTCTAGCTGTTACAAATGCCCCTGCCTCTCTCCAGATTAGAAAGCGGCCCCTTTACATTTAATAATATCAGATCAGAACATCCATGTCCTAAAGTGGGTTATTAGGAGACAGCTAAGATTTGCACTAGGATGCATGGGGCTATTTGAAAATGAATATGAGAGCGGCGCTGATGTGCGAGAGATTTGTGTTTCTTGTCCACAGGAGGCCTGATGGGGTGGGTGGGGCTTAAGAGGGAGCTGTGCCCACTTTGATCAGCCAAATTCCTCATTTTCTTTGTCCAGGCAAATCAGATCAATTTGGTTTTGCAGGATATTCACCAGGCTGGCATTTTATCTTGATTTCCTCAATTGGATGAAAGGTGCCCCTTTGGGAAGACAGAGGACGGGGCTGGTGAGATGCAAGGCGGATTTCAAGCCCGTCTCATTTTGGATGGCACTTTATTTTCTATTTTTCCTCTTTGGAAGAGCCTCGTCTTTCATGTTTTTGTTGGGTTCACAAACTCATTAACATCAAACAGGCAGATCTGCCACTAACTAGGAAAACGCAAGCAATTTCGCATATAAATAGAAAGCCTTGAAGCTTGGGGCTGGGGCCAGGCCTCCTCACCTGGCTGAGGAGGGGACAGAGGAGGAGGAGGAGGAGGGGAGGGAGCAAAAGGACACACTAAGGACCTTTCAAAGGCCAGTCAATGTGTTTGAGCAGAGATCAGTGGCTTCCAGGTCTGGGTGTGCACAAGAATTACTAGGGGATGTTTATCAATCATATTTGTATTTGATACAAATTCAAAGGCATTCTGTGTGTTTAGTAAACTTCCTTCAGTGGTTCTAAAACTAAATCTGACTTTTAGTCCATCTAGTTTTAACGTTTATGATTCTTTCAGTTGCAAATGATCAGAACCTCTAACCAAATTGTTTTAATAAAGAATGGCAAACTGCTGGGTCTTGTCACTGTCCAGGAGATCCAGGAGATATCTGGCTTCTGATGGAGTGAGAGCCGCAGCTGAGACCATAGTTCCATTTCTTAGCTCCTGTTGTCTGGCTTAGCCTCAGGCTGACTCTATCAACAGGCTGCCATAGCTCTCTACTTCATTCCCTCCATCACTGGGGAAGATAGCATACCTCTTCCATAAACTTTCATGGAGGAGATGAGCTTCTCTTTCTTAGAAGGTGCTAGAAGCTGGCTGTCACGTCTCTGACTCTGGGTTGTTACCTGCAGATACCTGAACCAGACATTATAGTTGGGGACAGGTGAAACGTATTGGCTTAAAGACCTGGAGCTGTGGGTGAATTCAACTTACCCTAACTATACAGTCACAGTGGAGGAGAGAAGCATTCCAAACTTTAGACCTGCTTCCCAGAAGGAGGGAAAATGGAGCATGGAAAGCAAAGCACAGAGTTCTACCATCCACATCTTCCAAGTGATATTGGCATGCCCTGCAAAAGCCCTTGTATCTGGTCTGCTTGAATACTTACAGTCTCAGAGAGCTCACTGCTTGCCCCCTCAGTCTCTTTAATCTCCAAACAATGTCCCAGAATAAGCCATTTGGGGTTCCATCTTAAAGATGGTTGAGACATCATTAAAAATGTTCCTTCCTCCACATATCAACTTTAGGCATTCAGCACTTGGTACCTGGCTGTCATCAGTACATCCTCTGATAACCCCATCTGGGCACACTCATTTATTAGGAGCCACAGAAAGAAGGTATGTGTCTCTACATGTTCTGTGAATTTGTCCTTGTGGACAAGTCTTAGGACCACTTGTGGCCACCATAGTCAAGCAACAATCTTTCAGCAATCAAAGTGATTCACATCAAGTAATAATAAGCAACCTGTCGTGTCCTAGCCTCAGAGATATGTTTATTTATTATTTGTTTTCTCCCCTAAAAAGATTTAAGGTGATTTAAAAAAATACAAATATGATTGAGAAAATAAAACACAGATAATGACATGGGCACAAGAGAGAAATAGGATACAAAAATAAGAGAATGTAGTAGCAACATTTGCATGTTGTACGAACTGGCAGTATTACTGAAGGTAGTCTTAAATTTGAATTTCCTGGTGTATTAGTCTGTTCTTACATTGCTAATAAAGACATACCCAAGACTCGGTAATTTATAAAAGAAAGAGGCTTAATTGACTCACAGTTCCACATGGCTGGGGAGGCCTCACAATTACGGTGGAAGGTGAATGCGGAGCAAAGTCGCATCTCACATGGTGGCAGGCAAGAGAGCTTATTTAGGGGGAACTCCCACTTATAAAACCATCAGATCTCGTGAGACTTATTCACTATCCCAAGAACAGTATGAGAGAAACCGCCCCCAAGAGTCAATGATCTCCACCTGGCCCCACCCTTGACACGTGGGGATTATTACAATTCAAGGTAAGATTTGGATGGGGACACAGCCAAACTATATCACCTGGTAATCAAAGCAAAGAGGTAACCATGCTAAGTTACAAAATTTGCATTGTCATGAAGAAGTATCAGTTAAGCACTTAGGTGGCACAAGACTAAATCCTGGCTCTCCTTCATCCTAGCTTTGTGGCTGTGGGTACCATATTATCTAACAGCTTTCAGCCTCAGTTTTCTCAATGAAAAAATGGGGTTAATATTCTATGAGTGTATACTGATGTCAATAAATAATTAAGCAAGCAAAAAGGAGAGGAGAAAAGCTCTTCCTTACAGAATTCCAGTTTTCAATGGAGAAAGAAATATGGAAATAGAGAATCAGCATTTGGCAAACACCCCAATCATGATTGTTTTCAAGAAAGGATCATTGATAGATATTAAAATTAGTGGGAAAAGTATGATGAGGAACAGGATATTTACATAGTCTCAAAGAATTTCCCCACAAGATACTTATCAGTTACAAAGGGGAAAAGAGTAACTTTACAGTAAAGAAAGCTGGTATATACCACCTTCATCAAGTGATCAAAGTTGACATTCCCGGTAACGAGATACAGTATATTGACATCATGTACCTCCTGATATGGTGCACTGAAAAAGGCACAGCATCTCTTTCACGGTAGTCTTGCCAAAAATACATAAGCTGATTCTAATCCCGAAGAAACATCAGACAAATCCAAATGAAGGGACATTCTACAAATCACTAACTGGCCAATACTCTTCAAAAGTGTTAAGGACAAACTGCCTCAGATGAAAGGAAACTGGAGACATGTCAGCTGAATGCAACATGAAACCCTGGATTCTGGACCAGAAAAAGTCCGGTAGTGGTATAATTGGTGAAATTTGAATGAGATTAGCTATTATTAGATATAGTTAGTTATTAGTTCCATAGACTAGTTAAGTATTCCCTCAGTGTTAGTTTTCTGATTTTGACTATTTCATTGTGGTTGTGCAAGATGTTAACATTTGGGCAAGGGCTGGGTAAAGGATATATGGGGGCCGGGCACGGTGGCTCACGCTTGTAATCCCAGCACTTTGGGAGGCCGAGGCGGGCGGATCACGAGGTCAGGAGATCGAGACCATGGTGAAACCGCGTCTCTACTAAAAAATACAAAAAAAAATTAGCCGGGCGTGGTGGCGGGTGCCTGTAGTCCCAGCTACTCAGAGAGGCTGAGGCAGGAGAATGGCGTGAACCCGGGAGGCGGAGCTTGCAGTGAGCCGCGATTGTGCCACTGCACTACAGCCGGGACGACAGAGCGAGACTCTGTCTCAAAAAAAAAAAAAAAGGATATATGGGAATTTTTGTACTAATTTTGCAATATTAGTATTGCAGAAGAATTGCAAAATTAGTACAGAATGAAAAGTTTAAGGCCGGCTGCGGTGGCTCACAGCAGCACTTTGGGAGGCAGAGGTGGGCAAATCACTTGAGGTCAGGAGTTCGAGACCAGCCTGGCCAACATAGTGAATGAAACCCCATCTCTACTAAAAATACAGAAATTACCCAGGCATGGTGGTGTGCACCTGTAACCCCAGCTACTTGGGAGGCTGAGGGAGGACAATCACTTGAACCTGGAAGACAGAGGTTTCAGTGAGCTGAGATTGCATCACTGCACTCTAGCCTGGGCAACAGAGCGAGACTTTGATTAAAAAAGAAAAAAAGTTTAAAAAAACTTAAGAGAGGTTAGTAATAGATAGTGTCGCATAGTGTTGGGAGAGAGAGGCATAGACAACGCCTAATTCCATTCTCAGAGCAGAGATCTCAGTCCACACTCACTCTTGTTAATGTTATTATCTGTAATACACGAGGGTGAATTATCCATGGTTGTACCCCAAAGGAGCTAGTGAGGATGACTGGTGGGCATGCAAACAATCAGGACATAATTATAAGTGTTAACAGAGGTCAAAACGAAATATTTTAGAACCTTTTCTTCAGCTCAGGTGGGAGGCATACCATTAGGGCAAAGTTGTTTACTCCAGATCAGAGGGCCAGAGCTGCACTCAGATTTTACATCACTCCATTCCTCACCAGCAAATCTCTCAGCTGGGCTGAAACCAGCACTTTGGGACAAGTGAATTATTTTATACTGAAGGAGCAGCATGATGGGAAAAATTCAGGCCACAGGTAGGGAATGTGTTAGTGGCAGGTCACATCCTGGACTTGTAGGTCTTCACCTCCCGATTCCTGAGTGTGGTTTCCAGGGTTGTATGGGAAGGTGTCTGAGAACTGTGGCTCACTCTGCAGGTAGAATCCGAAGAATGAAGAGATGAGCGAGTGAGAGTAGGACTATACACCCCTTTTAAATTCATGGCCTTTACTAGGGCCAGGGCTGGAGATTTGTGCTTGGTGGAGGAGAAATTGGGAAGGGAAGCAGAGAGAGGTGAGGCTAGTGTGGGTGTTTTGACAGGATGAGAAAGCTACAAACTCCACCTTGATCAATCCCTGAAGGCTGAAGGAGAAAGCTGGAATTCTAGGAGCTATTGGCAGGAAGAGAGAGCTAGTTTGATGGGTTGGAATCCTTCATTCATTGGAACAAGACCCCAGCTAAGGAAACTTTGATTCACTAGAGCTTATAAATGATGGCAAGCTTGGGCAGTGTCCCAGGTAATCTGTGAGGCCGGCTGCATAGCGATCATGAAGCCTCAGAAATGTATACAGAATTTGGGGGCATTTTCTCTCCAAGGGAAAGGGTTCATGGTTTTAATCTAATTCTCTAAGGGCTATGCGACTCCCTGTTCCCAAAATGCTAGGAAGCAGTAACTATATTAGTGGGAAAAAGGCCAAAACTTAATCCAGCTGGTCAACTGTGATGGAAGCTTCTTACACAGTTTATTTGAAACACTGTACTTTTTATAGTTAAACCTACAGGACAGCCCAGAACCCAAACAGTTAAAGGATTTGGGGGAAATGTTTTGATGGATAGTGGGACAATAAGACAGAATGTTTAAGATCTTACAAAATACAATCCCACTCTGATGACAGAGACTATGGATTGCTTGCGTCCCTCAAACACAATCAAGGGGGTCCTCTGCTCACTTACTTGCGCCGTACAAGCTTGCGTAGAGTTCTCCTTGTCAACCCACTCCCTACTACTAAAACTTATCTTGCCCAGGTCACAAATGATCTTCATGTTGCTGAATCCAATGGAAACTTCTTGTCCTTGTTTTGCTTGACATGTTGATATCATCAGATACTATTGTACTTGCTTCCTATTTCTCAAACTATTCTTTTCTTGTCTATTGGTTAGAATAATTCCATTTAAAAATAACAAAAAGGGCTGGGCATGGTGGCTCATGCCTGTAATCCTAGTACTTTGGGAGGCAGAGGTGGGCAGATCACAAGGTCAAGAGTTTGAGACCAGCCTGGCCAATATGGTGAAACCCCGTCCCAACTAAAAATAAAAAAATTAGCCAGGCATGGTGGTGGGTGCCTGTAATCTCAGCTACTTGGGAGGCTGAGGCAGGAGAATTATTTGAACCCAGGAGGTGGAGGTTGCAGTGAGTCCAAGATCATGCCACTGCAGCCTGGGTGACAGAGCAAGGCTCCATCTCAAAAATAAGTAAATAAATATAAAAATAACAAAAAGTTCAGGACAAGCTGGCTTAAACAAAGATTTATCGGCTCATGCATCATCAAAAGACCAATGGTTAGTAAGCTTCAGGTATAGTTTGATCAGGGCTCAGGCTCTGCAGTTCTTCAATCTTTGCCCCCTTCTGCGGTATTGGCTTTGTCCTCAGTCAAATTTCCCACATAGTTGTAAGATGGCTACCAACACAGCTTTTTAGGTCATATCCATGGGAACAAAGAGTTTTTATCTTTGCTCTAATTGGATCATCCCAAAACAATTGCTGTGGAAATGCCATGTGCTGTTTGGCTTAAGACTGGGCCACCTCAATCAGTTGTTATGATAAGAGGTTGAAATTACTCCTGGCGCTAGAGATGAGAGGGATCCCAGGCAAATCACAAGGCTGAGACGGAAGTCTTGCTTTCCTCAATTTCACTCTGGGCTCCTTATCAGTCCTTCAACTTCTCCTCTTTGTTTACTCATCTTCTAAATGCCTAACTTACATTTTAAACCTCTCATTATAAGAACTTGAGTTCCTTTTACTTCCCCTATCAAATTACTCACCATGTTTTGCTAGAATCTGTTGACCCATAACTCTCTTCCTCATTAGTCTAAGGTCCATGAGGGTAGAGTGCATGAGCATACTGTTCACCCTGTCATGTGTCAGAAGGCTTGTAACAGACTAGGCTCAAAATATCTCTGTTGAATGATGACCTGAGTAGTTACTATTCTAAGTGATTTTTCTTACTGAAGTCAGTAATGTCATTTTACACATGAGGAAACTAAGGTTCTGAGAGGTCAAAGAATTGGACTTTGAACCATCAGTCTCACACCAGAACTCGTGTTCTTTCTGCTATTCCTCCATCCATGAAGGAGAAAAATTAGATCTGTAAAGTCTGAGGATGTGATGCCCTTATTCTCGGTAGAGGTTGGCTACAGTTAACGGGAATCTGAGGTCTTCTTTATCTATTACTTGAGAGATCACCTGCTTTTCCTCTGGCTGACACTATCCCAACTCTGACACCTTTTCTCACAGCACGGCCTGGTCCCAAAGTCCTGCCTAGGATCCAACAGGAAACAGCTAAATGGTACAGACTTCAGGGAGGATAATGTCGGTATTATAAGAATTGCGGGCTGGGTATGGTGGCTCATAACTGAATAACTGTAATCCCAGCCCTTTGGGAGGCTGAGGGAGGGGGATCACTTGAGCCCTGGAGTTTGAGATGAGCCTGAACAACATGGTGAAACCTTGTCTCTACAAAAAATATGAAAAATTAGCTGGGCATGATGGTGCACACCTGTAGTCCCAGCTACCCGGAAGGCTGGGGTAGGAGGATCACCTGAGTCCATGAGGTAAAGGTTGCAGTGAGCTGTATACTGCACTCCAGCCTGTGCAACAGAGTGAGACGCTGTCTCAAAAAAAAAGAAAGAAAGAAAAAAGAAAAAAAAGAATTATAACAGGCTATAATAAGCTGGGTGTGGTAGTGTGGTTGCCCACACCTGTAATATGAGCACTTTGGGAGGCTGAGGCAGGAGTATCACTTGAGCCCAGGAATTTGAGACCAGCCTGGGCAACATATGGAGACTTCATCTCTACAAAAAAATTTCTAAAAATTAGCTGGCCATGGTGGCACACACTTGTGGTCTCAGCTACTCAGGAGGCTGAGGTAGGAGGATCACTTGAGCTCAGGAGGTAGAAGCTAATCGCACCACTGCACTCCAGCCTCAGTGACAGAGTGAAAAAGAAAAAAATTATAATAACAGCTCATTTAATCTTCATAGCAACTCAAGCCATAGATATTACTATTTTCCCCATTTTACATTTGAAGAAACTGAGGATTAGAAAGACTAAATACTTTGTCTAAGGACACAGAGCTTATAAGCAGCAAAATATTGATTTGAAGCCAGGCAGCCTGACCTTAAAGCTCATGGTCTTAAGAAGCCATAGTTTAGGCCAGGCACGGTGGCTCACGTCTGTAATCCCAGCACTTTGGGAGGCCGAGGCAGGCGGATCACAAGATCAGGAGATCAAGACCATCTTGGCTAACACAGTGAAACCCCATCTCTACTAAAAATACAAAAAGTTAGCCCAGCGTGGTGGCGGGCGCCTGTAGTCCCCAGCTACTTGGGAGGCTGAGGCAGGAGAATGGTGTGAACCCGGGAGGTGGAGCTTGCAGTGAGCCGAGATTGCACCACTGCACTCCAGCCTGGGTGACAGAGCAAGACTCCATCTCAAAAAAAAAAAAAGAAGAAGAAGCCATAGTTCAGAGATTGAAGGAGTGAGGGTAGAGAATAAAGACAAGCATAGGCTACCACCTGGACCTTGTCTCACTAGGTGAGAGGTGAAAAACCACTGTGGTTTATTTGGTTTTCATAAAAGGAGAATTTTTCTCCTTTAGGCTGGGCGAGGTGGCTCCCGCCTGTAATCCCAACACTTTGGGAGGCTGAGGGGGGCAGATCATTTGAGTTCAGGAGTTCGAGACCAGCCTGGCCAACATGGTGAAACTCTATCTCTACTGAAAACAGAAAAAAAATTAGCTGGGCGTGGTGGCATGCACCTGTAATCCAAGCTACTAGGGAGGCTGAGGCAGGAGAATCGCTTGAACTCAGGAGACGGAGGTTGCAGTGAGCTGAGATTGTGCCACTGCACTCCAGCCTGGGTGACAAAGTAAGACTCCATCTCAAAAAAAAAGAATTTTCCCCCTTTGAACTGGCTGGTTTAGCATATTTTCCCCCATATCAGCAATAACTATTTATGAAACACTTACTATATATATGCCAAGCACTGTTCTTGCCACAGGGGAATGTCAAGGTAAATCAGGCGTGATCCCTATCCACAAAGAACTTTGTATTGCAAGTGGCAGAAACCAAACTAGCTAGAGCAAAAGAGGAATTTATAGGCTTAGGTACCAGAAAAGTCTAAGGCAGAATTCTAACTTCAGGTACAGCTGAATCCAGGGGCTTAAACATCAACATTGCCGGGCATGGTGGCTCACGCCTGTAATCCCAGCACTTTGGGGGGCCGAGGCAGGTGGATCACCTAAGGTCAGGAGTTCAAGACCAGCCTGACCAACATGGTAAAACCCCGTCTCTACTAAAAATATAAAAACTAGCCGGGTGTGGTGGCAGGTGCCTATAATCCCAGCTACTTAGGAGGCTGAGGCAGGAGAATGAATCACTTGAACCCGGGAGGCGGAGGTTGTAGTGAACTGAGATCATGCCATTGCACTCCAGCCTGGACAATAAGAGTGAAACTCTGTTTCGAAAAACAAAAAACAACAACAAAAATATCATTGTCATCATCATCATCCATTTCTTTTCTTTCCTCTGATGTGGCTCCACTCCTGGGTGGGTCATTTCCATACAGTGGCCCTGATAGATCCAGTACCAAACATCAGACCAAGGGGATTGAATGCACACATTGATTAGGCACACATGCTCTTCTGAGCCAGCTAGGGTGCTGGGAGGCAGGAGAGAGAGGATGAGGGAGCAGTGGAGCCCTAAAGGAAAATCAGATCCTTTATCAGAAGGAGGAGTGAATACTAGTCTGGCAAAAATAATGTGTGCCCATCATTACACTTCATTTAACAAGAAAGGGCATGGTAAGGGAATGCGTCATGATAAAGAGGTGGCACTCCTGTTATGGGGATGATGAGTATGTCCTCCTCTTCAAAGAAGCAGTTCTGGAGTAGTAGATGAGGATGGCATTTGGGGGCTAAGCTAAGGCAGTTATAGAAAGGACCTGTAAAAGACTGCATGGCTGAACTGAGTCTTGAAAAATAGAAGACTTAGATAATCAGGGAAGAAAGAGGGAGAACCTTCTAGGTAGGAGGCACAATAGAGGCAAAGGATCGGAGGTGCTTAGGAATGGAGAGAGTAAAGCAGAGTTAGCTATGTAATCTCAGCACTTTGGGAGGCCAAGGTGGGTGGATCACTTGAGGTCAGGAGCTTGAGACCAGCCTGGCCAACATGGTGAAACCCCGTCTCTACTAAAATTACAAAAAAATTAGCCGGATGTGGTGGTGCACACCTGTTGTCCCAGCTACTTGGGAGGCTGAGGTGGGAGAATCGCTTGAACCCAAGAGACAGAGGTTGCAATAAGCTGAGATCGTGCCACTGTACCCCAGCCTGGGTGACCGAGCAAGACTCTGTCTCAAAAAAAAGGAGTAGAAGACTGAAACAGTGAGGGGGGTGTTTCTTGGCCTGAGCCTTTCTCAGGATGAGGGATGCTATGGGTCACTTCCATTTTTGAGATTCTTTGTATGTTGAAAAATGAAGACATGTCAAGAGAGTACTAAAAATTCTTGTCTATTTTAACTCTTTATGTTCAACAAAGAAACACTCGAACACCCTTCCCCCAGCACAACCCAGGTAATTGTGCTATTCTCAAGACAATTAAAGGATCTCTGAAGGACGTTATTACATATTGTCCAGGTGGGGTGGTCCAGTCATGGCCACAAATGAAAAGTGTAGAATGAACATTTTCTTCCACCTTGTCAGAAGCCTTTGTTGACCGTCTGTGGAGATGAATTTGGAGAGAACACCAAAGTCTTGGACGGTGGCATTCTGCTCTATCTCAGCCCTGCTCCAGGCTTATCAGAGAACTGACACGGGGTGAGTAACTGGGCAAATTCAGCAGTGGCTCCACAGGGTGGGAGACAGGGCTGCCATGTTGCTGAACTCTAGGGAGCACCATCTACATCAGAATCCCTGGGAGTGATGCCCTGGAGTTTTGCAGGACGCAAAGCCTGTGTGCCCAGACATGGTGGCCCACAGAGAGTGGTGTGATGTCAAAAGAAATGGAGAAAACATCTAATCCCAGTAGATATACCTACTCACAGAAAAACATAGCTCACTATTCGTTGTCTTTGCTATAGTCATCAAACAGCAATCTTTTTGGGGTTTAGTTCTTGTCAGTGTCAATTGACAGAATACAGGTTGGCCAGGATTCTCCACTAGTAAAGAGTCAATGAACAAGGCTGTAAAATAATTACTATAAGTTATGATTCTCAGGTAATTCATCACCATCAACATAGAAAACATTCTGTCTGTTCAGAAGCATTTGCACAAAGACAGTGTGTACTTTGGAAGGAATTCCTAGAGCCCCTTAGTTTAAGCAAATCCAATAAGTGAAAAGCTGACTTTAGACAAAAAAGCTAATTCAGGCAAATTATTCACTTTGCAAAATAATGCTTCACTTTACAAAAATATTTCCCGGTGGTATTTCCTGCTACACAAAATCCTTGTTAGCATGTTTATAACATGAGACCATTTTGTAAAAATGGTGACGGCCTCACCACTTTGAGGGGGCACTCCTGTTATGGGGATGATGAGCATCAGGATTGGAAACTGCTTACAGACCAGGAATAGGACCCCAGTGTCATTAACAAGGACCCTGTGTCCCCCATCAGATCCGTACTACAACAGCTCAAAGTGTTACTAGCTAAATCCTTCTGAGGCTCTTAGAGACAGCTGTGGGGCCGTGAAACTATGATGGATTTCATAAGAGGGAGGGAAATCCCGGCTCTGAGAAACACAGTGACTCACCCAAGGTCAACAGCAAGTCAGTGGGCAGGCCTGGGACCCTCCCTGCTCCTGGCAGCCCTGCCTAGTGTGCTGTGTATTTTTAAAAGCCCAGAGGTTCCTCCCTCCAGAAGTTCAATTCCCATCCCCTTGAGTGTGAGTTGGACTTTGTCACTTGATTCTAAAGAATAGAGAATGGAAAGGAAAATGTAGTGAATTCTCAGTGGAGAAATCTCACAAATACCACCTTTGGTAAGCTTAATGTCAAAGTTAACATCACCAGTAATACTGCAGGTTGATGGCATGTGCCCCTGACATGATACAATGTGAATGGCACGACACCTCTTCCCAAACCTCACCACCTCAGCTGAGTTATGAGAAAACATGAGTCAACCCCAAATTGAAGAACATTCTACGAAACACCTGAGTGCTACTCTTCAAAAGCTCTCCAAGTCATGAAAGACAAGGAACGACTGTGAAACTGTCATAGACTGAAGGAGACTAATGTGACATGATGGCTAAGGCTAAATGCTATGTGGAATCCAGGATGGGCTCTTGGAATGGAAGAAGGATAATAGTGGGAAAACTGGGGAAATCTAAATAAGTCTGTAGTTTGGCTAATAGTATTGTGTGAATGTTTTTGTTGTTGTTGTTTTGCTGGGTGGCTCACTGCAATCTCCACCTCCCAGGCTCAGGGGATCCTCCCACCTCAGACTCCCAGGTAGCTGGGACTACAGGCGTGCACCACCACGCCAGGGTGTCAATATTAATGTCTTCATTTTGACAAATGGATCACGGTTATGTAAGTAGTTAACATTAGGGGAAGCTGGGTGAAGGGTATGAGAATCTCTCTGTACTATCTTTATAACTCTTTTGTAAATCTAAAATTATTTCCAGAAAAAAGGTTTTGGTTTTGTTCATGAAGCCTAGAGGTAATTTAAATGCATGATCCTTCACTTGCTTTCCTTTTGGGAAGGTGGACCATCATTAGGGCTGGGGTACACATTTGATCCGTCTGGCCAGCTCTGGCTTCTTCCAGGGAAAAAGCTGTATCACATCCCCCAAATTCTGCAGAATGCCATACCACCTATCCCATTTTCTGACATTAGCTCAGCTGCCTGTCAGAGTGTGACAATGCCCAGGAATGGGGATGGTGGGCCTGCAGAGCTAGGGAGGAAAATGAACACAGCCTATAAGGGGGCTCATGTATAGGGGTCAGGGAGCTTCTCAGAATAATTTCCGGGCCTCAGGGAAACACATGATTCAAGAATATAAAGTTAATCAATTTCCATCCACCAATCAAACTGATCAATATTGTGCACACACAATGGCCAAAAGGAGAGAAGGGCACCCCAAGATGCCATGGTGGTGGTGGGAGGAATCAGTGTTTCTTGCCCATTCTGACAGTCTCCAAAGATGGCCACCATCAATTTCTTCTCTCCAAGTACATGAATGCTGCTCAACCCATCAAACAACTATCACTAGATGGAATCTCTCCTAGCCTTGAATTTGGGCTGGACTTTTGACTTACTTTGACCAGTACAATGTGGCAGAAGTGATGCTGTGCCAGTTGTAGGTCTAGCCTCTGAGAGTTCTGGCAGCTTCTTGTTTCCCTCTTGAAGCCAGCTTTTGCAGAAATCCTGGAAACCCTGAGACTCTGAGGCTGCCATATTGTGAGGAAGCCTAAGATAACTGGGGGGAGAAGCCCATGGAGGACAACAAAGTTCCAGATGTGTGGGGTGAAACCTTAGACCTGCCAGTCCAGCTCACTTGCCAGTAGAATTCAGCTGCATGAGTGACCTCAACTGATGCTAAGAGAGTAGAATGTCCTGGCTGATCCTACTAAAGCCACAGTATTAAGACAAATGAGAAATCATTGTTCATTTAAACTACTAAGCTTTGGGTTGATTTATTATGCAGCAATGGATAACTGAAGTGCTCATTATGCAGAAAGATAACACTTTCTTCCTGTTACTCAACTTTTTATACTTACCCTCAACATTTCAACTTTCTTTAAACGTAATATATCAACATAAAAGGCAAAGTAGGCCTCATTTATGTAAAGTAGTGGTAGAATATTTCAGACAGGTATTAATTCAGGAATTGGAAATCAGATTATATTACTTATCTGCTCCTATTGCTTTGCTGGCTTCATACATCACTCAGAATAAAAGCCACGTCATCAATGTGACCTACAAGTCCCCATATGAGCTGTCCTCTACTCCTTGCCTTCCTGACCTCAATTTCTATTACTCATTGCCTTTGATCTTCCTTGAATGTGATGGGTGCAGTCCATGCCAGGACCTTTGCATTTGCTGTTCCTTGTGCCTGGAATGTTCTTATCACAGACATATTCGTGGATTGCCTGCCTGCCCTCTCATCTCCTTCAGGACTTCACTGACAAGGTAAAAATGGTTACCTAACCTGATTTACTTATTTATTTTATTTTATTTTTGAGACAAGAATCTCTCTCTGTTACCCAGGCTGGAGTGCAGTGGTATGATCTTGGCTCACTGCAACCTCCACCTCCCAGGTTCAAGTGATTCTCATGTCTCAGCCTCCCAAGTAACCGGAACTACAGGTGTGTGCCACCACTCTGGGCTAATTATTATTATTATTTTTTGTATTTTTAGCAGAGACGGAGTTTCACCGTGTTAGCCAGGCTGGTCTCAAACTCCTGGCCTCAAGTGATCTGTCTGCCTCAGCCTCCCAAAGTGCTGGGATTACAGACATGAGCCATTGCACCGGGCCACCTAACCTGGTTTAAAGTTGCTACTGTCCTCGTCTCTGACCCTTTCTACCTGCTGCCTTGCTTTATTTTTCTTCATCACACTCATTCCCATTTAGCATACTGTGTAGTATTATCCATCTTGTTTGTGGTCATTTCCTCTCAGTAAAACCTCAGTTCCAAGAAAGCAGACATTTTTGCTTGTTTTATAGACTTCTATAAATCTAGAACTTAAAACTGTGTGTGGCACAAAGTTGGCCTTCATTAAATCTTTGTTGAATGAATGTTCTAAATCCCAAAGCTTCAACTCCAGGTGGTTTTGGGCTGGTGTGTACTGCACAGCCTCACCTACTGGTAATGTATGGCACTGCAGTTCAGCTCTATGAGACAAGAGTTTGGAATCACCAAGAATGCATTTAGGAGAACCTCAAGCCTACAGACCAGTGGTCAACAAACATTTTCTGTAAAGGGCTAGATACTAAATGTTTTAGGCTGTGTGGGTCATGTGTCCATCACAATTGCTTGACACTGTCCTTGTAGCATGAAAGCAGACTTTGGCAAAATATAAGCAAATGAGTGTGGCTGTGTTTCAGTAAAACTGTATAGACACTGAAATATGAATTTAATATAATTTTATATATCACAAAATAGTTTTCTTCTTTTGATTTTTTTTTCAAACATTTACAGATGTGAAATCTAGTCTTGGCTTGCAGGCCATATGAGAATAGATGGTGGAGCACCTTTGGCCTATGGGCTATATAGTTTGCTGAACACTGCTATTGACAATCTCCAAGTGACCCAAAGTGTGGAAAAAGAATTCCATTTCCCAGGGTGAAGGCTATTCATTTTTACAGAAATATTATTCATAATATAACTTCATGAATATTCATAGTAATTTCTGCATTCCAGGCACTTTTATAGCCAATATGCATGGAAGAGAAAGTGTCAAGCAGTGGCCAAATGAGAAGAACCAATCTTCTGGCTGGGAATGCCAAATCCACTAGCCTCTTCATGCTTCCTTCTTCTGAGAAGGAGATGGCCCATATAGGAGGGAGCATGGCAGGCTATCAAAGGTAGGGTGACACAGGAATCAGGTTGATGAAGGTGCTAAAGGCTGTGAGTTTGTTTCTTAAATGAACCAATTGACTCTTCTGAATCTCTTGGCTGAAGTCCGTGCCCCCGGCCCCAGACAGGTATTATATTAGTCAGGATTATCCAGAGAAACAGAGAAAATAGAACACACACACACACACACACACAGACACACACACACACCATAATATACGTGTATTTATATGTATATAAGCAATCAGCCAGTTCCATATATATATTCATATTGTGTGTATATATGTGTGTATATATATTTATGTAAGTATAAATATATATATGGAACTGGCTCATGTGGTTATGGAGGCTAAAAGTCCTGCAATTTGGTCGGGCTCCATGGCTTACACCTGTAATCCCATGGCTCACACCTGTAATCCTGATCATTTGAGGTCAAGAGTTCGAGACCAGCCTGGCCAACATGGTGAAACCTTATCTCCTCTAAAAATACTAAAATTAGCTAGACATGGTGGCACATTCCTACAATCCCAGCTACATGGGAGGCTAAGGCAGTAGAATCACTTGAACTTGGGAGGCAGAGGTTGCAGTGAGCTGAGATCATGCCACTGTACTCCAGCCTGGGCCACGGAGCAAGACTCCATCTCAAAAAAATAAAAAGGAAGTCCTGCTATTTGTGCTGGCAGGCTGAAGACCCAGGAAAGCCTGTGCTAAAGTTTCAGTCCAAGTCTGAAGGTCTGAGAATTAGGAGAGCCAAGTCCTCCTTAAGTCCCAGACCAGGAAGACTGATGTCTCAGCTAAAAGAGTCAGGCAGAGAATGAATTCAACCTTCTTGCTCATTTTTGTTCTGGTCACGTCCTCAGTGGATTGGATGAGGTCCACCCACATTGGGGAGGGGAATCGGCTTTCCTGGGTCCACCAGTTCAAATGCTCATCTCTTCTGCAAACACCCTTGCAGGCACATCCAGAGGTAATGTTTAACCAGATATCTGGGCATCCTGAGCCCAGTCAAGTTGACACATAGAATAGCCATCAGAGCTGTCTTGTGTAGGTAGGAAAGGCCAGAAAGGGAGGGACTTTTGGAAGAGGGCCAGTTCAAACACAATCCCTTTCTGACCACAGGAAAGGTAAGCCATGAAGCATGAAGCATGACGCTGGCCCTTTGTGATCTCTGGGGGTGTGTTGTGGAAGGAGTAGACACCAAAGATCACAAAGTGTCATTTTGCGCTGACAAAGATTACTATTATTATTATTATTATTTATTTATTCATTGTTTTTGAGATGGAGTCTCGCTCTGTTGCCCAGGCTGGAGTGCAGTGGCACAATCTCGGCTCACTGCAACCTCCACCTCCCAAGTTCAAGTGATTCTCTTGCCTCAGCCTCCCAAGTAGCTGGGATTACAGGCACCCGCTACCATACCTGGCTAATTTTTGTATTTTTAGTAGAGACAGGGTTTTGCCACGTCGGCCAGGTTGGTCTTGACTTTCTGACCTCAGGTAATCCACCTGCCTCGGCCTCCCAAAGTGCTGGGATTACAGGCATGAGCCACCACGCTTGGCCTATTTATTTATTTATTTATTTATTTTTTAAGAACCTTTAGTATGAAAAATTCCAAACAAGGCCGGGCACGGTGGCTTACACCTGTAAGCCCACCACTTTGGGAGGCCGAGGGGAGTGGATCACCTGAGGTCAGGAGTTAGAGACCAGCTTGGCCAACATGGTGAAACCCATCTCTACTAAAAATACAAAAATTAGCTGGTCATGTTGGCGGGTGCCTGTAGTCCAACTACTCAGGAGGCTGAGGCAGGAGAATCGCTTAAACCCAGGAGGCAGAGGTTGAGGTTGCAGCGAGCTGAGATCACACCACTGCACTCCAGCCTGGGCGACAGAGAGACACTGTCTCCAAAAAAAAAAAAAGAAGAAAAATTCCAAACACAGAAGTAGATAACAAATTAAAGCAAATCCCTATGTACCTGGTTACCCAGGTTCGAGAGCTGTCAATCCACAGCCCAAATTGTTTCCTCCACAGCGCAACCCTAGGTAACTTTGGAATAAATTCCAGATCTCAAGTCATTTCATTTTATTTTATTTTATTTATTTATTTATTTTTTTGAGACAGAGTCTCGCTCTGTCACCCAGGCTGGAGTGCAGTGGCGCAATCTCGGCTCACTGTAAGCTCCGCCTCCCGAGTCCACGCCATTCTCCTGCCTCAGCCTCTCCGAGTAGCTGGGACTACAGTTTTATTTTCTATTTTATTTTATTTTATTTATTTATTTATTTTGAGACAGAGTCTCACTCTGTCAGCCAGGCTGGAGTGCAGTGGCACGATCTCAGCTCACTGCAACCTCTGCCTCCTGGGCTCAGATGATTCTCCTGCCTCAGCCTCCTGGAAGCTGGGATTACAAGCATGTGCCACCACGCCCCGCTAATTTTTTTTTGTTTTTTTAGTAGAGATGAGGTTTCACCATATTGGCCAGGCTGGTCTTGAACTCCTGACCTCAGGTAATCCGCCCACCTCGGCCTCCCAAAGTGCTGGGATTACAGGCGTGAGCCACCACGCCTGGCTTAAGTTATTTAAGTAGGCAAAGGACATTTTATTGAATTAAAAATTTTTAATTTTCCCTTCAGCTTTACTAAGGTATAATTGGCTAATGAAATTGAATACGTTTACAGAGTACAACGTGATGTTTTGATATATGCACACATTGTGAAATTATTAAATCAAGCTAATTGACATATCCATCACCTCACATGCTTATTTTTTTGAGGTGAGAACATTTAAGATCTACTCTCTTGACAAAGGTGATTTTAATTACATAGGAATTCATTATTTGGAATTCCAAAACTACTCAAAATCCACTTAGAAAGATGAAAAACTAGGCGAGGTGCGATGTCTCATGCCTGTAATCCCAGCACTTTGCAGGGCTGAGGCAGGTAGATCACCTGAGGTCAGGGTTTTGAGACCAGTCTGGACAACATGGTGAAGCCCCGTCTCTACTAAAAATACAAAAATTAGCCAGGCGTGGTGGTGGGTGCCTGTAATCCCAGCTACTTGGGAGGCTGAGGCAGGAAAATCGCTTGAACCTGGGAGGCAGAGGTTGCGGTGAGCTGAGTTTGTGCCACTGACTCCAGCCTGGGCAGCAGAGCAAGACTCCATCTCCAAAAAAAGGAAAATGAAAAACTGAAGCGGCATGAGCTTCCCTGTACCTTTGGTTTCCTCCACTTTGCTGTTTACGTCTGAGTTCTTATTGTTGATGGTGTTTTTATTTCAACCTCCTCTTTAAAATTTCTTATTTTTTGCACACTGTTTACATCCTTGGGAACACGAGAAAAAAGAAACCCAAACTCACCTGTGCAGAAGGTATGCCCCAATTCCCCTCTCCTCCCCTCTCCTTTCCCCTCCCTAGGAGAAAAGACCTCAAGCATAAAAATTAAAAAATAAAGTCAAGCAAAAGGAAAGTAATAAAAATAATCCGTGTTCTCATCACCAAGAGATTGTCATCATTGCAAGTTCTTCCCACATTTAAAAAAACATTATCTTACCATGTAAAATCTTTGGAGCTTGATTTTTCCCCCTTATTAAAGTATCTATGACACATCTTCTTATGCTAATAAAAGATACATCTTCGCCAGGCACGGTGGCTCAACCCTGTAATCCCAGCACTTTGGGAGGCTGAGGTGGGGAGATTACTTGAGCCAAGGAGTTCAAGACCAGTCTAGGCAAAATGGTGAAACCCCCTCTCTACTAAAAATACAAAACATTAGTGGGGCATGGTGGCTCATGCCTGTAGTCCCAGCTATTTGGGAGGCTGAGGTGGGAGGATCACCTGAGCCCGGGAGGTCGAGGCTGCAGTGAGTCAAGAATGCACCATTGCACTCTAGCATGGGCAACAGAGTGAAACTCTGTCTCAAATAAATAAATAAACCAGTAAACAAATGAATATATGCATCTTTGTCATAGCTCTTAATGGCTCTGTATATCTACATCCATTATGTAGATATACCTTCGTCTTAAAACCATTTTCTTATCGGTATGTATTTTGGTTATTTAAATCTGTTGTTATTATAATTAAACTGTAATAAACATCCTTGACCAATCTTGTGCCCTTGTTTAATCATTTCCTTTGGATAAATTAAGCAGAATTCCTGGGGCAAAGGGTACCTACATATTTAAGGCTTTTCAGTCATACTGCCAAGATTCTTTGTAGTAAGGTGATACCAAGGCCATATCAAGTGAACCAGGAAGGCAAAAGAGTGCCTGTTATCCTAATCCTTACCAATATTGCGTATTAACATTCTCATAACCTTTGCCAATCTGACAGGTGGGTAATTGCATCTTGTAATTTTAATTTGCATTTCTTTGATCACTAGAGAGGTTAACTATATTTAAAGTGTTGGGTGACCAACTTTGCAAATTTATTTTTAGAATCTATTTTGGAAAGTTTCGAAAATTTTCCATAATAGAGAGTAAGGATACTCCTATGCAGCTATCGCCCAGTTTCAACATTTATGTATCTTCCTACTTCTTCTTCCTCACATACACAAACATACCAGATTATTTTATAACAAATTCCAGGCATCATATAAATTGTACATTTTCAGTATATATTTTAAGAATAAAATGATTTTTTTGGTGATAATATAACCAAAATATGATTTTCAAACTTAAAAATAATAATTTATTAAAATACCAGCAAGTATATAATCAATGTTCATAAGTCTCTGATTGTCTTTTTTTTTTTTTTTTTTTGAGATGGAGTCTTGCTCTGTGCCAGGTGGAGTGCAGTGGCGCAATCTTGGCTCACTGCAACCTCTGCCTCCCAGGTTCAAGTGATTCTCCTGCCTCAGCCTCCCGAGTAGCTGGGACTACAGGTGTGTGCCACTGTGCCCAGCTAATTTTTGTATTTTTAGTAGAGACAGGTTTCACCATGTTGGCCAGGATGATCTCGATCTCTTGACCTCGTGATCCACCCGCCTCAGCCTCCCAAAGTGCTGGGATTACAGGCATGAGCCACTGCGCCTGGCCAGTTTTTATTTTATTTTTTTACAATTGGTTTATTGGAATCAGCATCCATACCACACATTTACATATGGTTGATATGTCTCTTAAGTCTTTGTCTCTCTCTCTTTTATTGAGGTGAAATTCACATAACATGTGATTACCATTTTGAAGGGTACAATTTAGTGGCCTTTAGTGCATTCACAATGTTGTGCAACTACCACCTCTTTTATTTTCGAAACATTTTCATCAGGCCGAGCACGGTGGCTCACGCCTGTAATCCCAGCACTTTGGGAGGCCAAGGTGGGTGGATCACCTGAGGTCAGGAGTTTGAGACAAGCCTGGCCAAGATGGCTAAACCCTGTCTCTACTAAAAAATATAAAAATTAGCCAGGCATGGTGGCGGGCACCTGTAATCCTAGCTATGTGGGAGATGAGGCAGGAGAATCACTTGAACCCAGGAGGCGAAGGTTGCAGTGAGATGAGATCATACCACTGCACTTCAGCCTGGGCAACAGGAGCGAGACTCAGTCTCAAAAAAAAAAAAATTTTTTTTTCATCACCCCAGAAAAATACCCTTTAAGTAATTATTCCCTGTTCCCCTCTCTCCCAGCCCCAGACAACCCCTAATCTACTTTCTGTCTCTATGGAATTACCCATTCTGAATGCTTTATATAAAAAAATCATAAAATACGTGGCTTTGTGTCTGATTTTAAGACTCTTTTAGTGTACAGTTTCCTCCTCTCTCTCTTCCTTTTCCCGACCTTTATTTGTTGAAAGAACTGGGTCATCATCTGATAGAGTCCCACAATCTGTTTTTTGCTGACTGTATCATGTGGGTGTTGTTTAACCTGTTCCTCTTTCCCCTGTACCTTCTGTCAATTGTAATTAGAGCTAGCAGCAAGATCAGATTTAGGTGTGATTTTCTGGCAAGAATCTTTCATAAAGAGTCCTGTGTATTTTATATTACTTTATGTGAGAGGGTATTTAATGTTATTTGTTATAATATTGATCAGTGGGCTCAGATATCATCAGCCTGGTCTGCTCACTATCCAGTTCCCCGTTAGATTCTCACTGGATGACTTCAGGAGCCATTGCTGATCATTGCCTGGATCCATTATTTCTTTTTTTCTTTTTCTGTTTTTTTAGATCGAGTTTTGCTCTTGTCGCCCAGGCTGGAGTGCAGTGGCACGATCTCAGCTCACTGCAACCTCTGCCTCCCGGGTTCAAGCAATTCTCCTGCCTCAGCCTCCCAAGTAGCTGGGATTACAGGTATGCGCCACCATGCTCAGCTAATTTTGTATTTTTAGTAGAGACGGGGTTTCAGCATGTTGGTCAGGCCAGTCTCGAACTCCTGACCTCAAGTGATCCACCCACCTTGGCTTCCCAAAGTTCTAGGATTACAGACGTGAGCCACCACGCCCAGCCCTGGATCCATTATTTCATTAGAGGTTGTAAAATGGTGATATTCTAATTTTGTCACTCTTTTGCACTGATTAGCTGAGAATCTTGTATAAAAAAGAACTTTCCTACATCAACTATTTGATTCTTCTGAAACATAGTTCATGCCAGTAGGGCAGGTAAATACTTGATTCTTTCCTTACTTGCCAGTCTTCAGAAAATGAATTCGGTCCCTAGCCATCTCTAGTAATTAACTACGAGAGTTTTAAAGAAAAGTATCGTTGTGAACTCATGGATTGGAACATATTTGATGTGCTTTGATTTAAAGCAGTTATTATTTTACTGTGCAGATTTCTCCACCTTTGGCTAGTGGGGAGCCACTTTGGGTTAGTTCTATGTCCTTTGACACAATTACAGAAGTCTTTGATAGCTGTTTGCTTTGTGATATGACGATGATCCACTCTCATTTTGTACCTTTAAAGTTGTATTGTTAGCATTAATATTGATGTTATTTTGATACTATTTTACGTATTCAAAATAAGTAATTATGTTGGTGCTCTTTAGGAATCAAGATTTTCATCATAAAAGAAATATGTATATAAAATCAAATAAGTAAAAACCCAATAGAATTAGAATTGGATTGTTTGTTTAAACTCATGATGTAGTTTCCCTTAAAAAATATTTTTCAGCACTTTCCTCTTAAACATTAAGAAACAGCAACCAATTCAGCAACAAAGAGAGCCCAGATTATGGTCTTTAAATACTATTTCTCACTAAAGGTAGGGCTCTTCAGATAAAGATTGATGCTTGGTCTAGAGCAAGCAATTCACATAGGTTTTTGATGGACATTTGGGTGCATTTGTAAGTATATGCAGCTTGATATTTAACTTGCAGTGGCTATAGAAGGCACAAAGAAGGACTCAGCAACAGCTAGAGGGACTCCTTCCTCCCACTCCTTGGTTATTAGGCCCTGCCATTATTTATTTATTTGTTTATTTTTATTAACAAAACTCATCCTGCCAAGGTATTGGACCCAAAAGTCTTTTCCTATTGTCCATCTCTTTCTTCTGTTTGGATGGCCTCTTTTTTTCACCTTATATTTTGTATGACCAACTTCTCATCCTTTCATAAAACAGGGTAGGACTCATGTAATGCACTGCATTGAAATGAAGACCTTCCTGTGTGTGGCACACAAGTTAGCCTCTGATAAACTCTCTGCACAATTAGAAAAAGTGAATCAGACTTGCCTTATCTGCTAGATTTTGAGTCCCTTGGGCAGAAGAAGTGAGTCTCATGTTTCTTTTCATCCCTTTAAGGAGTGGCAGAGGGTGGGCACACTCCTTAATATTTACTAATTAATTTCTGGGTTTCTGTATTGGATTGTGTAAAGTTTCAGCTGCTGAAACAATGATCTAAAATAACAGAGGCTTAAACAAGATAGAAGTGTATTTCTCTCTAATGTAGCCATCTTGGCCTAAAGATTTCAAGGTTACATGTGGAGGCTGAATTGGGCCAGAGCCCCTTCCCTTTAAGGCCACGGACAGACTGGTTGTTAGCAAATCATTTCTGCTCACTTCCCTTTGGCCAGAACTTATAACATGAACACACCTAGCTGCAAGAGAGTCTGGGAAATGTAAAATTGAGGTTTTATGGAAGACGGTGGGGAGGTGGGGAGAAGGAGATCAAGGGTTAACCAGCATTCCCTGCCAAGGTCCCTTAGGACCTGAACAATTCTGTCAGGACTCACTCTGAGTCTCATCTCCTCCCTTTCTAGGTCATTTAAAAAACATTTTAATTATAAAAGTAATATATCTTTATTGTAAAAAAAAAAAAGAGCTAGAGTTTTAGAAGTATACAAAATACAATGTGGAAAAAGAAAACACTTTCTTTATCACCACTGTCCTACACTCTTCTCCAGAGGTAACCACAGTTAACAGTTTTTTCCAGACTTTTTATTATGTTTTCATGAGTACATTTTTTTCCAGACTTTTTATTATGTTTTCATGAGTACACGTACACACACGCATGCACGCGCTTCCTCATAGATACGTATTTACATATTTTTCAAATGGGATTGTACAATAGATATTGATATGATTGTGTCTCCACCAAAATCTCCTGTTAAACTGTAGCTCCCATAATTCTCATGTGTCATGGAGGGACCTGGTGGGAGTTAATTGAATCATGGGGGTGGATTTTTCCTGTGCTGTTCTCATGATAGTGAATAAGTCTCATGAGATCTGATGGTTTTACAGAGGGCAGTTCCCCTGCCCATGCTCTCTTTGCCTGCGGCCACGTAAAACATGACTTTGTTCATCATTTGCCTTCCACCATGATTGTGAGGCCTTCTCAGCCATGTGGAACTGTGAGTCAATTAAACTTCTTTCCTTTATAAATTACCCAGTCTTAGGTATGTCTTTATTAGCAGTGTGAGAAAAGACTAATACATATATATATGTGTGTATATATATATAAAATACATATATATGTATATATATAAAATACATATATATGTATATATATAAAATACATATATATGTATATATATATAATACATATATATGTATATATATAAAATACATATATATAAAACAATTTGACTTTTCACTTCAGTATTATTTAGTATTTAGTATTATTTAGTACTTAGTATTATTCCATGATATGAATGGACCTTAAATTATTTAAGCACATTCTTCATTGATGGACTTTTTAGAAAACTACTGTGGTTTAAAAGTTGACCTTTGTTTGGATAAATAGCTAAGCTGAATTGATGAGCTCTCGGCTCTGATTAGATCCAAAATAGAAAATCCAATGATTGATATATTATGTGACCAAAATCATCATCTATGTTTCTAAAAGGGACTTGGTACAGTTGATTTAATCAAGGTATTTCAACTTTCCCAGAGAAGAATCAAATAAATATTAATGTAATTGTTCACATTTGTTTAGTACATTCCAACTTTTCCTTTCTTTCTTTTTTTTTTTTTTTGAGATGGAGTCTTGCTCTTGTCGACTAGGCTGGAGTGCAATGGCACCATCTTAGCTCACTACAACCTCCACCTCCTGGGTTCAAGCAATTCTCCTGCCTCAGCCTCCTGAGTAGCTGGGATTACAGGTGCCCGCCATCACGCATGGCTAATTTTTGTACTTTTAGTAAAGACAGGGTTTTGCCATATTGGCCAGGCTGGTCTCGAACTCCTGACCTCAGGTTATCCACCCACCTTGGCCTCCCAAAGTGCTGGGATTACAGGCATGAGCCACCGTGCCTGGCACATTCCAATCTTTCAAAACATCTGTGATATTATTTAGTCCCTCTTATAGTCCTGCAAGAAAGTAGCACAGGCTTTATCATCCTCAATATACAGGTGAAACCAAAGCCCAGAGTGCTAAAGCACACAGGAACTTGGTGGCTATTGCTCAGGGCAGACCTTGGAAAGTCCCAGAGTGGCCTGACCTCACTCTGGGTTCACTTGGTGTTCATGTACCATTGGCTGGTCTCTTACTTACACAGCCAGACCTGGGCTCCCGGATCCTGTAGACAGGCACAGAAACTGTCATAAGCCCCTCAGTCACCATCTTCTGACCCTCAAAGACTAATCCAGATTGGCTAGGAGAAGCCATTTAATGTGATGATGGCCTATCTGAGGAATTATAGAAGAGAGATGAAGATCAGCTAATCCAACTCCCTCAGAGTACTGTCAGGTAAGCTGGGCCCAGGCGGCTTGCCCAAGTTTATACCACACATCAGTGGCAGAGCCAGGCCAAGAACCCATGCCTCTTGCTTTCTACTCTTGGCCTTCTTGCCATACCTTGTGGATGCATTAAGAGGTTTGAGGGATGGAATTATCTGTTAGTAACAATGTGCTTGGCGGGCACAAAGCACTGGAGAAAACTCAACTATGCTTTGGGTAAGAAATGTGAAAGAGAAAGCCATAAGAGAGAGGCAAGCCTATGCTGCCAGAATCTCTTCCACCTCCTCTCTCTGCAACCTCACCCTCACAGCCTTGCTCAGACTCTGTTTCTGTGCTTGGTTAAGTTGTATGTGATCTAACTCTTGCAGACCACATGGCACAGCAATGAAAGCAAAGGCTTAGGAATATTATAGACGAGGGTTCAAATTCCTTATTATCAAATTCCTTGTTATCTAGATGATCTTGGACAAGGGCTGAATCTCTTTTGTTTCAGTGGCCTCATCCATAACATGGGGGATAAGAGCCTTAGTGTGGTCGGAAACGGTACATGAGAGGGAACATGCAAAGAACTTAGCACGGAGCTCAGGATAGCACACAGCCCCCACGAATGGGGGCTTTTACTTTCCACAAACATTTGCTGAGAACCTACAGGACATCAGCTACTGTGCAAGTCACAGTGGGGGATACAAACATGAACAAGACACAGTCTTGCCCTGTAGGAACGTACAATCTAGTAGGGCAGGGATGGGTGATACAGAAGCAGCTCTACCTTGTGTCTTTATGTAATTCCGAAGCCTTCTACCAGGAAGGCTGGAGCTCTCTTATTCCATATAAGGCTCCTCCACCATATAGGAAAACACATGATTCCAACGCAGCCATGTGTCAAATCCATCCTTAAGGATTAAAGAGATAGAAGTAACAGATACTAACGCTGATATCATATCTGCAGACTGCCAGATAGACAGAGCCCTTTGAAGTTCCAATCTCTTGAAGGTCTCTTTGGACCAGGCAAGCTCCCTATGCCATATCCTGTGAGGCCATGTAGGCCTCTGGTGACACTCCTCTTCTTTGGGACCACGGTGGGATTTTGAATTTAGTAGGGAGGTGGCAAGATCCCATCAATCTCCATGTAGTTAGATCCATCTTTTCCTCAGCGAAAGAAAAAAAACCTCCAACATAATCTCCAAACACAGAGACCTACCCTGCTTTACAAAGTGCATTCCTCTTTCTGGTTTTAGTTTCAAGTGTCTCCCTATCCAAAATGAGACTGCCCTTTGCCTGCCTTGTATTTATTAATACATTGAATTCTGGACATGCAAATGTGATGACTGAACCTGAGCAGAATTTTTGTAGTCTCCAAGAGATGCCCACTTGTTCTCAAAAGGGGAAACCAAAGCGAAGCCTTCCTGCGGCTCTTTCCCCTCCTGTTCCCCCTCCCCCCGCCAGACCTTATAATGTCAAAGGTGCTCCAACAGCACACAGCTTGGGCTGCCTGCTTTCCCCTTTCTCTGGAAAGCAAGTTTTGGCAGAGTTGAGCCATCTTGTTCCCATTTGGGGCTCTCCTATAGAAAAGGCTCAGTTATCTTGTTCAGAGATCCCCAATAATCACTGCGCTTACAAAACTTGCTAAGGGCTGTCATTATAGCAACCACATTTTCTAAACCCGTTATCAAAACTTCAGAGCTGACGTTGTCTGGGAAAAGGAAACAGACCCTGTGAAATGTAGCCATACCAGGGAGAACAGGGACATGCTGGGGCAAATGCAGGGATAAGACATTGAGCTTTGGGAAAACAGAGAAGGGAGCAACTCTGAGAAAAGCCAAAAACAGTAAAATAAAAACCTCTAATGCAAATCAGGCTCCCAAGAGCACATAAAGATAAATGGGCCAGTCAGGGTGGGATCTTGGGTCCTGGGGCAGCTCTGAAACTCCCAAAGAGTTGCCAAATGTGAGAACTGATTTTCTAGTAAATTAATGAGACCTTGCTCTCCTAATTGTAATGACAGTTATTACTGACTGCAGGACTTGAATGTGTCAGGCACTGTGCTGTGTTTTATATGTTCTGTATCACTGAAGTGTAGATACTAAAATGTCAAAAGGGTTTTACTATAATTAGTCCATTCATCCATCTGTCTATCCATTTGTCCATCCATCCATCCATCCGTCTGATCATCCTTCCATCTATCCATCCATCTACCCATGTGTCCATCCATCCATCCATCCATCCATCCATCCATCCATCCATTCATCCGACCATCCATCCATCCATCTGATTATCCATCCATCTATCCATCCATCCATCCATCTATCCATTCATCCATCTGTCTGATCATCCATCCACCCATCCCTCCATGCGTCCGTCCGATCATCCATGCATCCATCCGATCATCCATCCATCTATCTATCCATCCATCCATCCATCCATCCATCCATCCATCCAACCATCCATCCATCCGTCTGATTCTCCATCCATCTATCCATTCATCTTTCCGTCTGATCATCCATCCACCTATCTGTCTGATCATCCATCCACCCATCCGTCTGAACATCCATCCATCCATCCATCCATCCATCCATCCATCCATCCATCTATCTGTACATCCATTCAGTAACATTTGCTAAGCAAGTACTAGGTCCCTGTAGGACCATGATTACAGTGGATTGAAGGAGGCCCACACATAAACAAGTAGCCCCAACACAGTGTGATAATATGAGGTGAGATGATTTTTCCAGGAATCTACCAAAGGGCTCCTGGTTCCAGCCCCACCTCCCACCTTGTGAGTCAGAAATTAAAACGCATTCATTAATCCCATCTGAAAGTCCCAAACAGCTCTCTGCTTCAAGTGGTAATAAATATTTCATGCCCAATTGTGCTGTGTTCCTCGCTGTGTTTATTAAATGGAGTTTCTCATAATTCCAGTTATTCATTTTAATAGGTCAGGCCTTGGCTGTGATTTAAACAGACCGCTGAGGAAACAGCCATGGTTAAACATTGTAACAGTATGGATTATTAATTTAATTGGCTGGCTATTACTTGTTTGGACTCTGAGCTAACACATTTAGTTCAGTCTCCGGTGGCCCATAAACCGCAAAGGTCATGACTTTAACATTCAGAAGAATGGGAAAAAGGAATTGAGGTTGAGATTAGGAAGAAAACTTACAAAACAGCATGGGGAAGACTGTGAGGAAGCGCGGGCTTGCTGGAGGCAGGGCAGGGCAAAGGGGGTTCACTGGTTGGATTCTCATTAGAACTTCCTCAGCAACCAGCGCCTGGGCTGGCAACTGCCAGGAGCCAGTCTCTCACTCAGATTTCTGAAAGAGCCAAACACTTAGATATGGTGATGGGAGCACCCCACACCCTGGGAAGGCCACACCTGTTTTCTGGATGCCTGAGCCCCCAGGAAGGGTTGTGTGTTGTGGAAAAAGCAAGTGAGAAGTCAGGGGGTTACCAGAATGGCCGTTCTGCAGCCCCCTGAACATCAGAGCCATGAATGACTTACTTTCTCCTCTGCCAAAGGCCCTGTGACCTTTCTAGATGCCACCACCCAATGTGCAGGGGTCCCAGGACTCTGAGATCTAGATGAGATCATCTCCAGACCCCTGTACTCCATGACCTGTGGATATCCAAAGCCCCCTCCTCTTTTTTTTTTGAGACACAATCTCGCTCTGTAGCCCAGGCTGGAGTACGGTGGCACGATCTAAACTCACTGCAACCTCCGCCTCCTAGGGTTCAAGCCATTATCCTGCCTCAGCCTCCTGAGGAGCTGGGATTACTGGCACCTGCCACCATGGCCAGCTAATTTTTGTATTTTTAGTAGAGATGGGGTTTCACCATGTTGGCCGGGCTGGTCTGGAACTCCTGGCCTCAAGTGATCTGCTCGCCTTAGCCAAGCGTGGCCGTGGGCACCTGTAGTCTCAGCTACTTGGGAGGATGAGGCACGAGAATCTCTTCAACCTGGGAGGCACAGGTTGCAGTGAGCCGAGATTGCTCCACTGCTCTTCAGCCTGGGCGACAGGTAACAGAGCGAGACTCTGAAAAAAAAAAAAGGCTGGGTGTGATGGCTCATGTAATCCCAGCACTTTGGGAGGCTGAGGTGGGTGGATTATCTGAGGTTAGGAGTTTGAGATCATCCTGTTCAACACGGAAAAACCCCGTCTCTACTAAAAATACAAAAATTAGCCAAGCGTGATGGTGCATGCCTGTAATCCCAGCTACTTGGGAGGCTGAGGCAGGAAAATCGCTTGCACCTGGGAGGCAGAGGTTGCAGTGAGCTGAGATTGTGCCATTGCACTCCAGCCTGGGCAACAGAGCGAGACTCTGTCTCAAAAAAAAAAAAAAAAAGTAGCACATAAATTACTCTATTACAGTTTTAAAAATATTTTGATAACTGTATTCTAATATAGTTGGCTTACTCATATTAGTATTTTGTTTTATCTGTTTAAAAACATTAATCTGAGAAGGTATCCTTAGCCTTCTCCAGGGGACCAACATGGGCACACAGAGTAATTCAGCTTCACTCAGCCCACCTTGACATTGCCAAACTCTGGACCTTTCTCTGAGTGGGAAGCCATCTGTGGCTGTGCAGGCATTCACCTCCCCACTCCCCCGTCACCTGCCTATTTGCTGCCTAGATCTTCACCGTACTATCAGTCCCCATGTGCTGATGAAGAAAGGGGACAGGGAGATTGGGTAATTTTGCATTGCATATTTGGAAGCATCAGGCCAGACATTTGTAGCAGCAAGAAGTGATCATGTCTGCCAGAATGTGACCAAGAGATAGGAGAACAGACCTCAGATTTGGAAGCAGTGGTTTGTGGACAAATAGAGTGTGTCAGTTTCCTAGTTCCCTTCCTGTCTCAAGAGTTGATGACTTTCATAGTTCTTACATTCAGAGTGAAGAGAAAGCCTGTGAAATGCATTATCTCAAGAGAAGGCACAGGCTGGCAGCTAACAACGGGGTAGCTTATATCAGATGTGCAGCCAGTGCCTTCCAATAGAGGCATTCAACACATGGTTGGCTGATTGATGAACAAATGAAGGAAGGAAGGAAGGAAGGAAGGAAGGAAGTATCGTTATGGTGGTTAATTTTATGTGTCAACTTGCATGGGCTAAGGGATGCCCAGATAGCTGGTAATACTATTTCTGGGTATGTCTGTGAGGGAGTGGAAGAGATTAGCATTTGAATCAGTAGACCCAGTAAAGAAGATTGGCCTCACCAATGTGGGCAGGCATCATTTAAGCCAGTGATGGCCCAGGTAGAATGAAAAGGCAGAGGAAAGGTGAATTCGCGCTTTCTATTTGAGCTGGGACATCCATCTCTTCCTGCCCTTGGACACTGGTACTCCTGGTTGTTGGGCCTTTGGACTTAGATCAGGACTTACACTATCTGCTCCCCTGTCCTCAGGCCTTCAGACTTGGTCTTTAGATTTGAACTGAATGATACCACCAGCTTCTTTGGTTCTCCAGGTTGCAGACAGCAGATCATGGGACTTTTTTGCATCCATAATTTTGTGAGCCAATTCCCATACTGTCTCTGTCTCTCTCTTCCTTTCTCTCTGTCTATGTGTGTATAGCTAGCTAGCTAGATAGATAGATACATAGATAGATAGATAGATCCAATGGGTTCTATTTCTCTGGAGAACACTGACTAATACAGAGGACTTAAATAAATTACTAGGGGAGGCTGGAGATTGCGAGAGATACGTCTATAAACAGCATGATCCCTAAGAATTCAGGGGCCCAGTTCTATCCCCAAATGTGTGTGTGTGTGTATGTGTACAAAATCTGATTACAATAAGCATCATAAATATCCTAGAGAGAAAAAAAGTAACAGATGTGGTGTGTATTATTATTTTCTTCAATCCCAACAGAAGCCCTGCAAAGTCCTGCCATGTGCTGCCTTTCACCCCCACCCATCTGCCTGCCCCGCAGGTGCTCCCGCTCCCACTTGCTCCTGTCCTTGTCCACACTGTCCACACACCCAGCTCAGCCTAAGGAGAGGAATGGGAGGGGTGTGGCATTTGGCTTCAGGACAGAGACCACCAAGCAATGTGCTGCCTTTCCAGGGTGGAGGTGGGAAATGGACAGAAAGGAGCCTTTAATTCTGGCAGAGTCTGAAGTTGGAGACGGGTGAGGGCAGGTGAGATGAAAGGGGGGCTTCTGCACATTTTATGTGGAAAAGCAAGAGGCAGGGTGAGCTGTCCATGCACACAGACTCCAAAGCAAACCCTCTGCAGATGTGTGAATGGTCTCAGGCTCCCCTGAAAAAGATGGGAGCACCTGCTTTCTTTTCCATGGCACCCCCATCTGTACCTGGCTGAGTGCAGGGTTTCAGAAGGTGAAACTGTCTGATTCTAGGAAAACCAGGCTTGGTAGCTGCTTTCCTGAGATCGAAAGGGGGTGTGTTTAGTCCTAGAAATCCATCCAGAGTGAGCTGAAATCACTGTTTATAAAAGGCAAACCACTCCAGAATTCATAGAGATGGTTCTCCATGTTGTCCTTTTAAACTCTTGAGACAGTGTGTCCACAGGTGCACTCACAGCAAGCATGGTGTCTATGAGAACAAGGCTGAGCAAAGAGTTATTGATTTCCTACTATGTGCCAGGCTGAAAGGAGGATACAAAAATGAATAAGTAATACCCTTGCCCTGCACAAGGAGACCTAAGGGGAAGCAACGAACGAGGCAACTTCAGCCCAAGCTCTGTGGGCAGGAGGTCTGTGCATCTGTGGGCTGCCATTTTGTGTGGCCGTGTTACCTAATATTGCTAGGAGAGCAAGCTCCACTTCCAATAGCCTATATTGGTGGCATGGCCATGCCAGTCCCACCAAAAGCAGGCTTCAGGAAGACTTTGCGTTTGGACATCTCCAGGTGTTTATTTGATTTTTCCTATTTCTTGGTTTTTAATTGGTTTCAGATGTGAGTACCCAATAGCGGCCCTGAATAAATAAAACAGATCATAAAATATGGCCAAGCAAAATGGGCGTGAGTAATCCCAGAGTGCATGGAAATGCACTTCCAGAAAGGCTCATAAATAATGAGGTGGAAACAGTAGTCTATTTTCTCTTTAATGGAAAGCCAATTAGGAACCCTCTCTGGACTGGCGGGAAGAAGCCAGGTTCCTTTTTTCTGTAATGAGGAGGTGGGGGTAGAGTGGGTGAGGGGAAGCCACTAATCTTGCCAGAAAGGGCAGAGAAAATTCTCTGGTCATTGGGCCTGCAGAGAGTGACAAAATAAGAAGTTCAACGCAAAGTAGGCTTCCCATCCTTCCCATCCCAGGTTGAGCTTCTCCAGCTCCTTCCCAGTTGGTGCAGGAAGGACTTTAAGCCCAAGCTGAGTTGGGAAGAACTGGCAGAACTCTTTGGAGGCCCACAGCAGGCAGACTGTCTGTGAACTCAAAGAATTCTGTGGTTACTGACCCATTCTTGGCCCCTTCCCCTCCCTCACTGAGGCCCGGAAGGGGTGCACCAGCTGGTACCATCCCCAGGGTGGGCCAGCTTTGAGCTGCAGGAAGGAAGATGGGAGGGCAGGATTCTAGAGCCATTCTCTGCAGCCAGCGGCCCAGCAGACCCCTAGTGAATCTCCTTCTCATCGCTTCCCGATTGCTCTCCCTACATACTGGTGTCGCCTCACTCCAGACACTGGTTTTCTTCAAGCTGGTAATGCCTTTCATGGTGCTTCCATGCAGAACATTATAGATGATCTTGTTCCACTGAGGCATGGCAGGTATAGTGTCCTCCATCTTTCATAAGAGGGAACTGAGAAACAGAGGGGAAATGAGACTGTCGAAAGTCACACAGCCATGGAACAGCAGTGCTGGAAATCAGTTCTCTTCACTCTGCATGATCTCTGGGCGGCTGGGGCCCAGCTGGTGACTGTAAGTGGGGGTCATGGTGGCCTCCCCTCCGAAGCATTAGAGACGTCTATAGTGGTTAAGAGCACAGGGTTTGGAGTCAGGGAGACCTGAGTGAAATTCTTGACTCTATCCCTTAATAATTGTGTGGTCTTAATCAAGTTTCTTAATTGTTCTAAGCCTGTTTCTGCATTTGTAAAATAGGGCTACTGAACTTGGGCTGTCTAATGGACTTAGTTCCCACCTGACAGGAAGCAATAAACAGCAGTGATACTGCTAGTACTTATTATTGTTAGAAGGCTTTGTGGCCAGCAGGCCTTTGGAATAGCCGGTGTGTTTCCCATGGAGGCCACTGTGGGCTCAGGAGCATCACTACTGAGTTCAGACTCTGTCCATGTGAACAGTGTTCCCTGGAGACCTGGCTCAGTGTCATATGAGGACCCAGGGAGGCAGCCAGACATGGCCAGCTGCCTCCAGCTCTAGGTTCGTGCTGAGCAGGGTGGAGAAGAAGGGAGGCCTGGAGCTGAAGATGTCTGCTGAGAACTTCTTGGAGGATCTGAGGATCTTCTGTGCTCACCAATACAGAGTCACAGGGGAGGCGGCAAGTCCCTCAAAGCCAAGGCTCTTCCTGCATATCCTTCTGAAACAAAATCAGTGGCAGTCTGATGGAGAGTCCACGGAGTGTAGCAGCTTTGCTGTGTAGAAGCTTGGGCCAGAGCTTTTGGTAAAGGGCCACAGCTGGAGAATCTGTTGCTTTTATTCCTTATGATGAGTTTTTGGCAAGTTTTTTTGTTTTTTTTTTTAAAGAAATTTCACTTTTCCTCCATTGAAATGGGTAAACCACTGCTCACCCATCTGTGTGACTCAAGGTAATCCTTGAAATGCAGAGAGGTCTTGAAGAACAACACAAGGTCTCAGGAGACTTGACCATTGATGTTTGCCACTGGCCACCTGTGGAATGTGGGTACATTCCATTACCTTTTGAAGGTCACTTGTTCAGCAGGGCAAGGAAGAAAGGGTGAAATATTTGTGAAACACATATGATGGACTAAGTACCTTGCCCCTCGCCTTATGAGGTATGTCCTGGTATCTCCATTATATAAATGCAGAATCTGGGGCTCAAAGAGGCTACAACACCTTGCCCACTATCAGACCCTGCATCACTTGGAGTTTGATGGTTGCAAGCAACAGAAACTCATTCTTAAAGACTCAAGTAAAAGCTGAGCAAGCAGGTCTTGCAAGGACAAGGATGTGGGCAGTTCTGGGGTTGGAGATAGTAGGAGCTCACAGACATGGTCACTGGATATTGCAGGCAAAATAGTGAGCTTTAACTTGTCACCCCACTCAAAATTTACCTACCCCCTTGGAAGAGTGAGTCTTATGGATTTGGCCAGGTTGCCAGGCTGTACCTTGGACAAGGAGAACATGGCACTTTGAAAGACAGTCCTGGCTGGGCACAGTGGCTCATGCCTGTAATCCCAGCACTTTGGGAAGCCAAGGCAGGCGGATCACGAGGTCAGGAGTTCGAGACCAGCCTGGCCAACATGGTGAAACCCCATCTCTACTAAAATACAATAAAAAAAAAATTAGCCGGGTGTGGTGGTATGTGCCTGTAGTCCCAATTACTTGGGAGGCTGAGGCAGAGGAATTGCTGGAACCTGGGAGGTGGAGGTTGCAGTGAGCTGAGATTGTGCCACTGCACTCCAGCCTGGCAACAGAGCAAGATGCCATCTCAAAAAACAAACAAACAAAACAAAACAAAACAAAACAAAACAAAACCAAGAAAGACAGTCCTATCCAGACTGAATGCAATGGGAGAGGAGCAATCCGGAGGAAAACTGGGGTGCTGTTACCAAGAGCGAAGGAGGGGACACTGCACTGCGAAGCAGATATGCACCATAGACATCCATTGGTCACAAAAGGTGAGTGGCACAGGTCAGTGACCCAAAGCCCATAAGGGCTGCCAATAATGCCCACGTGCCAACCCCCCCACCTCAGGAGCCTTCACTTCTCTGTCCAGACTTGCGGCTTCCTCTTTAGTGGGCCCCGTGATGCTGGCACTGCTTAGAAAGGGTTCATGCCCTGCTGGAGAGGAAATCTCCAAAGAGGGCAGAGAAATGGGAAGTGAAAGAGATACAGCAATAATTTAAGAGCAAGAGAGTGCCATGGAGAAGTGGGGAGGGCCTGTGGCTTTCTCAACGTGGGAAAACGACAAATCACTAGGAAGTTTTGTGGGGGAAGGGGAACAGATAGGGACCAAATGTGGGGAAGAATTAGAGGTGTAGGAATTGTTGGAATCATCTAAAATTTAAAAGAAGCCACAGTATACTTTATCTACTCTGAAGTATTTGAGGTGTCTTATATTATAACATATTTAATCCATGAGAGTATTACATTAAAAATTGTGAATTTAAAGAAATACAAAATGGGATGGTATATAATTAAAAATCTGTATTTGGGAAGTTTCAAATTTAGCTTAGAGCTTCCTGGTAGCTAAGGCAAAAAATGAAACATGATTGGTTATATAATTCTCATTTTCATTTTATTTTTTTCTTTTGTCTCATAAAAGGAAGTGAATCTGCAAGTCAGAAAACACAACATTCTCTTTAGTTATAAAGAAAAATTAACCTGGTGGGATATTAAATATTCATTGGAAAGATTTTTCAGTATAATTTCACTGAGGTTGAGAAACAGTCTTCCTATGGCCATTATCATGCGAAGTGTGGTGGAAAGTAAAGAGCTTTCCTATCAAGTGCCCCTCCCAGGGCTGGAAAGCTTCCCTAAAGTTCTCAAGCTCAAATGCCTCTCCCTAGTTCAGAAGTTTCAGAAGTTCAGAAGCCTCAGAAGTTCAGAAGCCCCTGTATGGCTTCTCAGCTCTTCCATCTCCTGCAAAAACCAGTTCCTGCACTCACATCCCTCTGTTTTCAATACTTTCTGGTTTCTTTTTCCTGGGTGGACTTTGCTGGGTGTGCTCACTAATTGCTGTCCAGCCTTAACCCAAACACCCCTGAGGAAGGGGCACCCCTTACTTCCCAAACAGAGCAGCCTATTTCATCTCAAAGGCAGGGCTGCCTGAAGGTGCCACTTCCACAGGGGTTCAGTGTGTAGACAGAATCTTGATTGAAGGAGGTACTAGAAAGATCTTTCTGGGCAGGGGAAGAAGCATATGAAGGTTTGTCAATTACCATGAGTATGGCACATATCATGTCAATGTGCCATGAGCACATTGTCTAGTTGGAAGAGAGACTATGTTTACTCAACAGACACGTTTTCAATCATTACCGTGGCCTAGTATCACAGGTGACCCAGAAAAGGAATGCATGTGGCCCTGGCTCTGAAGGAGCACCTTGAAATGATTCAGTCAAATGCTCTGAGACTTTTAGGATCACCCCACAAATTCTCTTAAGTTCTGCTCCAATCTGAATGCCTGAAAATACAGTGGATTTTATGTGTCTGCTATAGTTGCTGTTTGCAAATGCAGGCCTTCATCTTAAAGCCAATCTTCTATGTGAAAGCAGAGTTCGGAAGGAAGCATGTGCCTCTGTCTTGGGAGGAACTTCAGTCTCAGGTGCTGCAAGGTGGACTAATCTGACACACTGGGACATAAGAGAATTCTCAGGAGAGGCTGAGGTTTATTTGAACCAACTGGCATTTCTTTGGAAAGTTGGGGAAAGGGGCAGATCCAGGTTTCGTAGGGCATGAAATCAGGGTCGGCTTCATGGACATGCCACCTGCACAGTGGCACAGGGCCCTGTGCCAAGAAGGCGCTGGTGTTGCTATCTTCAAAGTTTTAGTTGTTTTTGAACAAAGGGCCCCACGTTTTTATTTTGCACTTGGCTGCCCAAATTATGTAGCTGGTCTTTTGTGAGACTTATATGATTTGGGAGACCCTCATTTTAAAAACAACACAAAATAAGAGAAATAAAATTAAGTTCCAAATCTTGGAAGAGGTACCTAGGAACAGAAGCTGCGCTGCAGAAACTTAAGTTTCATTAACTTCACAGAAAATCTGCTTCTGGTTGGGGAAGGGGTGACCTCCACAGTAGTCTCCAAATTGTGGTCTTGGGAGTCCTGGGGGTTTAGTGAATGGGGTGTCAGGTGGACCTCTCTTTCCTCCCCCCTCACCCTCTTCCTTTACTCTTTAACCTAATTTCACTTTGTTCTGAATTAGAAATTGAGCTTCAGGCTGTTTCTTTTTTTTTTTTTCCTTTAAGGATCCCATGACTCACATAGTTTGAAAACCACTAGTTAGACAAACCACATCACACCAAGCTTTTTGTTGTAGGGAATTGTCTTATTTCAGAAGGCCCCAGGTGACCTGCTGACCTGGGGTGTCTCCAAAGCCAGGTAATAATAGGCCGTGCTCTAATCTAAGGAGACTTTGCTGTATTTGCAGAGAGCTTTGAAATGTTCTGGGAAAAACGCTGATCAGATGTGCAAGGTATTATATTCATGGAGAGAAAAACCCTCCCAACTCTTTATCAAATGGATTAAGCTAGTTTCTAAAGGCTGCAGGTTTGTGTGATCTTAATCCCACTCCTTACTCCTGATCCATCACCTTCCTCTTTTGTTTCCAGGATGTGCACCTTCCTGGGTGAGGGTCGGGACGCCTCCCGGGGGAGCCCTACCCCTTCCCAGCTCTCCCCTTGGGAAGAACTAAGGGACACCCTCGCCCTTGCACCCACCTCGCCAGGGCTGCCTTTTTCTGTGGGCGCATTTCACATTCACAGGCTCTGATCCGATGGAGGGAAATCTGAACAAAATATGGTAATGATGCCATTGTGCATTCAGCGACTCAGACTGGAGCAGCAGATGGGAAAAGTTGCGGATCACAACCCCATGCAATATTTGACAGAATATCAGTCAAATATAGTTCACCCAGATCCATGTTTCTGTCAGTCCCTCTTGGCTAGAGTTAATTTAAAGTGACAAGAATGACATTAGCTCTTTTCAAAGGGGTAATTCCTACCTCAGGGCTGCCCCCTCCAATGGATACCCAGGCAGAGCCCTCCATCATCGAAAGGCGGGTTTTCTAAGAAGGGACCAGCCCTAGACCAGGAGTCACCATTCAAGACCCGTGCTGGTCAGTGTGCTGGAGGTTCAGTCTATTTCACTGTGGAGGAAGGAGCGAGGTTGCCCCGGGATCCAGCTCCCCAGACGGGTCGTCTCCACAAATGGGGTCTCAGGACTTGTAACCTTACCTCAGGGCTCAGGGAGAGAGAACCCCACTGCGGGATGAATGCCCATGTGTGAAGACAATGTAGAAACATCTCCAGCAGGTGGAGGGCTCTGAGCTGGCACTGCCACCACTTGGAGTCTTAACAGTTGCAGATGAACAGCTTAGCATGTGTTGTTTTCCATTTGTTCTTCCTTGGTTCCTTCTGTCTTGCTACACCATGTACAAAAACTCACATAGTGTTGATAACCTTTGTGACTCGTCAATTCCACCAGCACTTGTGCCTTCTAAGGCTGCTTCCTGCCAAGACCTCAGTGGGTGTCATGACCTCCAAAGTTGGTCATGGGTCCAGAAGCTGGCCTCACCCCACCATCAGATCAATATGTGTGCATGTTGGGAACTGCATGTGGAAAGTCGGCTTTGCTTCTCTGTCTTTAAACCAGATAGACCCACCCAAAAATCATGGCTACCAACCATTAAAGATGACCCCCTACCCTTTATGGCTAGTGAACTCCTATTTGCCCTTCAAAATCCACCTCATTGGTCACCTCCTCCTCGGGGCCTTCCTGAATACCCCCAGAAATTATCATTCCCTTCCTCCTCAGGGCAGTCTCTGGGCTCTGTATGTACTTCTGCTTCTACACTATCAAAAGGCATCATAATCACTTTTTTGCTGCTCTGGTTTCCCTTTCTGGTTGTGATCATCAAGAATTAACAAATGTTTGCTGGACTGAATAATTGAATTGTTTATTGAATAAGGTAATAAGCCAGGAGACCTTATCCAGAGAAAACATATGGTTTCCTCTAACTGCCATGATCTGTGTCTCCAGCCTGTGATATTAAATACGATCACTTCTATTGTTTCTCATGAGACTCCCCATTTGCTGGAAGTCTCTCTTGAGGTTTCTCTGCTCTCCAAGGTCTGACCAGGGTCATTTGCCAGGGACCGTGTCATCAGGTCATCTGTAACTGACAGCAGGGGTGGGGTTCTGTGTCTGGAATTGCCCTAGTCATCATTGCCTATCCCTTAATGGGTCCAGCTCAAGGGCTCCTCATCAAAGGAGGAGATTGAAGACCAATGGCACCTCCTGTCTGGGGCCCAGAAATGGCTAGTTAATTAATTACACCTGGCCACACAAAGAACTGGTTGGGCAGGTGCTCCCAGCACTGCTGCCAGTTATAGAACTACAAGCAACTGACAGGGAGGGGATTGGGAGAGCTGGCCAAGAAGCTGGGAAGAGTCTGTTGAAACAAAAAGACAAGACCTAAAGTCTCATGATGGGGGTTGTGTCTGGGAATGTTTCAATTAGCTATTGTTGTGTAAAAAACTACCCCCAAGTCTTAGTTGCCTAAAACAACAGTTTATTGTGTTTTCTCATGATTCAGCATTTTGGATTGGGCTTAGCTGGGTGGTTCTTCCACTCTATCTGGTGTGTGCTGGACTGTCCAAGATGGTTTCTTCTTTACTTGTATGCCTAGTGCCTCAGATGTGAGATATGTTTCTTCAGTAACTAGGCACAGTGTCTGGCATCCAGGAGATTCTAGGGAAACGTTCAATGGTAGAATGAATAAATGAGGGTACACAAAAGGCATGGGGTTTGTAAGAGAGAATAACTAAGTTATCTCATTTGGCACGGTGAATAGTGGGTGCTGTGGGTGCTGTGATGGTCAGAAAGGATTCTCATGACGATTAGGAAAGAATGTTCCCTGAGGATCTCTAGATGAAGTCAGGGCCTGGTCTTCTTTCTTGGCAGCAAGAAGGAGATGCATGTAGAATGTAGCCTTTAGGGCCTGCTCAAACTGTAGATACAGGGAAAGGTTGAGTGATCCAGTGGCTCTTGTCATCCCGGGAATCAGAGGGCGACCCTCCTTGCTCCTGATGGGAAACAGAAATTTGATTCCTGTTCTTGCTTGAGTTTCTGGCTTTGCTTGTTGGACTTTTGAGGGGATAGAAGGAAGAGGTGACGTAGAAGAGAGTGGGCAAGTTAGGTCTTAAAGGAGAACCCTGGAGTATTAAGACAAATCCTAGGAAATTCAGTCTGCTTGAAGTGCCTGAGGCCTCTTGGGAAAAAGGTAAAGGGAAATAGGGGGTGATGGTCAGCTCTCTAGAGCACCAAGGGAGATTGGTGGCTGCTCCAACTACCAACTAGGAATCCCACACAACAGTCAAAAACTTACTGAGGGAGGAGAGACCCCGCAGTTGAAGGACACTCTTCAACAGAAGAAACAAACATAATTTGAAGGAAATAAGCTCCTGTCATCCATTTCTCTCAGTTCTGTGGATCCTGGTGACAGCAGGAGCCAACCCCTCCAACAGTAGCTGTGTTAGCTATCCATTGCCACTGTAACAAATTACCAAAACTAGTGGCTTAATACAATACAGGCTTATTATCTTACAGTTCTGGAGGTCAGAAGTCTAAATCAAGGCATTGGCAGGGCTGCATTCCTCCTGGAGTCTTCACCTGGTGAGACTTCCTGAACCAAAGTATATCTTGGGTCTCTTCCAAGTTAGACTTTCTAGAACCACCACTGTTCAATATGGTAGCCAGTAGACAATTTGGCTATTACAATTAAACACCCAGTTCCTTGGTTCCACTGGCCATATTTCTTTTTTTTTTTTTTTGAGATGGAGTCTCGCCCTGAGCAGTGGTGCGATCTTGGCTCACTGCCAGCTCCACCTCCCGGGTTCACACCATTCTCCTGCCTCAGCCTCCCAAGTAGCTGGGACTACAGGCGCCCACCACCATGCCCGGCTAATTTTTTATACTTTTAGTAGAGACGGGGTTTCACCATGTTGGCCAGGATGGTCTCGATCTCCTGACCTAGTGATCCGCCCACCTTGGCCTCCCAAAGTGCTGGGATTATAGGTGTGAGCCACCACGCCCGGCCCACTGCCCATATTTCAAGTGCTCAGTTGCCATACACTATTACACAGCACAAGTTAGTTCTATTGAACATCATCACAGAAAGTTTTGCTGGCCAGTGCTGTTCCAACATCAACGGTGCGTGCTTGTGCCAATCTCCTGCCTGTCCAGCTTGTGCACACATCAGCTACTCCCAAGGCCATGAGGTATCCATTTCTGTAAGATGGGACTTCCTATGGCCCTTTTAGGGGAAATGCAGTTCAAGAGGAGATCCAACAGAACATGAAAGTTCTGATAATAGGATTCAGGCCTTGGTGCCTGGGGAAAGACCCCCAAAAGAAATGGTGAACAGGATGGAAGATGACTCGCTTATTTTGGGGTTAAACTCTCCTATCTGTGACACAAGTTCCCATTCTGCCAAGCTCTGCCTCGAGCCCTCTTCTCTTCTCCAGAAAGGACATCAAGATTCCCACCTCTGTCTTCTTTTCTTTTCAGACAGAGCCTCACTTTGTCACCCAGGCTGGAGTGTGGTGGTGTGATCTTGGCTCACTGCAACCTCCGCCTCCTGGGTTCAAGTGATTCTCCTGCCTCAGCCTCCTGAGTAGCTGGGATTACAGGTGCGTGCCACTGCGCCCGGCTAATTTTTGTATTTTTAGCAGAGATGGGGTTTCACCATGTTGGCCAGGCGGGTCTCGAATTCCTGACCTCAAATGATCTGCCCGCCTTGGCCTCCCAAAGTGCTGAAATTACAGGCGTGAGCCACCGTGTCCGGCTCCCTACCTCTCTCTTTTGGTCATCAGCTCCACCTTGGGAGAACCTGGGGCTGCTCCTGAGTGAAACAGCTCTGACATTCCTCCTCCTCCCGCGGAGGCTTTTCCTCCAGCTCAGCCCTCAATGCCCTGAACTCTGTCTCCAAGGAGCTCTCAGGAGAGACGAAGCTACCGCTTCTCCTGTTCGTGGGTTACTGTTCCTCCTGGGGAGAGGGCTGCTGCTGCACAAGTTACTTCTGAAAGCATTTCTCTAGAGCCAAGCGTTAATGAAGTCCAGGCAGTCTCTCTTCCTTGGTGGGGGAATTCGGGAACCAGAGAACAGGTGAGACAGGTGGATTTGCGGACCACAAGCCCCGCCCTCTCCAGCCACCTGTGCCAACCTGGAACAGCCAATGGGAGAATGCGCTGCCCCCAGGATTCAGCCAATCAGCAGGCGAGGTCTGCGCGTGCTCTGTGTCTGCCTGGCCGTCCTGCCTCAACTTGTGCAGACAAAGGCCGTTGGGTGCGGGTTCCTGCCTCGTCCAGGCAAGACCCCGGCCAGAGGACCCCACAGAGCAGGCGTGGAATGGTGGACTCGGGCCACCATTGTTCAAATACGCCCTGCCAGGCCTCTCACCGACTCTGCCCTTTCTCTCCGCCAGGGAATAATGAAAATGAGCTTGTCCTCTTCCTGAACGGACATATTTTATGGCTGACACGGTCAGAGTCCTCTGGAGTTGACATCAGTGGGACCTCGGTGAAACTGCAGTGGGAAGAGGAACAGAAGGGTTCCTATTCCCCAAGATGGAACTCCAAAGTACATTTTGAGCAGAAAACTCTATGTGAATGCTTCCTCCTGCCTTTTCTTGCCAACGATAATAAAAACTGTCCAGTCATCGCAGTGACATTAAAAACAACAACTCAAAGCAGCATGTTCCCATTTCTCGAAATTTTGCGCTGCACAGTAAGAGGACGGGAAAGGGTGAATATCTCTGAACTCCAGGTTGTCAAACTACATTTTCCATGGTTCAATGTGATTTTCAATTATAAAAAAGGATTACATGCCAGGCTCGGTGGCTCACGCCTGTAATCCCAGCACTTTGGGAGACCGAGATGGGCGGATCGCCTGAGGTCAGGAGTTCGAGACCAGCCAGACCAATATGGTGAAACTTCATCTCTACTAAAAATACAAAAATTAGCTGGGCATGGTCGTGGGCACCTGTAATCCCAGCTACTTGGGAGGCTGAGGCAGGAGAATCGCTTCAACCCGGGAGGTGGAGATTGCAGTGAGCTGAGATTGAACCACTGACTCCAGCCTGGGTAACAGAGCAAGACTCCATCTTGGCTTTATCGTCCCCTTCTCCTTTCCATGACCTCAGAGCCTCTCATAATGACAAAATCCAGGCTTCATGTTTGGTTCTCAACTCAAGTTTGGAAGTTAAGATGGAGATTTGCAACTCATTTCTTTGGAAGACAGGGGATGGGAAAAGAAATGAGGAAAGGAAGTGGAAAGAGAAGAAGAGCTGGTGTTTTAGAGGGAGACAAAACAAGCAGCACCAGAGAATGGTACATCTGGAAGGACTCCAGGGGGACCTTTTGTTTATCCAGAGGTTCTTGAGCCTTTAATTTTTATTTATAGCAGCAGACCCTTTTCCCTGTTTTTCAAATGACATCCTAAGCCAAAGCACAATATCTAAAACAGATAAAATAATGCCTCTCAAAGCCCTATGCCTTGGCATTCCTCTAACCTTCCTCCTCCTGAACACCCCAGGGCTCCTGGGCACACAGTCTGCAAACCATGGATCTAACCCAACTCCTAAATATGCCCATGAGGAAATCGAGGTACAGAGAGGGGAAGTAATTAACTGGAGATGGGGTGGGGGAAGGTTTCTCCAAGATCACGTGGTAGGCCTGGCGGAGCTGGGCCTGGAAGCTTAGAAGTGAAATGAGATAAGGACAGGAGATTGGGGGTGGTTATGAAAGAGCTGACCACATGATACCTTGAGGAACGTGACTGTGTGGACTGTGAAGAGCAGAGTTCCAGGAGGCTGGAGACCCCCACGGCTTCAATGTTCTTGCCCTGTTTTTCATTAGCTGCTCGAATTCTGAGGTTCCTCTTGAGCTCCAGGTTTATGGGTGTTAACTCCACACATAGATGGTTACAATGCATATGTTTGACTCAGGGACAAAGGAAATAAATGCTGTTAGCAGTCACTTTAGAGAACTTTCCAATCATCAGTTTAGAGCAGGAGTGCAAGTGTGTTGCATACGATTCCTCACATTAATTCCACACCCATGACAGGCATTGCTAATCAGTCGTACCATCTTTTCCTGCTCATCCTAGATACAGCCTCAAAATTATCTTCCACACAGTGCTCTGGTCAGCCATTACCAATGAACCAGGAGCTGGCCCTTCAGATAAAATCTCTCTGCTCTTCCTGGTTTGTGGCTTTGCTGAATGTTGTCTTTAGCATCATGGCCACACACTTCTACAGTCTGCATCTCAGGGGAGAAACGTGGAACTGCATTTCCCAGAATCCCTTTCCCTGTACAGCTCCACATTAGAGTCAGCCAATGAGAGGCACTGCTGGGAGAATTGGGAGGCAAAGAAGGAGAATCACTGTCATTCTCTGGGGGCAGCTGCAGCTTGACCCACGGGTAAAACCCAAAGCCTTGAGAATTGCATGCTGTGGTGCTTCCAGCTGCTGAGGTTGGTGGCTGCAGCCACCACTGAGACTGCTGGGTTCTTTGCAGCTTCCGGGTGAGCTCCTGTAAATCATCAGTCTCTGGCAGCTGCTGGCCTGACCTTTGTTTCCCCAGCCTTTCCAGTGATTGTGCAAGTATCCAATTCCCTGTATTGGAACCTTTCCTACTTGGAACACCCAGAGTGTCTTCTGTTTTCATGACCAACCCCCCTGACAGCTACAGTTCCATTAACACCTTAAGGGCAGGGAACAGAACTTGGTTGCAAGATGGATATTCTCCATGTTGCCAAACATGAAAGGTGGATGCTTGCTGCATTTGCTCCCCCTGTTTTCTATGTTATGTCTGTGGTCCACCTACACGGAGTGCAGAAAAGGAAGCAATGACAGGGAGACTGCCAAATAATCAGAATAATAGCATCATAGAATTTGGAGCCGGAGGACCTTTATACAGAAACAGCTTGGTTCTTTTCATTTTATTGATGGGAAAAATTGAGGCCCAGAGAGGAGAGTAATGCCAGTTAGTCCCAGAGCTGGGGCTGGACGCCAGGCCTGCTGACCTGGACCAGTTCTCATCCTTGGACCTCAGGATCTCAAATAAGGAGATTCATGTGATCTTGTAAGCAAGGCACAGCCAAGCTGAAATGTGTCCCATGGCAGGCTGGCTACTTTGATGTGAGCTAGTAAACACCTGGCTGTAATGGGAAGCCAAGGTGAGTGATCAGAGATGAGTTCTCCAGCCTCCCCAGGAGGGGGAAGCAGGGTGGGGCAGATCTCATGAAAGCATGAGAATATGTAAACCACATTTCCCTAATCCTAACCCTACTACGGAAACCCTATCACTTTTCCGTCTGGTAACAGGCAACTCATTTGAAAGAACTCCTTGTTTCTGCGAACCCAGGAGGCAGAGGTTGCAGTGAGCCGAGATCGCGCCACTGCACTCCAGCCTGGGCAACAGAGTGAGACTCCGTCTCAAAAAAAAAAAAAAAAAAAAAAAAAAAAAAGGAAAAAAAAAAAGAACTCCTTGTTTCTGTATCCAATTGTTGGAAACCATGTCATGAAATTAAAATCAACTATGTTGCTTGCTTTTTGTAATCATTCTCTTGCCTCCACCGGCCTTGCGCTTGTGGGCTGCATCAGAGCAGATTCCTAGTGGCAAGCCATTGATTTAGCAGAGACGGGATTTATTGGAAGACTATTGCGGAGCGATATAATTATCAAGAGGGCAGAAGACCTGTTCCTGGAAACTACCCCCTGCTCAGCGGATGCCACTGGGGATGCTGCCAAACCCTGGTGCCTGAGCTCCCACTGCCCCCACCACGGAGTGCCGCACCCCCTGTCTGGTGCTGCTCTTCTGAAAGTGGCTGTGACTGCCATGGGCAGGGCTGGAATGAATTCTTCACCACCTTTCTATTTTGTGATGACAGCTCCAGATTCAGACGCCCACTTTCCCTGGTCCCTGGCAGCAAGAGGGTCCTCTAGTGGGCTTTGATGTTGGCCAGCTGCATGACCAATGCCCCTTGCACCATCTTGGTGGTGTGGCTCCCAATGCCCCTCTTCTCTCAATCAAGGGTTATTTCTTTGTATCCAAACTGCCTGAAAGCCTACATTAATAGAGTTTCTCTGGACTCAGGGCTTTGCCTCCTATTAAAATATAAAGACTAAGTATGGATGAACAGCAATTCGGTTGTTTTCCAGAACACCCTCATCTAACCTTCTTACATGGGATGACACACTAATGGTTTTGGGACCCACGTCTTGTGATAGAATGTCACTTACCCTGTTAGCCCTTTGGGAAACTACCTTTGCTTCCACTGAGGTGGGGGCCTAGTTGGGGAGAGGGTCACAGTTGCAGATCCCAGGAGTCCTGCAGTGTCTTTAGTATCCCCTAGGAAAGCCCTGGGGTGAAGCTAGTGCGCTGAGGACTCCAGAAAGTGGTTCGTTCTGGGGGGTGTGCCTACATGCATCCTCCTGAACAGTTTTCTGAACCTTTGGCTGCTCACTTTGGTGCTGGCTGAGATGGCCACACATTATCACCACCACTTCTGGCTGCTAGTTGCTGTTGAAGGCACATGTCCTAGATGCCAGGTGTCGTGCTAAGCATCTAACTCCAATTAGCTCATTTAATCTTCGCCACTTAACAACTAAGACAACTGTCACCCAAGACCACAGAGCTAGCACGGGGTTGGGATTTGAACCCAGGCAAAACCCACTCTCTTCCCATTATACTAGTGGCCTCCTTCCCAAAAATATAGCCTCTCCCTAATCCCACCCCCTCAATATCATACATAAGGAAATACAGAATTTTATTAGGCTCAGTTTCCCCTCAGAGGTCCAGTTGTTCTGGGAACTAGCCAATTCTTAGGGCACCTGTGCCTACCTCACAGCTCAGGGTTTGGACGCTCTTGGGCAAGCAGGCAGTGGGGCAGCTGCCCAGGGGGTCTCAATGGGTAGGGACAGAACCTCACTAAGCACCTGTTAAGTGCTAGGGAAGCAGTAGGAGCTTTTCATGCCTTGGCACTGTGGAAATAAATGATACCAACCAATGAGAACAAGCGAAGGCTATTTGTTCTGAGTTTGCTGTAGCAAAGGAGTTAGCCTAGCCACCGTCACTTGTGTTTTGGCAGAGACTCAGAGACAGGCAGAGGAGTGGGAAGCCTTCGGTGTGCCCTGAGTGGAGGCTGTTGGGTTGGGGGAGTCGTGGGTGGGATAACTAGAAGGGGGCACCCTATCTAACTGGTTGGGGTGCATATTTGGCTTTCTCTGGTTGGTCCTAAGTAGGAAATGGAGACAAAAATTAGGGAAGCCGTCAGCTGTTAATCAAGTCCTGGCCATTTAGGGCAGATTGTAGCAGGGGTTATTTTCTGGTTTCTGGATTTCATCAGAGATAGCAGCCTGGCTTCCTGTCATTCCAGCTGGCTTCCTGGGCTGTCTATGTAGCTAAGGGGTTGGTTTCCTGGCCAGGTTGCTGCAGACTGTGGGGCAGAGTCTTGTTTTTATATACAGCCTGGCCCTCCTCCATTTGTGTATCCAGTCTCTCAGCTCTTTATCCTCACAGCAGTCCAACTTACAGACGAGGAAACGGAGGCCCAAAGAAGTCCAGGAATGTGCCTGAAGCCCCTCAGCTGTATGGGGTATGTGGAGTTGAGGCCATTCTGATCTACACCAAGCTGCCTATCACCACTCATCCTCTATCCCCTGCCACCCCCGCCCCATTGAGATGGTCCCATTGACAGCAGGATAGTAGGCGTTCCTCCCTCCTGAGAGGGAAGTGGCCCTGCTTTGCCTTAGGGTGCTAGGTCTGGCAAATCATGATGGGGTAGGGGGACTGGAGTGCAGGTAGGAGTAGGGGTGCAGTGAGAAGGAAAGACTTCCGGGCTGCCCACCAGCAGCAGTGCCCCTATCTCAGAATCACCCTTTGGGGCAGCAGGGAGCACTTGGGATCAACCCCAAGAGCCCACCCTTGTCTCTCTGATTCCATGTTTGTCCCCCCTTTCATCTATGCTCCCCCCAACCCTCCCAACCAGCCAGTGGTCCTTAAAAAGCTCAGATGGCATCACTCAGACCTTTCCGGGCTGCTCCCCCAAGTAGCCTCCTTCCTGCCTCCAGCCATTCATCCTGGCCTTTCCCTCTGCCTGGAACTCCCCACCAGGTTCCTCAGCATTTTTCAGGACTTAGCTCAGGCGTCACCTCATCCAGCTCAGCAGCTGCCCCTGCAGGCCAGGACCTCACCCCCGTCACTGTCCCGGTGCTTCTCACAATGGGCAATGACAAGGGCTCATGATTGTTTGTGGGTTGTCAGCCTCCCCTGCCAGACTGTGAGCCCCTGAGGAGCGAACGGGCTGGCCCTGCCAGGGTTCAGGAAATGGATGAACGAGTGAGTTTCAACTCCTTCCCCAGTGTCTGCTCTTCCTGCTCTTGAGACAAGGCTCCAGCTCCATCCCTGACCAGTGAGCAAGGGAGGGGCAACCAGCAGAACCAGCCTCAGTGACTGCCCGTGGCCCCCTCCTTGGGCTGAGCTGCGAGCTGACCCAGCCAGCAGCCCTCAGGGGAGAAAGTGGGGTTCTTGCATCAGCTGCAAACTCTGCAGGCTGCGGAACTGGCTGGATCTGGTCGAATGCTGATGGTAACCCTCCAAAGTCAGTGTCACCGTCATCCGCATCGCTGGTGACCAAGTGAGGCTCAGGGAGGTTAAGGAACTTGTCTGAAGCCCCCAGCTGGGGAGATGCAGGATCGGGATTTCACCCAGATCTGACAACCTTTAGAGCAGTGCACTTCCACGGCGCCAGATGCCTGGAAGCGCAGTGAGCTGCCTGGTGACCGAGGCCTGCTCCTTCTCTGCCACCCCCCTGCCTCTCCAGCGTCTTCTGTGCCCCTGTTCTTGCCCTTCAAGTCACCTGGTACCCACAGGCAAGGGCAGTGAAGGGTCTCTGAGTTCCTTCCCATCCTGCCTACTCCCTTCCTGCCCTATGTTACTAAGAAGAGGGGGTGTCCTGATGCTTTCAACAAAATACTGGACACATGAAATACAAATTAGTCTAGGGGAAAAAATCTGATACAGGATCATTCCCAGTTGTAATCTATACCATATATGACATAATGTGCAGCTCATAAGCACTTTTTACTTTTCAATAACTCAGATTTGCTTCCCGACAGGCACGTGTACTGGTGTTTGGCCAGTCTGTGCAGAAGGCTGTCTGCTCCCAGGTCCCTGGGACCCCCTAGCAGCCACCTGCAATAGTCTCTGGCTCTGACCCCAGGAGGACCCGAGGCCTGTCCCAGGCCCTCCCTGTGGATTGGCCCCACCCACCGGGGGCTGTCTTGGGAGCAGAATACACAGAGCAGGGGGGAGCACCTGCCTTGTGGGCTTGGCCCCAGCCCTCTTGGGGTCTTTTCCTCCCAGGCTACGTGGGCAGAGGGAGAAGCACTCAGTACCAGGCCAGGACATGGAGCTGTGTGCCTGGGCCTTCGCGCTGGCCTCGGTCCTGAATAGTGGCATGACTTCAGCGTCCTGGCCTTAGTTTTCCCATCCAAAAATGGAGAACATGAAGGTTGCTGCCTTGTAAGAGGGCCCTTTTAAGGATTAATCAGATGATGCAGGTCAAACCCTTGGCCGAGGCCTGGATTGAGTTGGGTACTCCCTCCCTCCCCTTTTCTACTGTTACCCAAAAGTGGTTTCATTTCCTGACTGTGAGGCAAACCAAATTCCAATAGTTGATCTGACCCTGGCACTTCAAAGACATTCCCAAACTCTCCCTATAAAGCCCAAATAGGACTTCAGGATTACCTGTGGCTAGGAATTACCTGTATGTCTCTAGGGACTTGGCTGCCTGCTCTATGTTCCCAAGACCCAGGAACTGTTCCTGGGGAGCCATTCAACCTAAAACCTTCCAGACCAAGCCCTCCCATCTTGCAGATCAGCAAATTGAGGCCCAGAGGGCCAGGGAATTGCTCAGAGTCACATGTCTGGGATAGAGCCTGGAGCAGAACCAAGGATTCCTGAAGCCCTCAGGAGGGCGGGGCTGTCTTCATGTCAGCTGCAGCTCTGATTGAGCTGTGGGGGAGGGTTCCCACGCAACCACGCCTGGAAATCAAGCAGGCTGAGGAACAGCAGGGGGCACGGCCTTCAGGATCCACATCGGTGGGTCATTGTGATACCCTTAACCACCCATCCTACAGTCTTCTATCCCCTCCCCCTCCCAGGATTTTTTTTTTGAGACATTGTCTCACACTGTCACCCAGGCTGAAGTGCAGTGGCACAATCTTGGCTCACCGCAACCTCCACCTCCCAGGTTCAAACAATTCTCCTGCCTCAGCCTCTCGAGTGCACCACCACACACAGCTAATTTTTGTATTTTTAGTAGAGACGGGTTTCACCACATTGGCCAGGCTGGTCTCAAACTCCTGACCTCATGATCCGCCTGCCTCGGTCTCCCAAAGTGCTGGGATTACAGGCGTGGGCCACCACCTCCAGCCCCCTCCCAGGATTTTGATCTCCTTTGACTCCTTCTCCTGCATTATTGGCTCACAGTCCTGAGCTCCGAAGTGGCTCTGAAGCTCCTTGGAGGGATAGAAGATGGACTCAATTCCTTTGAACAATGCTTAACTTGAAGCCACTGCATTCTTCCGAGATGGTTTATTTACCTTGAGGTAGAAACGACTGGTAGCAGCTTGAGTATGGTTTCTACTTTAGCTCAGGAGATAAAGTCAGGATCACGGAGTTCACAGATGGGCCTGAAACCACGGATTCCATACCCCCTCCCTGTCGCATCATGCTCCAATGTCCCATCCATCCACAGTCAACTGCATTTCATTTTGTAACTGAAATTAGACTCCCCTTTTAGGTCAACCGGAGGAGAAGACAGATTCAAGTGCTACTACACGTGGCCTGATTCCAATCTTGGAGTCAGGTTAGTTTGTGCTGAAGCCCCCAACTAAGATTTGACATGCAGTTACAAGAGAAAACGGAGGGAAATTTGCTATGAGGTAGTGGAGGGAAAGTTGAAGTTCTCTTTTATATTATAATATTGGAGAGGACAGCACGTGACGGGGCATGGACTGAGAATCAGGAAACTGCTGTTCTATTCTTGGCTCTGCAAGTAGCTTGCTGTGTGCCCTCGGGCAGGTCACTTCCCCTCTCTGAGCCTCAGTTTCCTCATTTTATATAACCAAATGATGTTCAAGTTTCTTCCTTTCAGTTCTAAAGAGCTCATGATTCTAGCTGGGTCTCTGGCCATGGGTGAAGAAATCAAAGACTTAGTTTCATTTTATAACTTGCACCCCCCCAGCACTTCCCAGTTGGGGCTGGGAACAGGACCAAGCATTCATTGGCGAAACTAATCTGAGCTTCAGGGAGGTGACTGCCGCCTCGGCTGCTGGAAACCTCACCCGGGAAGAGGACAGGGCTGGACGCAAGCTGGACAACAGCTTAGTTCTCCCACCCCAAGGGCTGTGATTGGTGTCCAGGCAGCCGATGTTTATTCACACTGGAGCTTTGGCCTTTGCAGGCTCAAATGTCATTAGCTGCTGTTTTTGATCAATGGGAAACAGTGAAAGCAACAAATAATAATGTCCATTTGCGGGCAATTTCAGTCATTTGTGGCATTTAATTAGCATAATTGACCTGAACTGGAACTTTTTCTCCACCTGAATTTAAAAATACATTACTGCCCCCCCCACCCCAATACATCTGAGAAATTTTCTTTTTTTAATGAGGTTTTAACTAAAGCCCAATATCAAAACACCGTATAATACTTTTATCTCATTGAAGACATTTGATGCTTATTAAAATATTATTGCTTTAAGGCTTATTTTGATTTTTTGCCCAAGAGTGTGTGCAGAGCCTTGCTACTCAGATAATAACAAAGAAACCTTAAACACGAAAAAAACACATGAAAGGTAATATGTTCCCCATTAGTCCCAGTATCATTTCCCCAGGATTACTGCTTTCCAAATATAGCATTAGTTTAAAAATAAAAGGCCGTTTACAGTAACGGGACACTTAGTACTACTTTGCAGTATGTGGGCCCTCCAAGGGGCTTGTACAGCAGCTTCATTAAGCGAGAACTGCAGGGGAGAGGGCCGGCTTAAAACAATCGCAGCATGCCTCCTCGAAGGCCCCCCAGATAGGCCACCTACCCTGACCTGAGGCCCGTGTCTAACAAGCTCTTAATTCTCTTTTCAGAACTGCTTTTTCGTGCATTGTTTCTTCTGGAGATGAGACCATTTTGGAAACTGACAAGTAATCAATTGACTGCCACCGGGGAAGAGAAGCGACATTCTGGAGCTCAGTGTTCTGGCCTCATGGGTCGGGGTGTGGCTGCCATCCATGTGAGAGGGCTCCTTTTGGCTTTGGGAGGTCCCTTTTGTCCTGGGAGATCCAGGGCAGCAAGCCCCAGATGAGATTTATGTCAGTCGGGAAGCGCACGGGCCCTGGGTCTAAGCATGCTTTATTTGACTCAGACATGCCATTTTTTTTTCTTTTTTGCTAGGCACAGCCAAAGTCCATTTTCAGTTGGATAAACTAATCTAGCTAAGGGACAGAAAAGTCATGTACATAGAAGGGCTCTCTCAAGTGGCAGGGAGGGCCACTCCAGTTTGCTTCCCTGTGGCCTGTGTAGAACACCCACCGGAAGCTGCCAGCCCGCTGAAGGCCCCTGAAGAGACTCATGTTGCACATTTGCTATTTTAGTCCAACAATGCAGGCCCCTTCCGGTTTCAGGAGCTGGTCTCCTGGCACTCAGCAAACGCCTGGCTTAAGAGGCCTCAGAGAGCCAGGGGAGCGAGCTTCCAGCCTGAAGGGAGGGAGAAGCTTTCCTGATTTTAAATCCTCAACTAAATGCCAGCCATATCTTGTTGTCAGCAGAGAGGGGAGATCAAGAGGGAGAGATGGAGGAGAATGGAGAGGTGGTAACAAGAGCTGAAATTTATTGCCTGGTGGCTTGCATTCTCCCCAGGGCAGATGGCACTGTCCACTGGGTGGAGGGTCTGCTGTACCACGAGAGGGTTCTTTGCATGGAACAAATCACAGGTTGGTAGGGGGTTAGGGATGGTGTCTCTTTGGCAATCATCCCATCTGACTGTCAGAATTGAGACCTCCTTGTTTGGCCTCATCTGGTTTGTGCTCTTGATGTTCTCAACTCCTCTTTCTAGACAAGAATTGCTTATTCCCATCTGTATTCCTAGACTAGTGGCTGGCACAGAGCAGGCATCAGCTCACTTGAACTAAGAGAACAAGCTCCCATGGGTAATGTCTCATGAACAGACCAGACACTGGGGCGGGGGTGTGGCCTGGTCGAGGCTGGTGGCCTTGGTGAGGGCTGTGATGGGCTTCCCATTCACTGAGCACTCACTGCTGTCCAAGTTCTGAGCTGCATGTGTCACATGTATTCCCTCATCTGATCCTCATGCCATCTCCCTAACTTGGCAATGTTACCATGACCAACTTGCAGGGAAGGGAACGAGGTTCAGGGAGGTTGATTAACTTGCTTAGGCTCACCCAGCCAGAGAGCAAGCAGCAGTCTGGCTTGTGGTCCTGAGCCTCCGCCACCTCTCTTATCTCTCATTGGCTCACAGTCTTGAGCTCCGAAGTGGCTCAGAAGCCCCTTGGAGGGATAGAAGATGGAGTCAGTCCCTTTGAACCATGCTTAACTTGAAGTTTCCGCATTTTTCTAAGGATACTCCTTCTTTGGGAGCTGAAGATCAATGTCACAGGGATTGAACATGGCACCAGTAGGCCCTGAGTACTCTGCTTCCCAGCACTTTGATACCCCAAGGAGAAATACAGCGTTAGCCCCAGACATGATTCCTGCCCTCCAAGAGCTCACATGGGTGGAGAAAGAAATGACTAAGGGCCATATTAAATGGCTCAAAGAGTGGGATAGCTGCAAAGGAATTTGCATCATAAGATGGAGGAGTTAAGATTCACTGTAGAGATCATAGAGTCTTTATCATTAATCTACAGATGGGGAAGTAAGGGTATAAAGAAGCAAAGTGACTTGTCCAGGGTTATCCAGCTAATTCAGAGGCAAAACCAGGGCCAGAACTTAGGAGTCTTCACATCCCTAGTCTCCGATTCACTCCTCTGCTTGGTTCCTTAGTGGCTGGCAAGGCGGGGAAGAGAATGATGGTCAGGAAAACAGGGACTGGGTGGAACCTTGAAGGAGTAGGCAGGGTACTGGAGAGGGGTATGAGGATGCTCTAGGTAGGGGAAGAGGTATGCAAGTGATGTGGGATGTGGGACATGGGAGGCTAGGGGTTAGAATAGATTGCATGCCCTAACTCCACTCTTTCCGATGAGTAGAGGCTGCAGGAGATGCTGAGAGGAAGAGGATTCTGAAGACGAAAGAGCCAGGATTGATTAGCAATGTCTGTCAGGAGCATGGGGAGGGGAAGGAGAGGACTTTTTGCCACATGCCTGTTCTCCCTGGCATAAGATGTGCTTAAAGCACAGTAACGTGTGAACTCTTCTGATCCACTGACAGGTCTTGACCAGGGCTGGGGGAGGACTCTGCTATTGATTAACTTGTTTTTCATGGACAGTTTCCTGCTCACTCAGACTCACCTGGTGCTGATATCAGCAGACCTCTGCATCTATTCCATGGACCCATCACCTGCCAAAGCCCCACTGCCCACCCTGCAAGGGGAGGCACCAGGTCTAGCAGAATTACTGTAGGGCCAGGGCTGGGAGGGAGCTGAGCTACAGAGCTCCACAGGCCCACGGAGGAGCCTCTTGCATTTCAAATGGGCTCCCGTGGCCACTGCTGAGAGAGGCCACATTTCTGCTGAGTGAGAGTCATTTCAGGCTCCGCTCACCTATAATGAGTGAGATTCTCCAGGAAACATTTCCATATTGGATGCAGGGGCCACCCAGGTAAGGGAAGAGGACAGTCTGAAAGCCAGAGGTTATGACTTTTGATCTAAGCCTCAGCTTTGAAATATTCACAACTCCCCTGGAACCAACTTGGGTCAGTGCCACCCTTCATTCTTCTAAGAAAGAGAAAAAGTAAGTCTGATGTGGATGCGCTGCTGGGCAGCTTGGTGGGCAGGGCCCCTTTGGCTAAAATGGATGAAGTGCAGGTGAGAGCAGGAATGCATAGAGGCCCAATGGGGTGCAGGCAGGGCAGAAGCCTCCATGGGATAAATGATACCTGGGCCCTCTCCAGCCTAACTAAGAGCCCACTAACAGCCTTGGCCTGGGCAGAATGAGGCTTTCAGGGTCAGAGGTCTTTTTCAGATTTTACGTGTTGTATTTTCCCCCAGCTTGTGAGTGTAATCTGACCTACCAGCGTGCAAGGCTTTGGGGGTTTTGAACTTGCCCTACATCAAATACACCCCCTCCTCCACTAGGGAGAAAACCAGCCACTCTCTGCTGCAGACTCGGCGGGCATTTGATTGTCTAGAACACATCAAACAGCCTAAGTCTCCCTTGTAAAAGTTTTACAAGAAAATCATTGAAGACCAGCCGAGCTATCCTTTTGCTCTCCTCCTCCTTAAATTCCAAACCCAAGCCAATATTCTCGATTCCCACACTCTGGTGTCGGCCGGCAAGAGCGTGGGGCTGTTGAGTGTACAGCGGCCGAAACCTCAGCCTCTGGATCATTAGACTTGCAGCCCATGGCTTGTGGGATCTAGTGATTTGGACATATTTTATTTAACCAGCTTAGTAAAAGGTAATATTCAGCAGCTGTGATCTATAGCAGAATTACAATTTTCAGGGTCAAGGAGGGATTTTGATATTAGGAGGTTGGGCAGAATTGCTATGAAATCTCATGAGCTGTCTTTAAAAATAAATGAGAAAATAGGTTATCCAAGAGTCATTGTAAGGGAAAAATCAATAGGCAGTGTCTATTCACTTGGGCTATCAAAATCCTTGAAATTTGAACAAAAGTTTTACGTTTAGTGTACTGTAGGTTTTGAAATATCAGCGCTGGAGGCTCGGCAGGTACAAATTCATTGTGCTATGCATCCAAACAAGACTAGCCTTGTGAAGCTGCTCAGCTCCCTCTTAAAATGGGGGAGAATCTTGGTGACCAAATTGGACAGTAAAAGGACACGCCTGGCGAATACCATTTCATCCAAGGCAGCAGTCTGCCCACAAACACTTGAGAAGCACCTGATGTGCCAGGAATATTAGCTCAGGTGTGGCCAGCGGCCCAGCGCCTCTTCCCAGCCCCACCTCTTGTCCAGGAGGAAAGTGGATCCCATGTGTCTTCTCTCCCACACCATGCACATTGTTCAGGCTTTTGGATGGGGACAAATGATAATTAACAGAGAACTTGCTGGTGGTGAAGTTTTGGCTGAGCAGGTTGTCTGAAATAATGGAAGTTCTCTCCCATTCATTCATTCATTCAACAATAATCTACTGAGAACTCACTATGTGCCACTCTCTCTTCTGGCACCAAACAATAGAGAAATAAAACAGGCCTTGTACCAGCCTTCACAGAGCATGCAGACTAGCTGGGGAGTGCATATTAGAAAAAAAAAATGTCTCTACAAAAAATACAAAAATTAGCCGGGCACGGTGGCACGTGCTGGTGGTCCCAGCTTCTCGGGAGGTTGAGGTGGGAGGATCACCTGAGCCTGGGGGATCGAAGCTGCTGTGAGCCATGATCATGCCACTGCACTCCAGCTTGGGTGACTGAGTGAGACCCTGTCTACAAGAAAAAAAAAAAAAATATATATATATATATATATATAAAATATGTGGAAAATGTGGAACTTGAAGCTAATGCCTGAGATGGAGGAAACAGCAGCATGTTAATGAAAATTAGTAACAGACATTCCAACTGTTTTCTCCATCTCCTCGGTTTTAGGAGTGATTTCTCCTGGTCCCTGGTACAGGCTGAGTACTGCTCCTGACACTCACAGCCTAAGTGATCCGCATAATGTGGATGATGGGCACGAAAGAATAAACACAGGAATAAATACTTGAGTATGTATTATGATAAGGATAAAGGTAGGATGAGGAAGAATCAGGTGGACCTTCTTGAGATTGGAGGAAGGTTCAGGGAAGGCTTCTGTGATGGTGTATGTAACCTGAGATAGGGCGGGTAGCAAGAGCTAGCCAAGAAGAGGGAAGGGGAGGAGAACATTCCAGGCAGAGGCTCTGAGGGGAGAAAGAGCTTGGAGTGTTGGAGGGAGAAAGGAGCGAGGGAAGTGGAGTGGAGACAGGAGGCGGGGAGAGATAAAATGCCTGGCCAGGGGTAGGCGTCAGGTCATGCAAGGCTGGACGGGCCATGGGAAGGAATTCTGATGCGAAAGGCTATGCCAAGTCAGAGGTTTTGAACCAGAAGGCTCTATGATCCGATTTTCATTTTCAAATCCTCACCCTGACTATTGTGAGCTTGGACAACCTACCTAGTAGAAGTGGGGAGAACAGCTTGGAGGCTATGGCAGGTGAGAGATGGCAGCTTGACCAGGGTGGAGGAGAATGGACTAGGATTCTACCAGTGTTCCTGGGAGAGCACAGGTGAGTTATTTCTTCTCTACTTCCCTTTTAATTGCCCCTCAGCAGTGGATTATTCAAGAACCACTCAGTGATCCAGGGGTCCAGGATTCCATTTGGAGTCAAGCATTGTGCACAGACTGAATTGAGAACTATATTCTAGATGCCTCACTTTTCACATTCCCACAGATGTTGTTATGAGTTCATTTAAAAGCATCTCATCACAGCATTTTTCATAGTCTCCATTTTCTCAATCAATAGATTATTTATTTTTTATTTTTATTTTTATTTTTTTGAAATGCAGTCTTGCTCTGTTGCCCAGGCTGGAGTGCAGTGGCACAATCTCAGCTCACTGCAACCTCTGCCTTCCAGGTTCAAGTGGTTCTCCTGCCTCAGCCTCCTGAGTAGCCAGGACTACAGGTGCCTGCCACCATGACCTGCTAATTCTTTTTGTATTTTTAGTAGACACGGGATTTCACCATGTTGGCTAGGCTGGTCTCAAACTCCTCATCTCAAGCAATCCACCTGCCTTAGCCTCCCAAATGGCTGGGATTACAGGCGTGAGCCACCGTGCCCAGCCAATCAATAGATTTTTTTTTTTTTTTTTTTTGAGATGGAGTCTCGCTCTGTCGCCCAGGCTGGAGTGTGGTGGCGTGGTCTCGGCTCACTGCAAGCTCCACCTCCCGGGTTCATGCCATTCTTCTGCCTCAGCCTCCCAAGTAGCTGGGACTACAGGCACCTGCCACCACGCTCGGCTAATTTTTTGTATTTTTAGTAGAGACGGGGTTTCACGGTGTTAGCCAGGATGGTCTCGATCTCCTGACCTCGTGATCCACCCGCCTCGGCCTCCCAAAGTGCTGGGATTACAGGCGTAAGCCACGGCGCCCGGCCCAATCAATAGATTTTTAAAAATCAATGTTTCAAATGTGTCCTCAAATTTCCTTCAGGATGCTGTATGCTGGACATTAGGTAGGCTCAAATCAGCATAACCGACCAAGACTGCCTGCCTTATCTTTCCAGGTCTCTCTGTGACTGAGCTCCTATAGCAGTTAATTGCCAGAGAACTGCTGGGTGTCCCTTAGTACGCTTGAGCTCTGGGGAAGGGAAAGACTCAGTTTTGTGGTTCAAATGTTGCCTTCATGATCCTGGTGCCATGTCTAATATTGATTGTTGTGTATGTGGGCGGGTTTTTTTTTTTTTTTTTTTTTTTGAGACCCGGGTCTCACCATGTTGCTTAGGCTGGTCTTGAACTTCTGGGCTCAAGCAATCCTCCCACCTCAGCTTCCCAAAGTGCTGGGATTACAGGCATGAGACACCATGCCCAGCTCTATTTATTGTTAAAAAATAATTTTAGGCCGGGTGTGGTGGCTCATGCCTGTAATCCCAGCACTTTGGGAGGCCGAGGCGGGTGGACCATGAGGTCAGGAGATCGAGACTGTCCTGGCTAAAACGGTGAAACCCCGTCTCTACCAAAAATACAAAAAATTAGCTGGGCATGGTGGCGGGCGCCTGTAGTCCCAGCTACTCGGGAGGCTAAGGCAGGAGAATGGCGTGAACCCAGGAGGCGGGGCTTGCAGTGAGCTGAGATCGCGCCACTGCACTCCAGCCTGCGCAACAGAGCGAGACTCCATCTCAAAAAAAATTATAATAATAATTTTAAAACATTTTTAAAATGAATTTTTTAAATAATGAAGAAATAAATATCTTTCTACCATTAAGGTGTTCTTCCACATACCGTGCGCTGACTGTGCCACTGGAGCTACAGTATGAAATTAAGGCATTCTTTAGGTATCTGAAGCCCAGAATCATGAGGAATCTGTACATACACAAAAAACCCAAAACACCAACAACCCCCCAAGCAATATATGTCTGCCATGTTACCGAGCAACACATTTAGTCATGATGAGTGTGATGGTTTGTCACATGCCTGGGGGTGTTTTCCACGGCTACCTAATTGAATCTTCAGATCAGTCCTTGGGTGGAGTGCTATTTTCTCTGCTTTACAGTAGAGGAAACTGAGGCTCAGTGAGGATATCAGTAGGCTATCCAGGCTCACCAGTGAGAGAATGAGAGCTCAGATCCAAGTCTGTGATTGCTCTGTAATACCATATTTCTGGGAAATTAAAGAAAAATAAAAACCTGCGTTCAAAAACAACCTTGAATATTATCTTTCCAAGTTTCATCATTTAAAAAAATGACAGCGCCTAATTCACAGTCCAAAAACTGTAGCAGAGCACTGAACTGAAGATTTTGAACTAACCTTCATTTAGAAAGGAAATGGAAGTAAGAGAAAGAATTCAAATGGAAAAGATGGGAATAGCCGACTTTGGAATTAGGCATTTTATTTAACTCATCAAATAATACAAGTTATTCCAGGAAACAACAATTAAAATGTATTACTTGTATTAACGATATGTAGAGCCACATTTCCAAGAAATCTCATGAAAATAAATTACTTGGTGGAATACAGCAAATAAATAGATTTTTTACAAACAATAACTCTGTGAATATTAGAAAAAAAATGTGACGGTTCTGGGGAAGGTGCCACGCGGTGCCGGGGGAAAATGGAACTTGAAACTAATGCCTGAATGAGATGTAGGAAACAGCAGCACGTTAGCAAAAATTAGTAACAGACATTCTAACTGCTTTCCTCCATCTCCCTGGTTTTAGGAGTGACTTCTCCCATCCCCGCCGAGAGAGGCTCCAAGTACCGCTCCTGACACCCACAGCCTAAGTGATCCACATAATGTGATAGCACCATCATTAGGAACCATGAAATTGCAATTCCTCAGAGAAGGAGCGCGATCGCTCAGTTACACGGAGAAGAGCGATTAATTAGCCGATCTCAGTTTAATGTGACTATGTACTACACGGGTTCTAATCCCACTCTGAAGCAGCTCTCGGGCCTAATGAATTACCTCTAGGAAGCTGAGCTGGAGCCAGAAGACATGACTCAAAATGAAATAAGCGAAATAAGATAAAAAGCCAAAACTTTAACATGGTATTGGGGAAAAGCTGTAGAAACCAAATGTGAGTCACCTAATTTTTCCTGATCCTGAAATGACACTATTGAGTATAAAATCTTATATTTAGACTCTATTTGAGGCAACTTGATCCAAATTGACTCATTCATTCATTCCTTCATTCCATAAGTGTTACCTTAAAGCAGTATTACTTTTTACAGAACGTGACGGGATGCTATTTTAGACCCATTTTTGGGCAGTTGCATCCTCAAACACCAGACAAAGCAGATTGAAGGCTGCAGGTGAAACCTCCATGAGGGTGGCTTAGAAAACAGTTCTGAAATGGGGATGCCTTCTTCCTGGAAACCTAAGTGGGATCAGGATTTTTTCCTTTCCCAAGAGGAGGATGTCTCTAAATCCAAACCTAGTTGGCACCCACCCTCCTTCGTGCTAGCACTTTTGTACTGAGCTCCCAAATCCTAGGCTTCACCTGAAACTCAAATGGATGGGTGCAGATATTGAGGACTGGTCTTTGCACACCGTGAGACCTCAGCTCTCTGGCCGACTAGTCTTTCCATTTCACAACTTGCTGGGATTCCAGATTAAAACTCTCTGAGTGCTTCTAACTCTGTTCTGTATTGATGGGGCTGCTTTTAGACTTCATTTCTAGAGCAGAGCACCTAGGGAGAGGAATACCTGGGAGAGAGATTGCCTTGCCCATGGTGGTTAAACCTACATGAGGGGACTGAAATCTCTTTGGATGCCAGTCCAGATCCCTTTTTAAGAAAAATGGGCTTGTGGTTCCAAGGCTGAGAGCTGGCACCACACACTGGTTTCTAAATCTCTGTCTTGGATTTTATCCAAGCGCATGTTCCTAACGTGCCCGTGAGCAGGAGGGGCAGGCGCAGTGTTAATGATCTAGTTTACTGATAAAGAACTAAATGCCCAAGAGGGTAGGTGGCTCACCAGGCAGGGCTGGCTACATAATTTTCAGGACCCACTACAAAATGAAAATGTGGGGCCCCTTGTTCAAATAGTAAGAAAACATGCTTTTTTCTTTCTTCCCCAGTCTCACTTTCAACTTGTCATGGTGTTTTAAATTTGCTAGTTAATGCCATTCTAAGTAAAGTCAAAATTTTAAATTATTAGCATGACTTTTACCATTCCTCTTTATATTGTGCAATGCCAGTTTTAAAAGGAAATATCCGAATATTGAATATGCATGTGGAATTACCAAGCGGCACACTGTGTTTCACGGTTCTCTCAGGAGGATACCTTGACCTGGCCGGAAGAGACAAGCTGGACTCCGGAAGGTAGAAAGAAGGAAGAGAGGGTCCTCTCAGGCATGGAGATGACCACATGGGGTGCTCTCTAGACATGAGGGTTCTCCCGGGGGAGTGTAGACCCCCACAGGCACCCCGGTAACTTGGGGAACACATAAACCCTCGAACCCATCTTCTGGCTCCCTTTCCTGTGAGCTGCTGGGCCCACGTTGTGCCCCAGGCCTAGGGCAGGAGGTTGAGCCAGGCATCCTCCCACAGGCCCCTGCCCCAACCCCCAGCAGATGGACAGCCCCCAGGGGCACTACAAATTTTGTAGCAGGACACGCGAGGTACTGGATCTGGGGAGGCTAGAGGCTCACCCCTGCAGAGTCCTGCACTGAATGTGCCCTGGGCTGCTAGCACAGGATGGGGACTGCTGCCATCATGCCCCACTCTGGGATGTTGTGGGGTGTGCTTGCCCCCCTCCCCCACAGGGTGTGCCTGTGCTCAGGTTGGGGGCAGGTTGGCAGTGGTTGCTGGGTGGGAGGCAGGGAGGTAGAAGCTGAGTGGAGCTGGAACTGTGGGGGCAGAGGAGCAAGCAGCTGAGAAGCAGATCCTGGACGCAGGGAGATGGGAGGCTCCACGCCCCCAGTTCACAGTCCACTGTCCCATTGGACTTCACTTACAAAACACGGTGACAAAGATAAAATTATTAAGAATTTGAAGACAGTGACTGCAGAGCCTTATTTCCCAAGCGTGGGGCCCTTCTGGGCACAAAGCCCTGTGTGGCTCTACTGGTCACACATCTGTGACACCAGCCCTGCAACCTGGACCACTTAGAAGCTCAGCTTACCAAGTCTCATGGTCTTCTAGAAGGTTCTACAAACCACAGGCTGCCATCTTAGCCTTTGGCTCTTACTTTGTTGGGAAGGTTCCCTTTGCACTACCATGGAAGGCTGGGAGCTAGCAGAAACCTACCTTCCTGAGAGATTTTCTAGCCCAGCTTTCCCATTTTGTGGATGAGGAAACCAAGGTCTGGAGCAGGGTATGACTGGCATATAAGGCCACACATCAGGCTACTGGCACAGCAAGGTCTAGAGCCCCGACACCTGAGGCCCAACTCGGCATGAAAGGTGCCAGACTCTGGGAAAAGACCAGAGCTCCACTGGCATCCCTACCACGCTGTTCCTGGCTGTGACCGCACTCCAGCCACAGCCATCTGGACCCAGGAGTGGTGTCAGGGTTCCCCTCCAGCTCTGTCACCCAGGCTGGAGTGCAGTGGCGCGATCTTGGCTCACTGCTACTTCGGCCTCCCAGGTTCAAGCGATTCTCCTGCCTCACCCTCTCGACTAGCAGGGACTACAGGCACG